>NC_090935.1:673052807-673355837 GCF_040938575.1 Ambystoma mexicanum | reverse complement strand
GGAGGCTCACGGTAAGGTCTGCCCGACCCCGGGCGCATTGAAGGAAAAGTGGGAGGCTTTCAAGGAGCCGATTCTCCAGATGTTTAAGGCGGCCGCAGCAGGTACGACTCCGGTCTCAACGCTGCAGGCCAATACGGCGCGAGTTGCACCCAGAGGTTCTGGTGCCAACTTAGCCAACTCACCCTCAGTAACGGCCTCACCAAATTGGCCTGCCTGAGACACCACCCAATCCCTTGCCCCACTCCCTTCCTCCCAGTCACACCCCCCTTCCCGTGCTTCCTCAGTCAGACTCTCAGCCCCAAGGACCGCTGCACAATAAATAAGGAAGACCTCTCGACCTCCACCCACCCTACTGACTTACTCTCACTCCCCAAACTCTGTCAATGATAAAACATACCGCGTCTCAGGGATTGAGAGAATGTCCCGCCTAAGATCACGCACTAAATTACCCTACTTCAATCACACACCCATGGCCATACTATCCAGACCACCCAAACCCATGGCCCCCAAAACAAACAAAAAGGTAACTCACCTTATAGCAACAAAAACCTTGAGAAATCCCAGGGAGCTCAGTAATTTATCAATTAAGAATGCATCCAGAAAGGATACCAAACCTCTCTTTAGTCTCAAAATGCACTTATCAACGCCCGCTCCTTAGGAGCCCATGCCATGCCATGATCTTATCACCGAACTTGACTTAGATCTGTTAGTAATCACAGAAACTTGGCTACAACAAGCTTCTGATCCCCTGTTAGCATTGGCCATCCCACCAGACTACACTATTCTCAGAGCTGATAGCAACACCGCCTCCTGGGGAGGTGGTTCTATCATAACAAAAAACAATCTCAAAATAAGCTCAAGCTCTATTGAAATAATCGCAGGATATGAACTACTGCTTGCTAAACTAGCCATGAATGAAAACACCACAATCAACATAGTGGTTATCTATAGAACTCCTAGCACCAATAGCCACCCAGAAACAGACATCCCACTAATACTGGCGCCCATCCTTAAACCCAAAATGTAATGCATCATTATTGGTGACTTGAATCTTGGCTTCAATGATGACCAAGACACTAAAGCAACATCCCTTCTCCTGGCACTTAAAGACATGAACTTCAGCCAACACATCAATGTCCTCACCCACACCAAGGGTAGGACCCTGGATTGGATCCTCACCCTCAACACTAAAATCACTATAGGCCCAATTACCCCACTCAGCTGGACAGACCATTCTTGCATAGAATTCACTATCACCAGTGACGACCCCTTCCCGCCCAAGGACAAAATTATGGATACCGTTGAAAGTAGAAACCCCAAAAAGCTCACAGTAGAGAATCTTGACCCCACTCTGAATAAAATTCTAGAAACCCACTCAATCATTAGTAACGATCCTACTACCATCTTGGAGTATTACCACAAATACCTCTCCACAGCGATTGATAAAATAGCGCCAGTCACTACCAAACTAAAACGTGTCAATAAAAAATCTAACTACTGGTTCAACGGAGAATTAGTCACTCTAAGAAGGAAAAAACGTTCTCTCGAACACGCCCATAGTAAACACCCCTCCCCTGATTTGGCCAAAGCTTTCAAAGACGCTAATACCATCTACAAAAAACTATCATTGCCCACAAAGCCAACGCCTACAATGCTTGCATCAGTAATGCAGCATCAGATTCCAAAGAGCTCTTCTCTATACTCAGAGAACTTGAAAACCCCCTACCTCCTGATACACCCACCAACACGAGTAAAGAATGGTGCACTACCATACAAGATGCACTTGCCTCCAAAATTGCTATGCTGCAGAATAAAATCACCACCAAAGACTACTCCTAGCAGATAAAAACTCCCCCACCCCTTACCCCGTTGTCTCCTCCAGTGACAACACCAACCCCCCCCTTCCAATTCACACCCGTCACCCAAGATCTTGTATTCAACACCATCTCCAAACTAAAAGTGTCCAATTGCAAAGGGGACTCCGTCCCGGCCAAATTAGTCAAAGCCTGTGCCTCTACCTTGACCCCTACCATCACCAAATTTGTCAACGCTTCCTTTAATTCCAACATAGTTCCAACCTGCATCAAAGAAGCCTCGGTTACCCCACTTATAAAAAACCCAAACCTAGACCCCACCATTCCGACTAATTATCGCCCCATAACCACTGTGCCGTTCCTACTTAAAATCATTGACAAATTAGCCTACAACCAAATCCAAACCCATCTGGAATCTAATCAGCTTCTCGGCACCAGACAATCAGGCTTTAGGCCTAACCACAGCACTGAAACAGCCCTCTTGGACCTCAAAATTCAGATGGATGCTATCAGAGATTCTGGGAAACTCTGCATTCTCCTGCTGTTGGACCTCTCTGCTGCGTTTGACCTGGTGGACCATGACAAACTCTGCACCTCACTCGCCTGAGAGTTTAACTTCTCCAGCAAAGCTACTGCATGGGTGAAATCCTTCCTAACCGACCGCACCTACAGAGTGTCCATAGGGAAAGAAGCGGCCAACCCCATCCCAGTCCCCATAGGAGTGCTCCGAGGCTCTTGTGTCTCCCCTACGCTGTACAACGCATACACCAAACTCCTGTTCTCAGCACTAGACGATATGGGTGTCATATACACAAATTTTGCGGATGACACCCAGATCCTCATTCCTCTCACAGGTAACTATGACCAGGACACTGTAACCATCAATAAAATATACATCATCATACAAAATTGGATGGCTCTAAATAGCCTCATCTCAACGATGAGAAGACAGAGGTCCTCATCGTAGGATCTCTAGCCAAAATAGCAACCCTCCACCCTGAATACTCCACCATCAACATCGATGGTACCGCTATTCCAGTGCTGAAGCAAGTCAAAACACTGGGAGTGTACATTGACGCCAGCCTTACAATGACTAAATAGATTAATGCGCTCGCCTCTTCCACGGCTTACACCTCCAAACTCATTGCTGAGCCGACAATTCCTGACCCCAGCAAATTGCCTCACCTTAGCTAGAGCCTTGGTCCTATCAAAATTGGATTATTGCAATGTACTATTACTAGGCACATCCAATGCCAACCTAGCTAAAATGCAACTACTGCAAAACAAAGTCCTAAGAGCAGACCATATCTCCAAGACTAGAAAGGACGCTCATTGGCTCCCTATCAAAGCCAGAATCATCTTTAAAACATTATGTATCACACATAAATGCCTGACCAGAAAAGGACCTATCTATCTTAACAACACTCTTCACCCAAAAGATGACAGGAGATCACTAAGATCTAATGACAAACTCCTTCTGGCTCCTCCCCGCTTCAAATCCACCAGAGCGGGGGTTAGCAGCTTCACCGTTTTAGCCTCCAAACACTGGAACACCCTATCCATCAATGTAAAAAAAGAATCCTTCTTCACGGCTTAGAAGAAATTGCTAAAAACCTGGCTATTCAACCAATATTAGCACCTAAAGACAGGTCTCCGTACTGAAGTATTTTGTTAGTGAATATTTGTAAACTGTATTTCTGCACCAACTCTCCAAATGTAATGTAACCAATGTAACAATCTATTAATTTCTAAGCTGTCATGTAACCACGCCATGACACCCGAGGGTCTGGGCGTGTAACAAATAAATTAAATAAATAAAAATAAAATAAATGTCTGGTCCCACGCCCTCATGCTCAACCACGAACACCAGCAAACCGCCCCTAGCGCCACGTGGTACTGGCACTGTTAGGCCTTGTGGGAAAGAGGCCATCCACGTCGGTGCCGAAGTTGACCGTTACTTTGTCCCTGAAACCTGATTGATGTTTTTTGATGCAATGCGGACGAGTTTTGATGAGGAGGGGGTCCAAATGCCTTTTGGCTTTGAGCTTATGGGCAGGGTGTCTGGAGGAGATGATTATTTCGCTGACCAAGCGGATTAGCTTGCTCTGGCTGAAGGGCTGCATGACGCAGGCATCTCCTGATCTTGATATGCAGCAGGCCGTTCCTTTCGGTCACCCTAATTTACAGTACGGAAGGACTGTCCAGAGGGTGGTAGAGGCCTTCGGTCTAGGCACTCCAGCAAAACCCCTGACGGCGTATGATCCAACAGACATCTTAGATAAGCGACCGCAGACGGAAAGGGCGTTGCCTTTTAATGCGCCCATATCCGACCCTATCTCACCTTTGTGGCTGAGACCTTGCTCCACGCCAGCTGTGGATACTGAGCTTACTAAAAATTACAAGCCGGCTAGCTGGGAAGTGCTGTTTTTTCTCTTCCTATCCCACGCCAAAAGGCCAAGTGGTTCAAGTTGCTACAGTAAGCTCTAGACTGGCTACATCCACCTTTAACATGCCTACAGAAAGGGAATGCAAGAAAACTGATGCCTTGGACAAAAAGATCTCTTTGTGCAGCATGGCCCTGAAGGCATACCATGCATCTTGCGCATTCTCCAAGTACGCTCACAGGCTGTGGACACTCATGGCGGTAGCAGCAGAGCACAGCCCAGCTTGTGAAGTGAGGGATGGGTTCATGCAGATCATTGATGATGTCAAGGAGTTGGCATGGCAAGCATTGCAGTCGTGCCTGGACACTGCAGATTGCGTAGGCCATACAGTAGGAACGTCCACTGTGTTAAGGAGGTCAGCCTACCTTCACAGCTCAGGATTGCCACCTAATGTCCAGGCTAAACTTCTGGACATAGCATTCGATGGTGAGCACCTATTCGGCCCAAAGGACGATGAATCCTTGGAGAATTTCAAGGGCTCTAAATTGGCTGCCAAGCCACTGGGTTTAGCTGTGCAGCAACCTGCAAAGCAATCTTTCGGCTTCTTCTCTAGGGCAAGAGGCTACAGGCAGTACATTCCATTTGGAAAGCGGGCACAGCTCCCGCAAGCCAGGCAAGGGCAGAGGTGTTTCTTGTATCCGGGTGAGGCAGAGGAGTCTCTAGGGGCCAACAGACTGCAGCATTGGGGGCGTTGGCACCCACTAATCCGCTTTTTCTCCCCACATGTTTTCCCAGTTGGTGGGAGAATTTCGGAGCACTTGGCGAGGTGGAAGGAGATCACCTCTGACGCATGAGCCTTGCAGCTAGTCGAATGGGAGTACTGTCTCCCATTTTTAAGAAAACCTCCAGACAGACCCACCTCTCCCTCTTCAACAACAACCGGAACTGGAGCTCTAGGAGGAGCCTGAGCGCACTCTAATTGGAGGGTTCCGTGGAAGAGGTGCCACCCGAGCAGAGAGTATCTAGCTGGTATTCTCATTATTTTCTGGTACCCAAGAAAGATGGAGGACTCTGTCCCATCCCGGACCTCAAGGCCTTGAACAAGTTCCTGAGGAAGGACAAGTTCAGGATGGTGACGTTGAAGGAAATTCTCCAGGCTCTGCAACTCCAGGAATGGTTGGTGTCAATGGACCTACAGGATGCTTATTTTCATGTGCCAATTCATCAGTGGCACAGGTGATTCCTGTCATGTGGGACACTCCTTATTTCAACGTGCTTTCTTTTGGCTCAACCTCCCTACCCAGGCTTTTCCCCAATCTGATGGCAGTGGTGGCGGCGCACCTAAGGAGATTCGGTGTTCACGTATTCCTATGACTGGACGATCCAAGGACGTTCCCTGGAGCAGGTATTGATGCAGCTCGAGGAAACCTGCTCTCTGCTTTACAGGTAGGGCTTCTCCCTAAAATTCCAGAAGTCTCACATCACACCTATACTGAAGCTCCAATTCATCAGAGCTGTCTTGGACACATGGGTGGTGAAGGCTTTTCCAGTGAAGAAAGAGTCACCAGTGTCAGGCAAATGATCAAGCTTTTCCAGAAGAGTCACCAGTGAAGACACTATTGCTTCAGGGAATTCCCAGTAAAGAGTGCACTGGGGGACATATTCCTGGTGGAGAGTTTGCTTTCAACCTCCACTATGCGTTCCCTCCGAAACCTATCATCCTGTGTCTTCTCGGGAGGTTGAGGTGGTTTCAGCCACTATGTTCATGATCGGCCCAGGTTGGGCGAGGAGAACTTGGTACTCGGAAATCCTGGACTTGACCATCTGTCCACCTCTCCGTTTGCCTCGACGGCCGGACCTCCTATTTCATTCGGAAGGTCGGGTGCTCCACCCAAATCCAGAATCCCTCAACCTACATGTGTGGCTCTTGAGAGGATGAGGTCTGATGACTGCGACCTCTCAGCAGAGCTACTTGAGGTGCGACTGGCTCCACTGAGACAGTCTGAGATCTTTGTACACGTGCAGGTGGAGAAGATTCAAGGTGTGGCGTAGGGAACGCAGGATAGACCCTATCGCTTGTCCCAGGAGTTCCTCTGCCACTGGACTCTTCGAGCCTTCACCCAGGCAAAGTTAAGGGCTACTTGGCGGCTTTGTCTGTTTTTAAGAGGTCTCTGGATCAAAGATCCTTCTTCAGGATCCCAGTTATGACCCAATTCCTAAAAGGCCTTGTAAATAGGTTCCTGTCTTCTTTGTTTCTGGTTCCAGACTGGGATCTAAACTTGGTTTTTGCCTTCCTGGTGGCAGCCCTGTTTGAGCCCATGCATTTCTGTTCTCTCAGGCTACTTTCCCTGAAAACAACTTTCCTGGTGGCAATTACGTCAGCAAGACCTGTAAGTGAGTTGCAGGCCCTATCCTACAAACCCCATTTCCTGCAATTTGTCAAGGAGAATGCTTCACTTAAGGTGCATCATAAATTCAGGCATAAAGCGGTTTCTAAATTGCACATGTCCCACAGCTTTGGCTTTCTCTCTGTCCAGGAAGGGTCTGACTGTGTCCAAACATCCACCCTCTTAATTGCAGAGTGGTATCGGAGAGCAGGTGAAGAACTACCACCAGGAATCCTGGCACATTCCACCAGGGGTATGGCAGCTTCCTCTGCACTGCATAGGGGTGTACTAGTAAAGGAAATCTGTTGAGCAGCGCTGTGGTCTTTGCTCCACACATTCACCAAGCATTGCTTGGATGTGGCATGTGGTTTGGACTCTCGATTCAGTAGAGCAGTGTTGCAGAGCTTCCTTGTCTGGGGGCTCATCTTGCCTCCGCACTCTGTACTGCTTTGGGAGTCCATCTGGTGAGGAATCGGTGGGAGAGTGCAATCCATTGAAGGAGAAATTACTGGTTCTTTCTATGGATTCTTCTCCTGCAGATTCCTCTTCACCCTCCAATCCGGCCTGCTATGAAAGTTGTCTACTTTGGTTGTCCTCTTCTAATGGAACGAGGTTATGATGTTTAGGCGTTAGGCACCATTTGCTACCTTAATGTATTAGTACCGTCATTCTGTGACTTTGCGTACAGTCCTACTTCTCACTCCATAAAGAGTTTTTATTTGGGCTATTTTCAAGACAAATTCTATGAATTCTTCCTCCAGAACTGCAGAGCTTGGGGGACAAATTAGCTGGGGAACTGAGGTACCAGGGCATAGTGACATAGTATATATGTGGCCAACGTACCGTCCGGAGCGGACAAGTGGCACGATCGAGTCAAGAGGAAACAATGTCGAGTCGTACTATGCCCGCTGTCGAAAAGGTTTCCAAGCACCTGATGTTGGAATGGCTATCTATCTGATGAGAAATCTTTGGGAGACGAATCCATAGAAAAAACATTACTGGTAAGAAATTTCTCAATCTAATTCTATATATGTATTTATATAGGTTCACTCCGTTTGTACCCTGTTAGCCAAGGGTTGAATAGAATGTTGATCCAGAAGAAAACAGCGACTCAATACCTTAATTAGGCTAACAGTAATTTATTTTGCATATTTGCGCGCTTTCGACTTCCTCAGGCAGAGATTAAATGAAGCATTTGGAAAACATCACTGCATTACAACTTTCATAGCCCCTCCTGCAGATACCCCATTATCTGTGCCTGTCTGTACCTGATGTGTAGTTTTGCTTAGAAAGCATGTGGATGCTCAACTCCCCCACACATTGCAATCTTCAAGGTCTAAATGGTACACTGTGTTAAATAGGGAAAGTGGAGAGCAGGGAAAAGAAATGAAAATACAGCCCAACCCGTGAGTGTGCTCTCAGGAAGGCAGGAGGGGTTGGTTAGGTGTCAGTCATTGTATGTGCAGTCCAGTTGAAGCTTGGTATGTCAGGCCAGTCCCTTTATAAGATCAGTGGTAGCACAGTCATCAACATATCAGGCTTGTGCTTCTAGAGATCTGAAAGGGGGGATATACAGTCAGTGTATGTGTTAGGCCTGTGACCCGTGGAGCTCAGTGTGGTAACTTTGTGTCAAATACCGTATCGGGATTGTGTTGCATCCCAATCAAGAGGAAAGGGTGGGGTTTGACTAGGGACAAGGGCCATGGAAAGCTTTTGGCAGATGGGGCTACGTTGGAGGACGTTTGACAACAGTGCATTACCTTAGAGACGCTGGTGGGGCTGGTGCACTGCCAGTTGAATGTCTGTGAATGGCTTTGGAAAAAGAATGATGGAAAGTGTCAGGCCTGGATGTTGCGATTCCTGTATCTCTGAGTGAAAAAGTGAAAGTCTGTTAGTTGGAATAGTGACTCATGAAACCGGAATGTCTGTTCAAGCCCCATGCCAGTGTATTGAAAATGTGCATGCATTTGAATTCTTAGGCCTTTCTGGCTTTGTCAATTTGTCAATTACCCCGGAGTACAGCAATCTTGAGATCATCAAGGTTACGATTAGCTTCTGAAAAATGCTCACCCACTGGACTCTCGTTAGTACATTGCTTCACATTTTGACGATGGAGGTTCATACGATTATGTAAAGCTTGACAAATTTCCCCAACATTGTAGCCACGTCCGGGACATGTCATGCCCATTATCAAGTAAATAATATTGCTCGATGCACGTGTAAACATTCCCATAATTTTGTAGTCCTTCCCTGTGTGGGGTATCTTGATTGTGTCTGAAATGTTGATTTGTGAGCAGGTTAGGCATCTTTTGTTTCTGGAAGGTACACTTCCATAATCTGTGCTATTTGTGTGTAGTTTGCTTCTGACCATCATTTCCTTCAGATTGGCTTGTTGTCTGAAAGCGAGTAAAGGCATCTCTGGAAAAACTTCTCTCAGACGTTCATCTTGTTGCAGGATGGGTTGGAGTTCCTTAGCAGTCTTTCAGAGGGCTTCAGGCTCTGGATTGTATGCGACTACCAGTGGCACCCGGGGTTGTCTTTCGCTCTGCATTGTAAGAGGTTTCTCCAGGGGATCATTGTTGCCCTGTGGATATGTCTGTCCACAAATCTGTGGTTGGATCCACGGTTTATGAAGTCTGATCTTCAACTTTGTTTTTATCCCGGTCCCTTGTTTCTGAGCATATTTGATTGTAACTTATTGCTTTGCTGAATATTGTAGCATGCTGGGTGTGCACTGGGTGGAAGCTGTCACTCTTCAAGTAGCTGGCACGGTCAGTTGGTTTGCGAAATACTGTGATCTGGAGCTGGCCATATTTTATTGTTATGGTGGTGTCGAGGAAATGTACTTTTTCAGGAGACTAGGAAACTTTAAGGTTGATTGTTGAGTGAAATTAATGAAACCTTCTGTGGAGGTTGCCACTGAACAGATATAATAACTTCGGCACCACCACCATTTTGAGCAAGGATATGCGTCCGTACAAGGACAGTGGCAGCTTAACCCATGATTTGAGCTTGTATTCTAGCTGGACAGGAACGGCGCATAATTGTTGGTATACAGGGTATGCTTATCTGTTGCCATTATAATGCCCAGGTATCGTGCACTGGTGGGGGACCAACGGAAGCCCTCCATGGTTGCGGATCTGGTAGTAGAGCTGGACATGGGAATTATTTCTGATTTAGCCTGGTTTATCCTGTATCCCGGAGTATTTTGTGAAGACTTCAATGTCCTGCATGAACGGTGCTAGATTAGTGTCGGGATTTCTGAGGTATAACATAGTGTCGTCGGCGTAGAGTGAGATGAACTGGGGTGTCCCCATAATTCGGATCCCTCTCCAGGAGTGTCTGAAACTTAGGTATGCTGCCATTCCTTCAATTGTTAATGCAAAAATTAGAAGGGAAAGGGGGCAGCCTTGTCTAGTGCCCCTTTGTAGATCAAAGCTGGGCGACAGCGTTTTATTGGTCCTTACTCTGGCGGTGGGGTTACAATACAACACTTTTATAGATCGGAGAAATTCTAAGCCGAACACCATTTTTTGTAGTATGGCGTGCACGAACTTCCATGATATGGAGTCGAACGCTTTCTCCGCGTCAAGTGTAACCGCAACTGTCTTCACTTGAGGGTTCATTTGGGAGGCAATAGCGAAAAATCTCCGCAGGTTTAGAGCTGTAGATCGGCCTGGTATGAAACCAGATTGATCAGGGTGTACCAATTTGGACATATATGGGTTCAGTTTATTAGCTATGGCTTTGGCAAAAACTTTGGTGTCCACATTGATTAGGGATAGTGGTCTATATGAGGAAGGGTCTTGAGGAGGTCTATGGGGTTTCAATAGGACAATGATAATGGCTTCTCTCATAGATTCCGGCAGAGTTCCCCTCTCCATGGACTCCTCCCATACCTCTAGCATTCTTGGGGCGAGTTCCTCGGTGAGGGTCTTGTAGAGGTTTGCGGGTATACCGTCCGACCTAGGCGCTTTACCCGCCCTGAGGTCCTTGATTGCTTGCTTTACGTCTTACAGGTTCAGGGGGAGGTCAATGTTGGCTCTCTCGTCTGGGGTCAGTGTGGGAAGAGAGAAGGAGTCGAGGTATTGATGCAACTCCTCTGTTGTGACTTGGTCCGAGTTTGTGTAGAGCTCTTTATAAAACCTCTGGAATTCCTCATTCACCCTCAGATGATCCACGCGTGTCACACCTGCTTTGTCCGTTATGCTGGTGATCTGTCGGTGTCCGTATTCAGCTTTTATTAGGTTGTCTAGCATCTTACCAGACTTATTTCCTTCTCCATATCTTCTGGCTTTGGTAGGTTGTGTCATATACCATACCTCACGTCCTGCCAAGGACGCAAATTCAGCCAGGTCAACATGTAACAGGGCTAGGGTTCTTGGGCCTGGCAAGTCTGTGTAGGTCTTCTCCATTTCCTTGATGTATTCCTCGGTTCGGGACTTCGTATTTCTTTCAGTGTGCCATGGACTTTGGAGATCAAATGTCCCCTCAGCCACACTTTGAAGGCCTCCCAGACCGTGGCGCGGGAACTGACCGATTCCCGATTGCGTTCATAGAAGTCCGTCACGTCTATCCGTAGTTGTTCTAGTAGTGAGTCGTCTCGTAGTAGATCTGGGGGCATTCTCCATGTGCGGTGGGCCTGTATAGTTTCTCCTATCTGGATCTCCAAGACAATCGGGGAATGATCTGACAATGTTCGGGGCAGTATTGTGCATTCTCTCGTGTCTGGAACGCATTCTGTGGAGCAGAGCCAGTAGTCCATACGGGAGCTTGACCCGTGTACGTATGAATTAAATGTGGAGTCCTTGGTGAGGGGGTGCAACTCCCTCCAGACATCTGAGAGTGGCAGCATGGTCATGGCTTGTTTGATGGTTAATGCAGCCTTTGAGTCCGCTCGCTGGGTTGTGGACGTCCTGTCTAGTGAAGGGTCGAGAATAGTGTTGTAATCGTCTCCCCAAATCACTCTCGCTTCGTCTGTTAGCATTATAAGTGCAATTATTTGCTGATAAAATTCCGGAGAGTCTATGTTGGGACCGTACGCATTGATGATAATAACTTCTTGCCCCTGCATTGATCCCCATATTATTACATACCTGCCTTCAGTATCTATCCTGGTTTTGGACACTTGGAGTCCGAGTCTGCAGTGGATTACAGTTAGCACCCCCCTCGATTGTGACGAGTAGTCTGTCACATATGTTTGTGAACCCCAGGAGCGGAACAGTGAACCATAAATTCGATCAGTGGCATGTGTGTCCTGTAGTAGGAGAATGTCAATCTTATGTCTGTTAGCATATGCTTGGATTTTTCTGGCTTTTATCGGATTGATCAGGCCTCTGACATTCCAAGACAGGAGTCTAGTACTTTTGTTCATTTATTGATTCATCATTAATTATAGTTGGTTGTATAGCTCTTGCACTTGTGATTTTGCAATGACTTTCTTTCCCCACTGTTGGTGCCAGTTTTTTCAGTTTATAACAAAAACAGGTAACTGTAGTAACTTCTCCCCGACTGGAACCTTTGTTTGCATTCATGGGTGGAAGCGTGTGTTTCATCGAGGAACCAGTTCTATCCAGGCAACAAGCCTGTAACTCGTCCCACCCCACCCTCACCATCCCCACCAATCGGGCGGCGTATCCCTGTGAACCATATGCAACTTTGCAATGTGAGGGGGGCTCGATGGCCCTTTCCCCTCTCCGGAGTCATGGCTGTATTCCTAGATTTGATGCTTGGTCGTACAGGATTCTGACTTCAGGTTCCATTCTGCACTGCCGGAATGTGTTGTTCCAGGTATGACATGGCCTCCTCCGGTGTCTCAAAGAATTGTGTCCTGCCGGCGTGTTGTATGCGCAGCTTAGCTGGAAATAGCATTGCATAAACTATTTTCCTTTCCCTAAGCGCCTTCTTTACTGTATCAAATGAGCGCCTCGTTGCCTGTACCCCGGATGAAAAGTCTGGATATATGTGGATGCGGTTGGAGTTGAAGGACAGAGGAGCTTGCTCACATGCTAGCCGGAGGATGAGATTGTGGTCTCGGTAGTTAAGTATTCTTGCTACAATTGTTTGGGGTGGAGCTCCTAGTTTAGGCAGGGTGGGGCAAGTGTTCTGTGTGCTCTTTCAACCAGGAATTGCTTCGAGAACTGTGCCTCCGGGAACAGGGAATGGAGTATATCTTCAAGGAAGTGTTCCATCGAGGTGATAAGTTTGCCGTCTGCCACCCCAACCACCCTTATGTTGTTGCGGCGTGAGCAGGATTCTAGGTCCTCGCATTTGTTCTGGATGGTTTTGATATCCTTTTGGATCTGATCTATGGTTTTGCCTTGTGTGACGGACGTGTCTTCGAGGGTGGAAACCCTATCCTCTGTCTCAGCGACTCTGGAATTAACCTTCCTGATATCTGCTTGGATGGACGTGTTCGCCTATGTCGTCTAGTGTATTGTTGATTGCCGCAAACCCTCTCTCCATCGCGGCCATATAGGGGATCATGTTTTGTTCTGAGGGGTCTAATGTGGAGCCCTTGGGGGAGGGGTGCTGGGTCGAGATCTGGGTCCAGCGTGGTGGTATTGGCAAATGCATCCATGTGGCCCGCTTCTTATTTTTTGATCCTCCCATCATGGCTGTGTGTTGGTTCTTTGGTCTTCTGCAGCACAGGGGGGAGGGATGTTGTGGAGCGTAGAGTAGGGAGTCTGAGATCCTGGCTTAGGTATATGTTTCTGGATATGACACTGGTGGGCAACCCTGCCCAGAGGGAATGGAGTGTTCTCTTAGATCACCACCATGGAGTTCCGGGGATCTGGTACTCTGAGGTGGTCCTGGTGGTAGACAGAGTGTGGGGGGTGGTATGGTCAGTGATAGATGGTTGCACAGAGACAAGTGTTGTCCTGCTCTTTCGCTCGGTCCACCCCTGGGGAGGGAGGCTGTGTCCGTTCTGTAGGCTGTGTGCAATTGTAGGACTCTTAATATTGAGTTGTAGTTGTTCCCTGCAGCTTACTTTATTGTATGTGCGTGACCGCAACTCCCTCTCCCTGCTGATTTGGGTCGTAGCACAGTTATCAGCCGGCTAGGCTGGTGGAGTGTGGGGCCTGCGCCTCCCCGCGCCACCCCGGGAGCAGAGTTGTGGGGTTGGGGCCCCTCTGCTCCCACACGTACCTTGTTGATGCCAGGCAGATCGCAGTCTCTGCTGTCGGGGGGGGCACTGTGAGCACGGCCCCTGCTCTTCGCCCTGCTGCGCCCCCCTGCCACCCCTCTTGGGTCTTAGGGTCCCACCGAGGCCAGGGCAAGGCCCCAGGAGCTGCTGTGCCTCGCTGTCGAGCAGTCCCCGCCCGACAGCAAGAGCAGGCAGGGAGGGGGGCGGACCGCAGTGGATCGTCCGGGCAGCTCCCTCACCTTCAGCCCTGATGACTCCCGGCCAGCGGTCTTATCTGTGCCTCCTCCACTGGGCAGCGAGGTGGTGCGAGCGTGGTCTCCGCGCTCTCTTGGGCTGTGTCACGGCCGTCGCTCAGAGCGGGTCTTCAGCCCCTGAGCACCCGCTGACAGCACCTGGCTATGGGGAGGGGCCCAGAGGGGGTCTCTCTCAGGAAGCGCTGATGCAGCGGGGCATACAGTGTCCTGGCAGCGGGTGAGGTACCTGACCCAGCCATGGTCTCCACCGCCCCCGGCAATCTTGCTGGGTATTTCGGACCACACTTAGGATGATGTGCTGCCGGTAGTCGGGTTGAACGCGCTCCTCCTCCAGTCCACTGCAGGGACGCCAGCCAGGGAATGATTTTGGCACGCTGTAGCTCAGCCGTTAGGGAGGATAGTGCAGCCGCTCGTTTTTTAGGATCTGGGGTCCGATTTCACTCGGGATTGGAACAGCTTACTCCCGGAGACTTCAGCTCATTGTTTTCATTGAACACAACAGATGCAGCCTTCAGCAGGATTTTTAGCACAGGATATTGCCAGCCACGGAGCTCACAGATTAGGCGGCAATCTTGTTCGGCGCACAACAGCGCCCCACCTGTGGAGGTTTAGGAGGTCCTGTTTGCCAGTAGTCAAGATAAGGAGGATGTCATCGATGTAGCGCAAGTATTTTAAAGGTCTGCAGTCACAGGTGCCAAGGAAATCCATCTCTGATTGTGCATACTGTGGTGCCATCCGAGTGCCCATGGCTGTCCCCATCATTTGGAGAAAAAAATCAGTACCAAATGTGAAATAGTTTTGGGTCAGGATGAATTCTAGCACTTGCCTAGAGTGTCAGGAAGTGGGTTTAGGTCGCCAAGAACATTCTTACATGCCTCAGTGCCATTGATGTGGGGACTGTTTGTGTAGAGTGACTCCACATCCATGGTTGCCAGTAGTGTGCCCCTTGGGAGGGGGCTTATATCATCCAGTTTGTTGAGTAGATCACTGGTGTCTTGGATATAGCTGGGTGTCACACTTCCCAGTGGCTTCAAGACGGTCTCGACCCAGCCCGAGATATACCCAGTCAGAGTGCCTGACCCAGAGATGATTGGGCGTCCAGGGTGGTTTTCTTTGTGTATTTTGGGGACCATATAGAAAGCCCCGTGTATTGGGTTATCTGGTATGAGGCTCTGAATGTGTTGCTGGAAGTTATTCAAAGGTTTCTTGTTGATCCTGTTTTGTTGACTCTTCCGGCAGCTTTTTGTGTATGTGTGTATGTGTACCACCCCCACCCACCATATTTTACTCAGAATTGTCAATGGAGAGGTTGTGAAAGCCCTTAGTTCTATCTATCCATTGCCATATTTGAGGCTCAATTTTCTTATCTGATAAAGAAATGTGTATTTAGAGCGTATAGTTGTTAAGAAGAAAGACATGCAATGTGCCAAGTATAAAAGGGGTTAAGCAGCACAAGGCAACGGCCCGTAGGTAGCTGACATAAATTAAGAGCTGGCATGAGATTGCCCGCCCCGCTCCTCTGTTACTCAGCGTTTAATGCACATTTTGAAACTTCTCAGAATCCCACTTCTTAAAGATCTTTTTCCTTACTGCTAGTGTTGCAAATCCAGATACAAGATAGACTAGAACATGGTTCAAACTTAGAAGTTGTATTAAAGGAAATGTCCCACCTGTCCCTGCAACTATGATGGTGGTTTACCCTAAGCTTCAAAAGAAAATAAAGTGGTGCTTGTCAGGATGTCTCACAGAAACTCAGCCTTCCGTCTGAACCTAATCTACCCTTGTATTTCACCCTACCACCAATAACAAAGGAAACATAAACTTAGGCTAGGAAAAAATTACTCCTTCCGTTTCTTTACGTGTGGTGGCTGGTTCCTGATCCCCTCACAATTGTGTCTCTGGCTCTCTTTCAGGCCTCTGCTTGCTGGTACAGTTCAAAATAAGGCTTTTATCTCTTCTCTCGTTCTAGAGAAGGACACTCCAGACCACTGCACAAATGTCCTTGTCAGTTCATAGTGTGTTCCTCAATTGGAGTAACTGGGTCTGTAAACCAGCTACTTGCTTAGTGCAACATGCTCTGGACTTATGTTTAAAATGTCTTTCTAAGTTCACCCCGCCAGGGTGTCTCAGTTTCTCCCCTGGATTATTGTATCTCTTAGCAAGGCATGGGCCTTCAGGCTTTTAGCCTGTCCCAGAGGTTGTCCCATACACACCATTTTAGCACTGGGGCTCCATGGGAATCATATCAAGTACCAAAGAGAGAGAGTGCAGGGGTGGGGGATATGGGGAGCCCAGGGCACAATTTATTCATTTTTAAAGAATTCTTAAGGAGAGAATAACTTGGAGATGGTAGATAATTAGGAAGGGACATTTTCAAATTAGATGCTCACAAACTTAGATCAGTGGTGTTTAATGTATTATTTTGTTGAGAAACATAAATAGTACAATGGAATCAAATTAAGACATGGAAAAAGTACTTTAAACAGATGCACCAAAATACACAATGTACAAAGAGACGCAAACACTTAAGAATAATTCCAGTGCATGACCTGCATTGACCGAAAAGCAAACCCATCTACCAGACTTTCATCCCCAAACACTCATATGTACCTCGATTATACTTCATCATATGTCATATCCAGAACCACCAAAGTACTTATATGTCGTAAAATGTAAAATAGACAGACAAAACAAAACAAAATGCTTGTATATGTATACTAGCTGACGCCACCCTTTTCTCCCCAATTGTGTGCCAGTAATGGCTTGTCGCCTAGGCACATAGTTTAACCTCAAAATATATATGACACAAAGTTCATCCCTATACTTGATTCTTATTGGAAGACCCAGCCTTCATCAGGGCAGACGAATAAGCATTTCTGGTGGATGGAACATTCATTTTTTTTCAATTTCAGTCTTAACCACTGTATAAAACAAAACACACTCTTATTCAAATATGTATGCATCTTAAGAATGGATAACACCAATTTCTGTTAACTCTCCCAAGCACAGGAATCATACCTGTAAATGTGTTTTTCGGAGATCTGGCGGGCGCAAGGGCCGATGCAGTCATCCTGCACTCACTCGGGCCGATGCAATCTCCTGGCACACACTCAGGCCAGGAAGGGCTCCAAGCAAGGCAATGTAGGACTGTTCACATAAAATATCAAGCCTGCAATGACAACACAGACATGGAAATGGAGTGTAAATTAATTTGATTGAGAGTGACCTAAAGGATAAAGCTTAAGCTTTGTAAGGAAGATGGAGGTATAAGTAAAGTATTACCTTAATGTAAGAACATCAAGACAGTCTCGCCAAAACATCTGATGCTACCTTAATGGTGCGGTCTCAATGGCAATCAAGCCAGAAAACATCAGGATAAAGTTTCTCTCAGTGGGTTCACTACCCCGAGCCCCTGCACCCTAGAGAATCCAGAAAAATCCAAAAGAATCCAATAGTCAGTTCAACAGATCTAAACACCATACTCATATCAGGTAGGTGGAGCATTTCCCAGAATAAACCATGGTGCAAGGTGCCGTACTACACCGCACAACAAACCTGCGCCGCTATGTGGGGAAATACCTGCCAAATACCAGCGAATGTGCCATTTGCAAGCCACCTCAGTTATTTAAACGGCCTAACCCCCAGCCAGGACACGGTGACTGTGTAGGTGAACCCCAGCCAGGGTAGAATAGAATCAAATAGAGTACCGCACTCTACAGAGCCAAGCAAAGCACTGTGTGTATCAAGTGCAGAGCAAATCATATTTACTGTGGTGGATTGGAGAAACAACCCCGACAAACGTACTGATGTTGGTAGCCTTCCTTCTACCACGTCATCATGTATCTGTTGCATGGTCAAAGAGAGGGGACTGGCCTCTCCACTCATATATGGGACAAATGATGGCGGCCCTCATTGCCACTCCAATACATATGTAGTCATTCACGGCCATCTTGGACTGGCTGGCTGTATTTGGCAGTGTCACAGACAGATGTGACTTGTGGACCATAGAAGGACTTGGAAATACGCAGAAATGGCAATCAAGGAAAAGGAAAAAGGTCCACTATGATGGATATGCAAGAGTTTACACCCTCACGGCCATCAGGGCTAGGCTGTCGGTGCATTCCAGAGAGCTCTGTGAGGGGTCATAAATGAAAGTCGGACACAGAGTTGTCATGTTTTTGGTTAAAGACTTTAATTAAATGGGTTGGGGAAATGCCTCTTTGACCCTGCTCTAAGAGGAGTTTCCCTACCAAAAACTAAGATATGTCTTTGTCAGATTGTCGGAAATCAAAAGCCGTCCTTGTGTCCAAACGTTCTATCCTGTCCCTCACACTACAAACAAAATAAGAAAGTGAGAAGGGAAATGTCTTTAACCTGGTATTAGCACAAAGTATTCTTAAACCAAAATAATACTTCTCCAATGTAAATGTTCTCCAGGATAGAAAAGTTCTTAGTTCCAGAGGGTGATTCCCTTTCCATGAATTCTTCACTGGTATCACAAATTGGTCTAACAGTTCTTGTGTCTTTCTTGGCCCACAACAATCCTGTTTGGTAAAAATCTGTTCAACCTTATAAGTTCCTCTTTAACAAAAGGTTCCTTTTTTTAACAAGTACTGTCTTTGCTTGACACTCCTTGTAGGCTTGCAATTGGCCTGGTATACTCCCCTGCCAGGACTCTCTGTGCACTTCCAATTGCCTGGTGTACTCTGCCAGGACTTCTCTTGCATTCACAGATGCCTGGTGTACTCTCCTGTCAGGACTTCTCTTGCGCTCACCTTTGCCGCTTGCTTCCCACTCTGGGTGGCTCTGACATCACTCCGGCTTCCCTCGCGGCTCTGCTCCTGCATTGCTGCTTCCTTTCAGCTCACAGTAAGGGGAACGCTGCTTCTCCCAGCTGCCAGACGCCCAGGAATCCTGTTGTGGTTCCTGGTGTCTCCACAGCACACCCAGCGTTACTCTCCTTCTCTGCTGGCAAGTTTCTCTGCTCTGCCACACTGGCTTGTGCCTCTAGCTTCTGCACACTGGCTTGGATCTCCAACTTCTGTACACCGTCACTGGAGATACCACGTCTTGTCCTGAGCTCTCTCCCATGGTTCGGGGACCATTTTTAAAGGTTGCCAATCACTGATTCAGGGGTATCAGACTGACACGGACAATGCTCGACTGTGTTGGAATACTAAATGCAGAGCGGACCAAAAGTATTGTGCCACTGCATCACATATTGTTGGTGCACCCCAGATCATATGGACCAAAGAGTGACCAGGAAGAAACCACAATCCCTTAATGGTCAAGGGCATCATAGGTACCAGGTGAGTTGCCTACTGAATCATTTATTGCAGCAATGTCACCCAATGTATTTCATCGTTCAAGCCCAACCTTTCACTGTTTAAGAGGTGGATCCAAATGTGTTCTTGTCTAAACAGACAAGATTTTTTTGGGATGCCAAGCAGTCTATTTTCAGCTGGTCAATGCTGCACCATTTAATGTCATCTGCACTGTGCTTATGTTCAAAGTGCTGTACCAAAAGCGTAGTGACCACAACGTTTTTGATTTTACTTCAATGCTGACTTCTTTTCCCCAAGATCTTATGGGTAGTCATCCCGAGGTAGATCACTTTGCATGGACACCAAATGATGTAGATGACATTCGTTGAGTTACATTTTGTAAACGTACGTATCTGCCATCTGAAGGTGCCATGCACAAACTCTGTTGTTTTTTTAGTTAGTTGTGCTTTCTTTAGTGTAATGGCAGGCCCCGCACTTGCCACATGGG
This sequence comes from Ambystoma mexicanum, assembly GCF_040938575.1. Classification (NCBI taxonomy): domain Eukaryota; kingdom Metazoa; phylum Chordata; class Amphibia; order Caudata; family Ambystomatidae; genus Ambystoma; species Ambystoma mexicanum. The sequence continues at coordinate 673,336,079 of NC_090935.1, read as the reverse complement.
TGATCACCCATTATGGCAGTTCTCAAGGTTTGTCCATCTGCAGAGAGTGGTTTGAGAGAGTACTTCTCTTACGGGAAGGCTTGATTGGACACGTTTATCCATCACATTAAAGCCACATTTGAGAGCAAAAACGGGCTACTATGTGATATATCCAGTCGAGGTTACCAAATGCCAATATTTCGTAATCAACTGCCAAATTTTGTTAGTGTGCTTTGAGAACTTAGTGACACACACCATCCGGTCTGTGTGATTGGACAGATCCCTAGGGGCCTAAAGGGCATCCCGATTAGTATAGCGGGCCCTTTTAGCAGCATGCTTAACAACCTTGCACGGAAATCCGCATTGTCCAATCCTATCGGCTACGTTTTGGGCTTGCTCCTCCAAGTCAACAGTGAAGGTGCAGTTGCGTCCCAACCTTCAGCCTGTTTTAGCTTGGTACTGATCTCACCCCTCTGTTGGGTACCTGGTTTCTCAGTCCTGCATGGGCTACGCAGTCTCTTTCAGCCTGGTGTGGGCCATATGTCTTCTCAGGATGTTTAGCTCTCGTATCACTCTCATCTCCTCTTAGGGTATCGTGTGGCTCTGCCTGGCATAGTCCTTTCGGCCTCTCAGGCTGTCTGGATTTCTTATTACTCTCACCCCCTCATAGGGCATCTTGCTGCTTCACCTCCCGCTCCCCTGTGTCAGCTGCGTACCTGGTTCTCGGCAGCAGTGCTCGTCGCAGGAGGTGGTTCTTCTTTGCTCAGGAACTGCATTGCTGCCGTCTTCGTGTTTGGGACTTATGCAGTGACTCAATCTCTTGCTTTGTGACATTAAGCTTCTTGGGCTCTCAGTTTCCTGAGCTCCAGTATTCGGCATGCTCTGGGTTTCCTCCACCCGCTTTACAGTCTGCGTGGCCCTGTCTCCAGGATCGAACCTCTTCTCTGTTCTCCAGCCAAGCTACCTCTTTCCGCATGGACCACAGCTCTTATTTTCCTCCCTGCAATGAGAGAGAAGAGATCATTGGTTCTGCTGCTCAGGCATGGAGTTTAACAGTGTGGTCACAAACCAAGCCGTTCACTTGTACATTATTATTATACTGTTCAATCGCCCTATAACCGAAAAACATTTGGGGCTCTGTTTTCAAGGGTGTAGTAAAATCTTTAAGAGGGGATTGATTGCTCCTTAAGGGGAGGGGGAGCAGGCAGTGTAATCCTCCTTGCCCTTTTTAATCTTTAGCACTGCTACAATACTTTTCACTGCGGTACCCTTGAATCCATACCTACATCACTTGTAGTATGGTACATGCAGAGCCCATAGCATAACTACACCAGGTGCACTGATACTAATTGAATCCATAGTATGGCTTCATGACTTGTGCTAGGATACCTATTAAGCCTTTCACATAGCCACACCAACTGCACTGTGCTACCAATTATATCCATAGCATTGGCAGGTCATTGTCACTGTACTGCTAGCTGAATTTATAGCACTTCTAGATCAAACAGAAGTACACCCAGCCCTGCAGATAAGGGGTGTATTGGCAACTTTGACTCCGTACAAATAGGCAAATACTCCCAAAAAAATAGAAATGGGTAGTAAAAACACTCCATACAAAAAATAGGAAACAGACATGTAGAATATTGTGCCCCTACTTTCTCTCCCACACAGCTCCATGGATATGTTTGGACAAGTAGTGCACGTAATACCACAGGAAGAAACTACTTTATTACAGCCTGAGCGGAAAAAGTAACCATGTATATTGTAATGCGCATGAATAACTAGGTGCAAAGAAATAATTATTATAATATTTCTGTGTTCCAGTAAGAAAATATTTTTACTGGCTTATAAAATACTCCCATTGGGAATTAGACATACATTTTTACACACTTAAAAATAATTTTACTCCCTACTTTGAAAAATAAGGAGTAAAATACGCCCCCTTCCAAATCTTATCTAGAGCACGGAGTACAGCACGAGTTTAATCTGTTGCACCTTTTTAGACCTTTTCCTTATTAACCAAATCTCTTGCTTACTGTTCAAAAGCGAGTACACAAACAAAACCATAACACAACTAAAGCTCCACAATAGCAATCAATAAAGTAAGTATAACCTTCCACCCAACCTACCTCCTATGTCCTCTCAGTTACAACCATCAGTTTTGCAGTCAACATAATAATGGCAACAGCATACCAAGAAATCTTGAAGACATCAGAATCTGAAAGAAGTAAAGGAAAGTGTTGGAAGCTGCTATGCGAACCCCCTTCAGTTCAGTCAACCAGAGAAACCTAAAGGACTGCCAATTCCACACCTCAGAAGACCACTAATGACATTCACATTTAGATACCTTCTGAAGCATCTACCTAAAAGCAGTCCTCATCAGGAACTCACCCGTCAACAGATAGAAACTTAAGTAGATAAACCTGCAACCCAACTGCAGCATCATCGATTCGATTCAGTTACCCACCATCTACAAAATCACAATTGGCCTTACTGTTGCCCAACACACCATTCATCACAAGGCAACTTATAATGGACACAGCCTCCGCACAAGGACACCAGTATGAGGAGTCCAACCTCTGGAATAATCTACACAGCCATTTCAACTCAAAGTGCGACCCAAGAGTCCTGCGTAGTAAATGAAACAGCGGGCCTGCCACAGACTTTCTTACCTTTTGACAATATCTAACTTAACATGGTGGTAATCGGGTGTCTTCTGACCAATGCATGATCAGTCGCTAAGCACTCGCCTCGTATATTTAAATCGATCTTCGTTTATTCACAAAACCTGGCTTTCTGATGATCACTCAAATGTATTCCACCAGGATACAAGATAAAAGGCGCAAACCGTCCTAGCAAAGGAGGTGGGGAGCTAGAACTAGTACACAGATTATGTGTGTCTAACCGCCTACTGGATAACTTCCCGAAATGTTAGGCCCTTGCACGTATCTTGTTTGTCAATCACACCTCGTCATAAATCTTCCCCATATACAAAATACCCTCCTACATTACAACATTTGTAGACAAATGCACAGATGTAGCCGCCAACATACCTGGCTCAAAGAAGATAATCCCATGGCTAAATCCCTTGCAGCTAACCTCACTGCAATGCTTCCCAATCACTTGGTTAAGTGAACTACCCACATATCTGGCCACAGGCTTGATTACATGTTTTGTAATGAGAACATTGTGACAGTCTGCTACCAAGCCCACCTTCCATGGGAAGACATCCACCCTTCCCTTTCACAATATTCGCAGACGTTCTTCAATGTACTGAACCATTAATAGGTCCTTTGGCCTAGGCCTTGGAATAAAGTGGAAAAGAATATGTTAACATGCAAACCATCGCATAAGTCCCACCAACAATCCCAGATGAACAACTCCACAGTCTTCATGACTGGATTAACTCGACTTTAAATGAGATGGCTCTAAAAAAAGACTCAAAAAAGAAGGATTTTGTGAAATGGTACACTGAACATAATTGCACCAAATGAAGAACAAGAACTGAAAGCTGGAGATAATTTGGAGGAAACGCAACATGCAACCAGACAGACTTGTCTACAATAAACCTCTGCATTCCTACTGGGTAGAAATCATCCAAGCTAAGAAAGCGCACTGCTCAAGATGCATTCAATCAGCACAGGGAAAAGGAAATGTTCAAGATAATTAAAGAATTTAAAAACCTAGCTGCCTGCTCCACAATCACAACCCAAGAACTTTGCAACCACGTTCCTCCACTTAGTCATCCAAAATACCTGGATAATAAAAGGCAAATAAAAGGCAAATGCCTCCCCTTTCCTCGAAGGAGATCTTGCCTCTCAATTCAAACTCCCCGTTGCTAACAACCTTCAGCCTCTTTTTTTTCTGCAGAACCTGCTCTCTACCATCAACTCAACGGAAGATTCTGTCCCCCATTCCCCCAACCTATTTAAAATCGTCATGAAACATTTGGAACTATCACCTGCATTCCTATCCTTCCTCAATGACTCAGTCACTGCCGGGAGTGTCCCTATGCTGGCAAAACTGCCTACATCAGACCACTCCTGACAAAATAGATGAGACCCAAACAACCCTGCAAACTGTCATGCAATCTCAAGCACTTTCTTAATCCGGAGAATAATAGAATAATTCATATACAGTCAACTCCAGGATTTCCTTCCAACAAGTGACATGCTTCACGAGGCACAGCATGGCTTTAAACCAAAGGGCACGGAATCAACGTTGTGCTCTATACTGGTTACACTAACGAATATGAAATGACAGATCACACATCTCTACTCCCTTCTACCTATTCCTCCCTCATTTATTACTCACACCTAAATGTTTTCAACTTTGACATGACATCCACATCTCGTCAGACAGCCCACAGTATCTAACATACTAAACAGACTCCTACCCTATCCTTTCCCTATCAGCATCCCACGCCATGCCACTCCAGTGCACCCACTGCCACCTTGGTCCTGGGTCCACCCTTGCAGCTACCAATCTACCATGCCCCAGGATCTCCCCCCTCCCACCGCCACCTGAGCACAGTAGAACCCATATCTGTACACAGGTAATCAATGCTTCCGATCTACTCTTATCTACACCGCAGCTTTCCCCTTCTGCTTATCCCACTAACAGATGCCCCCTTCTTTTGCAGGACCATGCATAGTGAGGTGAACATTGTTGGCAGACAGGCAGTACACAAGACCCCTTGCCTTCCCATACTATGGTGAGGGACTACTTTTGATCCTTTAAACTGCCATCTTATAGAATTGTATACGTTGTTCTGTTATGTTACTCACCTGTTGATGAAGTATTTTTCTCCACTCATTGTTCATTATAAAGGTGAGACTTTAATTTATTGCTAAATGACTTGGGCAGAAGTACGAATAGATCAGAGGAAACTGCGAAAAGAGCATTGGAACACATGGATTTATTTTTCTGGTTAATGGTGTGTGGAAGCAGATATATATTAATCTGAAAGAATTAGTCTATTCAACGTTCCATGACACAGCCTACAGAATACATTATTGCATGGTATAAAGAGAGGTGATGAATACAATTATCAAATGTGTGTCAAAGGTTCGAGCTTTGCGGTCCAAACAATGTCGCAGAAGTCTGCCCCGTAAAGGACTCCCCTGCAAGGTTGATCTGCCCCCATCCCCATTCGTTTTCAGGGGGGTCCACCTAAGCACCAAGCTTTCAGGTATGCATCCCTGCACTCCCTTCTCCTACCCTATCCCCCCACACCCGCACCTACTCCCTTCTCCAATTGCGGTTCCTGGCCCACTAGGCTGAAGTGTGATTTACTGTGCTTCGGCCTGTGTACGACACTCATTTGTGCTTTGTTCTTCAATATAAATGAGCCGGCAGGCAACTTCCTTGAAGTTAACTATACTTGAAGAGCAACAATTTACGCATCCATTTTCAGGCTTGACATTGGGTAGCTTCTCTACCAACGTCAGACCAATTGCCCCTGACATAGTTCTAGGGTGGCAAATGTAAATGATATTTAAATTGGACTTAACTGATGTTGCATTAACAGCCACATACTGCAGGACATCAGAGAGCTTTTTCAAATCTACTCGATTGACAGGGCTTCTTATGGAGTAGCATGGGATGCGTTCATGGTATCTGTCCAAAGGATGTGTCTAGACAAAAAGCATAGGATGCTAAAAGGCTATTAGAAGAGAGTTGGACAAAGTAGAAAAGGACTTTAAACACCTTGAGGTGGGGCATGACGAGACACATGACTCAAAGGGGATAGCATGAATAATGGAGAAAGACTATATTTGAAGAAATTGCTGACTGAGCTATCAAAATGATGTCAAGGGACATGTTAGCAAGATGATACACATAAGGGAAGAATCTGATGTGCCCCTATTATTATTATTTTTTTTTTTTATTGATTCAACTATTTCTAGTTTTTACAAGTTTGCCGCCTGTTTAAGAATTTGTCTTTTTTTTAAAAAAAAAGTGTACCTTTTTTTTAAAAATTATTTTTCTTTTTTCCCTTTTTTTGTGTCCTTAAATGAGGTTAAATCAGAAGTAGTTGTCCTTTAGTTACAATCTGCTCCTGTTTAAGCTATTTTGAATCCAAAATAAGACTTATAAGGAAGTTCCCCACTGCTATGACTGGTTTGGTGTGTTCCCCATTCATCAGATATGCCCACCAATATTCTTCTTCCAGACTACAGAAATAGGTGTGCCCCTATTGAAATGGAGTGAAAATTCATAAGAAATTAATTCTAGTTCTACATGATGGGGCCCTGTTATTTGTTGGTCAGCATAGCCCATGTCCCCCAGAATAATCAGGCAGAATGCCACCCTGCTTTGCCAAGCAATGTTTGGTTGAAGTGGGTACACTCCAACAAACGTTGTCATGAAACACTGGAATTCCTTATGGTCGTGGTTGTATATTTGGGGAAACAAGTGCGAATGGTGTGTGGCGTTGGACACCCTGGGGTACCATGGGGTTGGAGCAGAAAAATATCCCTGACTTCGATTTGCGCTACCCACAGGAATTCTGAAAGCATGCTGGGATCAATACTTGGGAGATTTGGGCAGTTGAGGTACCAAATAACAAGCGTCCTGCTTGCTGTTCCCTGGGCAGGACTTGCTTGTAATGGGACCGAAAAAGGATTGTTTGAGGCAGAGGGTTCTAGTGGGAGGCTGTGGGTCGATGAACCAGGTTTCTAACGGTCAGTAGTTTCTGTGCTCGCAACATGTTTTCTGTCCTACAAGCGGTTGCTTCTTCCTGTGCCCCTTTGTAATGTTGTGTAGAAAACTATTAAAAGGCACGACAAAAGAAAGAAGACCTTCTGGGTTATTCCGAATCTTGTTTTACAATAGAGATTTTAATAAACATTGATGAGTGAATTTCGAAAAATTAAGCCTTTTGGCTTTCAAATCCGTGCTTGCCTGACTATTGCACCATGCAGAACTGCAGCCTTTAGAACGTCATTTCCTGTGCGTGTTGTTGGGTATACAATCTAAATAAGCTGTTTAGAAAATGAAATTGAAAATGTATAATTGTGCAACCAGGGAAACCGTCTGAAATGAATGGAATAAATATACTGTGAGAAATGGAGCACGTTTACACCTGATTAAAGAGTTTGAAATCAGTTTGAACGAGTATGTAAAGTATAGATTTTTTAACACAGCGAAAAAACTCATTGAATACTTGCTTTCCTTTGAAAGAACATTTCAGGGAATTAAGCTTAAGAGGTTAAGGGTTTAGATGACGATTAAGTTCAAGCCAAAGATGTTTATGTGAGCGAAACATGAATGCTCGGTATTCGCGCATAGCAAGTACAACAAAGAGAATTTGGCACCTGGATAGATTAGAAGTATTTATACATTGCGAGTCTCGAACAAAACGAATGTGCAGGGAAGAAGCGTGATTGTGTTGCATCTAAAGTTAAATAATTGCAAGTGTTAACTAGAAGGGCACTATATTAGCCATAGTTGAAAAGAGCACGATAATATTGGCTATCCAATAGTACTGAAACACCATGTTATTAAAGAAAAATCATATGTCAATACCCAAGCCGAAGAAGCGTGGTTTGGATGAGTTTTGTAGGAATTCTAGATCCAAAATGCAATCTGGTTTAGCAAGAGGGACTAACAACATGGTCAGAACTGGGACTACGTGAAGTAGACTTTCCAGATAAAGAAAGGAAGAAGAGCAGAGATGGAAGGATAGCACCAGGGAATAGACGACAGACGGGCAGACTTACCCCCAAAGACAAGACGGTGTGGACGGAATTCGGTTAGCCGTCAGGAACAAACTACAAGGAGACACCTATTCGAGTTGCAGGCAGAATAGATTTGCTGCATTCCCACTTACAATTTACACCACACCTGTTCTTCTCACTCCAATCTATAGTGCCTTAAGGAAGGAGTGAAGGACGACACCATACAAATGAAATACTGGTGCTGCTTGACAATATAGCTTTTCGATATAGCCTTTGAGTTAATTGCCCCTAAAATGTCATGTTGAGAATTGTTAAATAACAAAGATCAGGCCTCGACCACAAAGACCAAAAACAAGATTGTCGTCGTGTTTAATTTGCGACCAGTACATAAAGGCAACTGCTTTAAAGTACAGTGTGAAATTTAGTAGAGGCATTCGTCTTAGAAGGATGACCTTTGCAGGACTTGGCCCAAATCTATATGGACCTATTACCGTGTACCGTTTGTCCTACAAACTAAATTGTAAACGGTGACCTCTTTGCATTTCATCGTGAATCCAACACTCGGTTTTAAATGAGGAACTAATTCCAAGTATGACATTAGGGTGCCTTATATAACCAATTGCACATTAATCATTTATATTTTATTTATTTAGTGTTATAGTTACATAAACTTTTCACACAAGTTAGAAAAACGCATACAAAACCTTATTAGCATAAATTACAAAATGCATATAAATATTACACTTTTCCATTTACTATTTAAATAACTCATCCTAAAGCAATATCTTTAAAAATCTCATGGTCGCAATGCATAAAGCGGTATCTGGTTTGCACAGAAGACTATTCCAAAATTTTAATACGGGCATCTCTTCAAAGTTTAACACAGATTTCCCAAACAGTTGTACTCGTACATCAGTGAGCATATCACACACTATTAACAGATGTTGAAGGGTTTCAACTGTCATCAAATAGAAGCGACAATCTTTCCTGTTTAGGAATATTCAACCTCGCTCCTGTTATTTCTTTTGTGTGCCAAGGGTTCAATTTTAATCTCAACCCTACATTGGCAGAAGGAATGCTTTATCATATATGAATGCACTGTACCAAATTCAAAAGACTTAACATCGTATTTCAAATGATGAAAAACTTTAAAATTCAAAAACCTTGCTCTATTTACGGTCCAATTCCGTTCAAATAGCTTTTTTTTCATTTTAAGTGGACGGGCGATCAATTCCTCTTCTGTAGAGTCAATGGTTAAAATAGATGAACAACAACTCTTCCAACACATTAATACCATACATGGCTGACGAAACACCCCCCACCTTCACAAATAGGGTTCCTGCCAGGGGCTCAAGAAAACCTCTAAATAACAGTAGCCGTCTCCTGTCAATCCGGGGGTATAATGCAACAAGCCCCATTTCAATTTTGCCTCATGTTTTGCCCTCTCTCCACCATCAATAAAGGACGGTGCTCCATAAATTAACTTTGGTACTACTTTTTGCTGATAAAATCATAATACAGGGCTTAATGAATTCCATCCATATTTCCTATCTAATTGATGCATCTGTACCGCTGTGGACAAGACTGCTGTTTTTGTGGCTTCCTTCGAGACCTATTTCCCGTTATTGGCACACAAAAAGACTCCCAATTATTTTAAATTACCCACAACTCCATTTTCTGTCCTTTAATGGTCCAGTTGTAGAAATTCTTCACTTTTCTTTTACCAGTGGAGTTCATAATTAAGATATGGGATTTTAGGATACCAAGCTCAAGTTCAAATTTGTACAGTATTCATCCACTGCAGTCAGTGACCGCTGCAGCCCTATTGGTGTGTAATCAAATAAAACCATGTCACCGGCATAGAGCCGATCATGTATTGGGACGATCCCTAGTTTTGGAGGATTGGCCCTTGCACTTTGGAAAGCTAAATTCAGGATATATATACACACACTCCTTGAAAAGGAAAGGGGCAAGGACACACCCCTGATTTAAGCCTCATCGGAATCTATCCAACCTGTGTATGTGCCCCCCTGAAGTCTAACTTTCTACCTGGTATTAGTGTGCAAAGCTATAAGCATAGTCGAGGGCCCCATGACAACCTTGCTTGCACATCTTTTCCCATAAATCAGATCTAATGACGCAGTCCAAGGCTTTTGTAATGTCAAGAAATGCCCCAAATGGGCATCTTTTTGCAATTTTTGCCTGATTAGCTAATAATTGAATCAATAGACAATTCAATGAGGTGTCAATGGCCCCTCTTGAATCCTGACTGATAATCGTCCATAGAGTGCATTGATGTAACCCAACATTGAAATTGCTTAGAGAGAAAGGTTGCACAGATCTTATATGAGGAATCCAACAGCGAAATTGGTCTAGAATTATTGGGCTACGTTCCATCACCTTTTTTAATAGATTTCTATAATGAGAGCATTCCTCTATGATGGTGGTATGAGTTGTGATCGCATAATGTTCATAAATGAGACTAAAAACACGTTGGCCCATAGATCTGGCGCTGACTTTAGTGTAACATTACTCAACCCACCCAGGCCCGGGGCATTTGATTTTTTTTAGCATTTTCTAATCTCCCCCTGAATATCCTCCATATTAAAACTGTCCAACCACGTAATAACCTGTGAAGTTAGGACGGCATTTAGTAGCCTCGCAGTGACTACCGTCGATGGTGAATATAACGTGCCAAAGTAGTCTTCCCATTCTCCTCCAGAAATCGGTTATGCCTGCAAAAATGTCAGAAGTCCCGATGACTAAATCAGGGTTCAAATATGGTTACAGTTTTTACACTGCAAAGCAACCAGCATGCTTTCGTGTCCCTCTGGTTCTTCACAAATCTTTGAGACTTAGTCCAGTTGCCATATTTCTGTTTACATTTTTTAACCAAGACAAACTGCATCCTTCTTCATCGCTTCCCCAATATGTCTTCCTATTTCTCTTTTTTAAATTGTCACCTTCTCAAATTTGTGACAGTTAAATGTTTTATTTGTCTCATAGTTCAATGTCCAAATTGTGGGTAAGACCTTTCTACAGGCCTTGTACCATTGGTTCATATTCCTAGGGATTCACCTTAGAAAACCATTCCCAATATTAATGTTTATCAAACAAACAGTTAAACTGCTCAGCCATGAACGCCCTTCAAAATCCCTGTTTCTGATTTCAACATTTAACGACTGCATTTCACTAATTGGTTTCAAGAAATTCCAGGCTATGATCCGCTCTAGCAGACTATGATCACTATTTCCCACTTGATGAACAACGTTTAGTTTCTTACAAGACAAATATATAATCCAGAGTTGATTTAACAACCTTGTTAGTCCATGTATAACTAAGCGGGACATCTCCCGTAATAATTCCATTTAGCAATATTCATGTCCCAGAGGTCCAATTCCTGTCTAATTACTTGACCGCTTAAGGTCTTGGAGATTCTTACTGCTTCTACCATGTTTTGAAAAGCATTGTCTACACATTCACTGTTTAGATCACCCAACAGGATGATCGAGGCACCTTCGCCAGGGAAATGACTAGCCAAAGCCCCTGTTATATACCGTAAGAAGGAAATAAGATCTGTAGAAAGAGATTTAAATAAGCATTAATAAGCAACCAAACACATTGACAAGTTCTATAGTCATCCCACCATTTAAAAGTTAAAAACCAAACTGTAATTTCTGTCGAGTAATATCTTCTCCATCGACATGCCCGTATCAAGTCTAAGTGCACACAAAAGGCCCCCAAATGGTCAATCTCTAGCCCCCTTACTAGCAGGCTCATAACAAATCAAAAACCATCCAATACTGGCGAGTACACTATCCATGTCTCCTGTAGGGAAATAAAATCATAGTTACACCACAGACCATTATTAGAAATGAGATGCGTGAAGCCCTGCGTGTTCCACAAGGCCAGCCTTAAATCGGAACTTCAAATCTCTGACTCATTTTTGCACATTCGTGCAAAGTTCCTCAAATGTGAGACCAATCGTACTCAAGAGTTCTCGAACTTCGCACTGGCAATTTGCATTCCACTCCTTGGCTTATCCCGTGGTTTAACGTTTATCACCAGCGGGTCTCGTGGAATAGCTAGGGACCCACTCACCATCCCCCTTCAAACACATATCCTGTTCAACAATAGTAAGAGTATCTCTTAACTCATAACCCAAATGTTTCAGTGCCTCTGCTTCAGAGAAAATTAAATTCTGATGCTTTTTAATCTGCTTAGAATCACGTGCTTTGCATATAGTCTATCATCTAGTGGTAATTGTGGAGTATTGCATCTTTCTTTCGAGGAATCGAAAGGGGACATGGACATGGGCGTGCTTGTAACACAATCCCTAATGTGAAGTGTAGTGTACCCAAAATCTCTCAAGCATCGAGGTCCCTCAGATTGTTTTTTTCCGCCCAGCTAGCTGGTCGCCATATGCGGATATATTGTGAAAACCTCTAACTTCTGTCCCACAACCGTTGGTCGTTTAGTCTTCGACCTTCTTCATCGACAACTAATGTGGACTCCTACGCCGGAGACGTCTACGACTTTCGGCGACTGGTGCTTCGGTCGACACTGTCGACTGCGTGACCTCAGCCCTCCAACCAGGCCTATTCAGTAGGCAGGGTGGGGCCCTGGAGTTTGATTCTTTAAGAATGCATTTCCTTTTCCCCTCTTTTCCCCTTTTGTCTGGCTGCTATGGAGAGGACCCCCTTTAAGTTCTGTCCGTCCTGTAATGGAAGGTACCCGTGGAAGGACACTCACCGAAAGTGTAACAAGTGTCTGCCTCATGATTACGATGAACGATCCTGCAAGTCTTGCCAACTTTTTTGTCAAAGACGCTAAAAGATCAGCGGATGAAGTGCTGGGCAGCCTATGCCTTGCAGGAGGCTGAGGGTAATTCACCCGTCGGCGCAGGCGCCTCGAGGGACGAGGAGTCAAGCGGCACCTATGGCTCCGATGTGGAGGCCATAGACTTACCTGCAGAACCCTCCAGTTCCCAGTTGCTTGTCCCCAGCCCCATCAGGCAGGCCGCCGGTACTGGCATGAGGAGACTACATACCGGCGATAGGGGCATACCCACCCCACAGAAGGATAAACACACAACCCCACGTGCTCCCTCGAAGGATACCTCGAGGAAGCAACAGATTGCCCGCCCTCCCCACATCTGAAGTCTTGGCATGCATCCGGCCATTCAATAAATAAGGGCGTCTCTACTGAAAAACACAAGCGTGCCGTCGCGCAGTCTAGAGCGCATCCGCCGCAGAGGTTTTGGCTGTGCCGAAGACCTCAACGACGCCTACAGGTGCGTTAAAATCTCTCGCGAACCCGGCCGGAGCTACGCGAGAGTCTCGCTAACATTATTTCGGCAGCGAATAAGCCAAAGACTACATCCTCTCTTCGAGAGGAGTATTCCAGACCCTCTCCAAAACTCTGTCAGACAAGGCCACTCCCTCTAGAGACCCCTTTACTCCTGGAGAGCCTTTCCCTCCTCCTGACCCCTCTGGTTCATCTCCATGGACCAGAGTAAGGTTTGAGAGCTGTATAAATAAGCTGTCTAAGTTTGTAGACTTCTCTGACAAATATTTTAGCCCTAAGAGACCTAGGTAGGAGGATTCCTGCCCTAGTTTATCAAAGGTACAAAATCTCCAGCCAGACTCCACAGGAAGAGGTTTTTGAATATTCTGAACCTGAAGAGGTCTATGAGGATCCTTATGACCAACAAGACAATCCTTTTGGGCAGGTTTCACCTGACCCATGTCCAGATTAGGGCTGAGATCAGCCTGCAGAGGAAACACCTTGGCTATCACCCACCCCAACACCTGACCCAGACACCGTTTGTCTTGATTAACCCCCCGCACCCCACTCCTCGCCTCTACCAAGGCAGTCTTCACCCATTGATGTTCAAATGCCATTTAATGCAATCATGAAGAGGGCTGCAGAACATTTCCAGATTGCTACTCGGGAGGCTGTACAAGATACTGGGCCTCATTACAAGTACTCCGGTCCGGAATTAACACTGCCGGTAAAACCATACCGGCACCGTTTCCATGTCCGCCCAATCATGACCCGCGGCCCCGGTAATAGCACCACCCTAAACCGCCACCGCGGAAATAGGGGTCCCGTTATGTCCGTCTGCACGGAAACCCCTCCGTTACCGTCAACACGAAACACCGTGAGCATCACAACTAGCGCGGACACGGAAATACCGGCAAAAAAATGGCGTAAATACCGTGATCTCGGTGGCGGAACCGCCGCCACCGCGAACATGGCGTTATACACTGCCTGCTGAACTGAATCAGGGCACAGGTGCACCAAATCAGCCCAGCTGGACCTAGCAGGCAACTGGGAGCCTACAAAAGGGCCACACCCAGCCCAACACAACACAGAACCATGCAGGCAGCAGGTCTAGTAGCACTGGGACTGGGCCTACTCAACCAACAGGCAGCACTGCACATGGTGGCAGTAATGGCGCAGAGGAGGAGGCGTAGGCGGAGGAGGCGCAGACGGCAACCAGCCAACCCTGCAGCTATGGCAAACCCCATTGCCCAGCCAGCCCGACCCCGCCGCCAGCCAGCAATACCACGCATCAGGGCCTCACCCTGGAACCTCACCCGAGGACAGATCCACACACTATACCGGCTGGACCGTGCAACAATCCTGCACATCACCGCCATGATTGAGGACAACATCAGCAGTCAAATTGACACCCCCACCGCCATCCCCCCCCTCTTGAAGGTCGTCTCAGTACTGCATTTCCTTGGCACTGGCACCTATCAACACACGGTTGGTGAGCTGCACGGCATATCACAACCCTGTTTCTCCAAAATCCTGGTACAGGTACTGGATGCCCTGTTGCGCCATGTGTCGGAACACATAGCCCTACCCGCACCCTCCCCGAGGTCATTGCCACCAAGTTGGCCTTCCATGCCATAGCAGGCATGCCAAATTGCATAGGCGCAGTTGACTGCACCCACGTTGAGCTGACAGTACCACGTGCAATTGAGGCGGTGTTCCGCAATAGGAAACAGTATCACTCTTTGAATGTCCAGATGGTTTGTGATGCCATGCAACTGATTACACACTGCTGCGCACGTTTCCCAGGCTCATCACATGACTCAATGGTACTGCGTAATTCCACGTTGCCACGGTACATGGAACGCTATGCCGGACAAAGCACATGGCTATTGGGTGAGTACAGCTGACGATGCTACAACCCTGTCGAAGTGGTGTGTGTGTGTCCAGGCCAATGAGCATTGTGAGTGTGCCGCTGTGACCGCACATGCATCACCCCCCTTCCATCTACCAAATACACAGCGGATGCCAAACATCATGAAGGAAGACATGACAGGGCACCACAATGTGCCCGTGCACACGCTGGCACAGCCAATCCGTCACTGTCCCATGAACCCTGTGCCACTGCAGACACCCACCCTCAATTGAAACACTGCCTCAAAAGGCACGAGAGGCGTGTAAATGAGACGACGTGCATTTACTACTTCCGTACAGTGGAGTCACTCTGCCATGTGTGGACAGCACTGCACTGTGACATGCACACAATCAAATGTCACCCGCAGGGCACAGTAAACATGCAAGTTAATGTGTAGGCCCATATCCAGTCAGTGACATACATCGTGATGCCCAAAACATACCTCCATACACTGCATGGTACATATGCATGAATGAATGATGATACAAGAATGCACAGCAGCAGATGAGGACATGATGCCACAAACACTGCCATGTTCCCCCATCTACAACCCATGTAGGTGATGCGGGATATGCACTCACGCCATGGATGATGACACCTGTACGGAGACCAAGGAACAGGCATGAAGAGGCATACAATAGGGCACATATCCGCACACGTGGAATGATTGAGAGGACATTTGGACTGCTGAAGGCCTGTTTACGCTGTCTGAGCAGATCTGGCGGATCACTGCTGTACAGCCCAGTGAAGACGGGTAAAATCACGCTCGTATGTGCCATGCTGCACAATATATGCCTGCGCAGGAACATCCCAATGCCACCAGACGCAGATGAGTAAGATGGGGATGGAGATGGGGATGGAGATGGGGATGGGGATGGGATGGCACCGCCTCCCCCTGGGGGTCCACATGATGGCCAGAGAGCACGGGATGCCCTGATTTGCATTTACTTTTGAGTCACAGCACATTCACAGAAATGCACGAACATGGTGACGACAATGAATTCATAGTTGCACTGCAAAATAAATGATCAATGTCCACACATGTATGTCTTGATTCGAAATGGTGATGTATTGATGTAATAACAGGGAAGGAGGTGCATTGGTTAGGGAAGCTGTACACCCGGGGCCACCCACCACCCACACGTGCCCACCCCCACCCAGACCCCATTGTTCAAACCCCCAAAACTACCTACCCCACCACCCAAAGGGCCCACCCCGACCCATACCCCATTGTTCAAACCCCCAAAACTACCTACCCCACCACCCAAACGGGCCCACCCCCACCCAGACCCCATTGTTCAAACCCCCAAAACTACCTACCCCACCACCCAAACGTGCTCACCCCTCTCACACCCTTGTAGTCCACATGTGTCCTGCACTGCCCCACACACATTCCATCACTTCCGTGTGCGCTTCTGTGCCTGTGCAACCTTGCCCGAGGGACCCGTTAGCCTACTGGAGCGCCTCCTTGGACTGGCAGTAGTGGAGCTGGATGGGGTGGTTGTGTTTGATTGGGCAGAATCTGGGATTGAGGGCATCCGTGCCAGATTTGCCTGTTGGCCAACCAACATGGCCTCTACAAGCCTGGAGGTGTGGTCGTTGCCCTCCCACACATGGCGTGCAAGGGTTACTATAGTGCTTGCAAAGCATCCGATGGACCTCGACAGGCGACGCACTGAGGCGCTGTAGCTCTCCCTCTGCAGCATGGATTCCTCTAGCTGCCTCTCCACCAGCTGGGTGAGGGTAGCCTGCTGGTCCTCCATCCGCTGCATACGGGCATTCAGTTCGGCCATGGATGGGGTGGGCGACCTCATGGGACTCCCCAGTGATGTGGGGCTGAACCCCAGCTCATGGAAGGAGCCCAGGTCTTCCAATGTGGTCATACCCCTCTGTGGCCCCGTTTCCGAGTGCTCTTGCGGGGCACTGTTATCACTGCAGGCCGCCCCCTCTGCAGTGCTGCTGCCTTCGGTGTTGTTGGGTGGCCATGATAGGTTCCCGTGGCACCTGTCTAGACTCAGCCAGTGTGGAGACGGTGGGGATGTCGGTGGTGGTGGTGGGCCGCACATCTGTAGTGGCTGGTAATGTGGCCAGAGGTGCAGAACTGCCGGCAGCATCCTCCTGTGTGGTGGCGGTTGCTTGTGTACTTGCCGGTGCAGATTGGCTGGCCTGTTGTGCAGTATCACTGTCACTTGAAACGGCTGTGGGGACACAAAGGGCATGCAATTAGTGTTGTTGTGGTGGCAGATGGGTGCATCACATGCGTCATTAAGATTGTACATTGAATAGTGTTGGTCACATGCATCTGATTGCTGGTGTATGCATTCTGTGATATTGGTTGCCATACAGATCATGATGGCTCCTTTGGCCCACACATGCACTGCCTGGGGGGGTGGGGTTGTTAATGGGTCCTTTGGCCCACACATGCACTGCCTGGGGGGGTTGTTAATGGGTCCTTTGGCCCACACATGCACTGCCTGGGGGGGGGGGTTGTTAATGGGTCCTTTGGCCCACACATGCACTGCCTGGGGGGGGGTTGTTAATGGGTCCTTTGGCCCAGTACTCACAACTGCATATTTACATGTGGCATTCATGTTTGGGCACTTACCGGCATCTGCAGGTGGGCTCACTCCTGCCACAGCCTCCCCGATCCCATGGATTCCCTCTAGGTGGAGGACGCTGCTGCAACGCTCCTCCCATGCTTGCAGCCTCAGTGGGGAAGGGGGTCCTCCGCCTGTCCCACTGCTGCGTTGCCGGTGCGTGGAAATGAGGTTGCGTACCCTCAGCCTCAGGTCGTCCCACTGCTTGTGGCAGTCCTTCACGCTCCTCACTGCCACGCCCACAGCGGTGCACTTGCGTGCAGCTTCGGCCCACACCTCCTTCCTCCGCTGCTGTGTGGCACACCGTTGGTCGGCGCTGAACAGCATCTCCGCATTGTCCACAATGTGCTCCACCAAGACGGTTAGCTCCGCCTCGCTGAAGCGCTGTTTGCGCTGCCTCTGAGCAGGAATCCTGGCAGACATGCTGGTGGTCCTTTTTGGCTTCTCAGAGTTAGGATTGTGCTTGGGCTGGCTCTGGATGGCAATGGATTGTGCTTTTATATGATGGCCGCCTCTCTGTTTCCTGTTTTGGCGATCATGGTATTTCCGGTTCCGTGTCTGTGGCGGCGGAGGTGGAAACGGGTTTTGCGCCACTTGTGGCTGCGTTATTTCCATTTCCATGGGGTTTTCCGTGATGGCGGTAACAACGTTTCCGAGTCCGTGTGGTGCGCGCGACCGACAGCGTGTAATCGGATGGTTTTTCCGCAACCTTGCGGACACGGAAACGTTTTTACCGCCGTCACGGATTTTGCACGGCCCCGGACTGGCAGGTTGTAATGAGGCCCACTGACTTTGTGGAGAAAATTCTAAAGGAAAAACCACCCGCAAGTCAAGCAATCCCCCTGCTGAATTCCATCAAGAAGTGCATCACACCTTCTTTACTGTCCCCTTCACTTACAATGGCCGTCAACCCCCGGGTCGACTGTTTTGCCCCGCCACTCCAGACTCCCTTGTACTTCCTACTACCCGGAAGAGGGCCGGGGTGCCATTGTCTACTTCGGAACGGCCCCCCGACAAGGACTGTAAAAAGCTGTACGCCCTCGGCAAACGCATCACCACCTCAGCTGCATACTCCACCAAGATTGCTAATAACACTACACTTCTTGCTAGTTGTAGTGATGTGCAGTGGAATTTACTTCAGGAGGGTCTCCAGGAAGTCCCAGAACCGATACGATCACGCCTGCTGGCGGTTGTCTCAGAAGAGAAACAGGCCACCCATAACACCCTAAAAAACCTGTTGGATGCAGCTGAGAAGGCGGGCGGACCTTGGCCCAGGGTACTCTTTTTAAAAGGCACGCCTGGCTCAAAAACTCTGGGTTCAAACCAGAAACCCAGGCCTCACTTATAAACAAACCCGTGGAAGACTCACATTTGTTTGGGAAAGCTGTGGACGATGCCCTAGAAACAGTCCCTTAATCAAATTACTGCTCGCCCATACCAACAGCGGGGAGGTAACTTTCGCTGCTCCTTCCGGGGACAATCTTTTTCCCATTCCCCACATAACCAGTATGGAAATGGCGGGTACGTCATGGTCCTCCGGACAAGGCGCAGCTGCCACCAGTCAATACCAACAGAGGAGTCAGCGAAGAGGCAAAGGCAGGTGTAGGAACTCCACCCCTAGAGGCGCCCCGGGCTTCTGCTCAGAAATGACTCGCCAGTCCGGGCCCCCTCTGATGCCTCCCCGGTCAAGGGGTCGTTTATCTTTTCTTCATGCATGGGAGGGGGTCACTTCAGACAAGTCGGTGCTCAAGACCATAACCCATGGTTACTGTATCGAGTTCAACCGCCCACCTCAATACCGTCCATCTATCGCCAGCACACCTGCAGATTCTGCCGGAAGAGGTGCAGATCCTTCAAGAAAAGGGCACCATAGAAGTCATCCCCATTCATCCGGTAAACAAGGGTATTTATTCAGTGTACTTCCTTGTACCCAAAAAGGATCTCACCATGCGCCCTGTGCTAGACTTGCGCCCAGCGAACAAATATGTTACACCACAAAAGTTCAGAATGACAATGTTGCAGGAAGTAATCTCCCTTTTAACACAGGGGGATTACATGGCCACATTTGATATGAAAGATGCATACTTTCATATTTCAATGTTGCTGGCACACAGAAAGTACCTAAGATTCATGATAGAGGACAAGCACTATCAGTTCAAGGTCCTTCCCTTTGGCATTGCCTCAGCCCCAAGGGTGTTTACGAAGGTACTGGCAGTAGTAGCGGCTCAACTGCACAGGTAGTCCATTCCAGTCTATCCTTACCTTGCCGATTGGCTAATAACAGAGGATTTGTACGGAACATGCCTATCAAATATCCAGAAGACAGTAGATCTCCTCTTCAGTCTGGGATTCTCGATCAATGAGAAAAAGTCCAGCCTAGACCCCAGCCAAGTCTACCAATTTCTGGGGTCTCTAATTCAACGAGGGGGTTCAAAACATACTGTTCCAGATCCCTCACTTTGTAGCCAATCACGAGGTGACCGTATGCATAGCCATGCGACTGTTAGGGATGATGGCCTCCTGCATTTACTTAGTCCCACACGCACGTTTGCGCATGCGCCCCATGCAAGGGTGGCTCTTGAACCAATGGTGTCAGACCAGTGGACAATGGGACGATCTAGTGGTTGTCTCGGCAGCCCTTGTTCACTTTCTGCAGTGGTGGTCAAGGGAAAACCTCTTCCAGGGGAAAAACTTCACCACCCCCGCAGTAGAAGCCACTCTCACCACGGACGCATTTCTGACAGGGTAGCGGTCTCACCTCCTTCATCAGACGGCGCAGCGCGTTTGATCCTCAGCGGTAGCATCCAACCACATAAACCTGCTGGAATTGCTGGCAGTGTTAAATGCCCTGAAGGCTTTTCAAACACACCTACAGGGAAAGACAGTCCTAGTCCTCACTGACAGCACCACGGCCATGTATTACCTGAACAAGCAAGGGGGCACACACTCTGCAGGGTTCTCCAAACGGCCTCAGAACGTATGGAAATGGGCTCTCAAACACAAGATGTACCTCCTATCACAACACGTTCCAGTGGAACTCAATCTTCTGGCGGACGTGCTCAGAAGAGACCTCCCACTACCCGTAGAGTACAAGTGGCATTTGCACGAAGACATTGTTCTCAATGTCTTCGCAGACTGGGGCTTCCGAGAGATCGACTTGATCGCAACACTGGAGAATGCCCAATGCCCAGATTACGCCTCCAGGTACCTGCAGAACCGCTCCAAGGGGAACGGTCTGTGGATAACATGGTCAGGGAAATTTGTCTACGCTTTTACCCCCCTGACTCGCCTACTCAACATGATAGTGCACAAGATGCACAAGGAACCAGTCACAATGATTCTGGTGGCTTCTACGTGGGCCCGCCACCTCTCGTTCTCTCATCTAATGGCAATGTCTATCTCACCTGCGAGGAAGCTGCCATGCCCGTACAACATGCTGTCACAGAACAGGGGGAGACACTCCATCCATGCCTGCAAACTCTGTTTAGCAGCCTGGCTCCTGAGGTCATAGAGTTTGGACACCTCCAACTTCCTCAAAGATGCATGGGCATACTTAGAGAAGCAAGAAAGCCTAACACCAGACATTGCTACTCCAACAAATGGAAACGCTTCATCATCTGGTGCAATTCCAAGAGCATCAATCCCATTGACTGCTCTCCAACACATATTGGCCTGTACCTGACTCACCTACTAGACTCAGGTCTGGTTTTCAATTCCCTGAAAAACCACTTAGCTGCATTTTCAGCTTACGCCACGTCCCAGAAAAAGTTTTTGTGGTGGAAAATTCAAGTGATAAAGGCTTTTATGGAAAGGCTTAAAAGACTTCATCCCCCTATTTCAAACCCAGCTCCCGTATGGGACCTAAATGTGGTACTGACGAGACTAATGGGGCCTCCCTTTGAACCTATGTATAAGGCTAGTCTTAAAGCACTCAGTTACAAGACCGCCTTCCTGATGGCAGTGACATCAATAAGGAGAGTTAGTGAACTGCAGGCCCTTCTGGTTCAAGACCATTTGTCAGGATCACAAAGATAAGGGGTTCTGCGCACGCACCCAAGGTTTGCGCCTAAATTAATTTCGAAGTTCCATGTGAGCCAATCAGTAGAACTAGCCACCTTTTTCCAGAAACCCACTAACGTGGCAGAAAGAAGCCTCCACACACTTAATGTGAGGAGAACAGTGATATATTATCTGGAAAAACTAAACCACTAAGGAAATGAACCAGTTTTTCGTTTCAGTGGCAGCTGGTAGAGAAGGGGACCCCGTCTCTAAATCAGCAATCTCAAAGTGGATCATAAACTGCATCACACTATGCTACAATCTTGCCACGAGAGATCTGCCCTTCACGCCTAGAGCACACTCCTCTCAGGGCACTGGGGCTTCCTTAGCATTCATTGGTTCCATGTGTTAATATCCCCACAAAAATATTGCCATATTTTTGCGGTGATACTAAGGCATGGAACCTGCGGGGGACACCCCTGCGACCCCTGTATTTTAAAGGGTGCGGGTGACACCCTTGCAACCCCTGCTCTCAAAACCCCCAAATATTATCCCCAATAAAAATATCACCTATGGCTGTTCCTGGCGGCCATATATGTGGCAATATTTTTGTTGGGGATAATATTACGTGATACCCATTCATTGCCAATGTTCCTCTTGAGTCCATTTTATAAAGCAGCAACCTGGAGTTCTGTACACACCTTTACACAACATTGTTGCCTAGATACACACTCTAGGTCTGACTCTCAGGTGGGACAAGAGGTGCTAAGACATCTCTTTGCTACTGTTCCTTTACACATCCCACCACCATCTGTGAGTGCTGCTCGGTAGTCTATGCACAGCATGTGATTAACAAACATCAAAAGACATGCATTACTCACCGTAATAGCATTTCTGATTATTGTATCTGCTTAGATTCACATGCACTCATCCTTCCTCCCGGGGCGTGGCTATCTGGCCATGGAATAGGACGTGCTTTGTGAGGAGCTCCGGATGATCCGACTTTACTTTTGCTAAAGTTACCCACTGAAACTGTAACGAGCGCCTAGAAATTTTAGGATCAGGCGTCGGAAGCTGCACGCTAAGTGGAGTTCGTGGGAGAAGTTCATGGTCCCGGGGAATCGTGAGATATATATGTTTTTGTTGGTACGGCTGTGTGGCCACTTCGGTGCCAAGATGGCGGCTAACAAAGGAGAGGCCTCCGAGGAGAAACGAAACTGATTCCCCCGAACTGCGGGACAAGGCTGCGGACGATTGCCTGGAGGACGAGTACAACAGGAAATATGGAAAAGTGTTCGAGATAGCACCGTGGGAGTGCCCGGCCTGGCGTGCGCTAATGGAGCCTTAGCAATCTGACTGCAGGAGGAGATAGCATTGGATACTTGGGCGACAAGGCCTACGGAAGTTGAATGAGGAGTGCGAGGCCATAGCCCACCCGTAAGACCATTCGGAGTGCCATCTTGAATGTGAGTTAGGAGACCTGGGAGCCAGACTATTGTCAGACTAAGGACAGTGCAGCAGCTGCACCAAGACGGAGCCGTACAGGAGTGGAGGCAGCGCCATGTCGGCAAAAGGGTTGAGAGTCCAGTCCAAGCAACCCACGATGGAGGTTTTTACGAAAACGCAGCGGACCCCCTCGACATCGGTGCAGAGCATGGTCGTGACTCCCGTGGAAGACGCCCCCGAAGGGGATAAGCACCAGATCCTGGAGGCTATTACGGGACTGAGTCCTCTTGGCAATGGCGGACCTACGCACAGCTCTGGAGAATAAGATTGATGCTGTGGGCACGGAACTCACCCTGTTACGTCAAGATGTCAGGGCACTTGCAGAAAGAACCAGTGGTCTGGAAAGTGGGGTGAAGATTAATACCGACGTTAGCACGAACAATGCAAAGGAGATTCATGTCTTAAAACAACAGGTTGCCAACCTGGAAAATCGTGTGGAAGAGGCGGAAGGAAGGGCGAGGAGGAACAACATCCGTGTGGTTGGTCTGCTGGAGGGGAAAGAAGGCCAAGACCCCACAAACTATGTGAAAAACATGATCATACAAGAGATCGGAGCAGGGAATCTTTCGCAAGGATTCACGGTGGAGCGGGCGCATCGCGCCCTAATGAGGAAACCCCGGCCGGGGGCCCCGCCAAGGCCGATCATCGCGAGGATCCTGAATTACAGGGATAGAGAAAAGATCCTCGAATATTTTCGTAAGGGCGGTACGATAGAGAGAGCATCCACCAACATCACAGCATACCCGGACTATACGATACTGGTGCAAAGGCAGAGGTATAGTTACGTCGCCGTCAAAAGAAGGCTGAGGGCGGCGGGAGTCAAATATATGCTGCTGTATCCGGCACGATTGAAGGTGCTACATAAGAACAAAGCGCTATTTTTTGATACCCTGGAGGATGTTGTCACATGGCTGGACCTGCAGGGTTGCCTGGAACAAGAAGCGGATCGTGACCGGCAGGAGCATACCGAATGAAGATTTTGTAATACGGACATTGTGAGGGTGAGTGGGAGGAGGATCCTGATTGTACAGAGAAATTGTAACTGGTTGAACTTTGAGCACAATCCGAGCCTGGTGCTCGACATGGACTGGAATATAGTGAGTGTAACTGCAATTGGTAACTGTCTAGCATCTGTATGCGTAATATTTCTTAAAAGGAGCAACAGAACGTGGTCGACCTACCCCGAAAGATTATTAGTTTTAGCGGCCATTAGGGCGGCTTTACCCTACTGAGCCCTGAGTAGAAGCTTGTGCTAGGCAGGGCTAGATGTGGGGTTGCCTGAGATCCAAGAATGGAGCTGGGCAACAGTTGGGGGGGGGGGGGTGTTGTTGGGGAAGAGATGGGGGGGAAGAAGTTGGGGGATGGGAAGTTGAGTGTGTGTGTGGTTATGGGAAGTTTAAGTTTTGTTTCGAGCCTATTTGGAGGAATCAGCATGTTGCACTTGCGGCGCATGAGGGGGCGGGATCGGCGGAAGATCGAGGGGGTGCTTACCAACGGCTTATGGGAGTCCTAAGGATAATAACGTGGAACATCAGGGGCCTTAACAGTTATCTGAAAAGAAATAAAATCATGATGTATCTGAAAAGGCAGAAAATAGATATTGCACTACTACAGGAGACGTACTTGACGCAAGAGAAGTTGGACCTGGTTAAGAGAAAGTGGAGAGGGACTGTGGTGGGCTCGCCATACTCTGCATACGCCCGGGATGTGTTAATCTGGGTGGCACCGCATGTCCCGTTCCAATCGATACAAGAGGTAGTTGAAACTGATGGAAGGATGGCTATATTGTGAGGGCTGGTGGAGAGCAGGGAGGTTTGCATAGTAAACACGTATGCCCCCAACCAAAACACAGCAGCATATTTCAGAGCCCTGTGTACCAACCTTAGTATGTGTATAGGGAGCGCGGTGATCTGGGGTGGGGACTTTAGTTGTATGTTGAATCCTGTGGTGGACAGATCTGATGGCGGGGTGGGTTTACCTAGCCCGGTGGCAAGAGCGTTGCAGACACTGCTAATTGATTTTGGCTTTACAGATGCGTGGAGGATGAAACATTCCACTGAGAGGCAATACTCGCACTATTCAGCCCCGCATCAACTGCACACTAGACTTGATTATGTCTTTGCTACAGCAGATGTGATGTCTGAGATTACTCAAATCGAATATAAGGCTAGGGTCCTCTCAGATCACTCGCCCCTGATCCTCGGATGGCAATATTGCCCCCCGAGGGCGAGGATCCCTACATGGCGCCTCCGAGCAGAGGCGCTTAAAGATCCAGTCTTTAGGGAAGATATAAGGGAAGAGATTACTAACTTCTTTGAGGAGGATACTGGGAGTGTTGACTCCGCGGGCATATTATGGGAAGCTTTTAAGGTGGTGATGCTGGGGGCGGCCATTGCTAAGTCAAGAGGGTTACAGGGTTGGGTCTTGGCTGACCTACAGAGGACGGAAACTGAGCTAGAAACAACATTGAAGAATGGTGACGTAGACACAGAGCTGGTACTCCAACTACAGCAACAATGTGCAGGGCATTGGGAAAGACTCTGCAATCTCAATTATAGGAAATATGTTGAGAGGCAGCACACGGGGGGAGATAAGACAGGCCGCCTTTTGGCCTGGCTATACAAAAGCGAGATCCCTAGGCCTCCGATTAGGACCATTATTAGGGAGGACAGGGATGAAGTGGCCACACAAGAGGGGGCTAACAAAGAATTTGCGGATTATTACAGAGTGCTGTACAGGGATGATGAGATGGGTGACCAACGCAAGATAATTGAAACGTTAGAAGACATAGGGCTGCCCAAGATCAGTGAAGAGGAGAGGGAGGAGCTAGATGAGCCAATCACGTTAGAGGAGTTAGAGGCGGTTGTTAAGCAGTTGCCTACCTGTAAGACCCCGGGAGCAGATGGGTTCCCCAGCAAATTCTATAAAGTATACAGAGAGGAAATTCTCCCCCCAATGCTGGACATGCTTAATGAGGCGTTTGAGATAGGACGGTTGCCTGAGTCGCTCAGAGAGGCGATCATAATACCGCTGCCCAAGCCCAACAAACCGGAGATTAGATGTGGTTCCTACAGACCTTTGTCGATGCTAAATCAGGACAGCAAGATTCTAACGGCTGTCCTGGCAAATCAATTGCAGAAAGTGATTGGTAGACTGATACATCCTGATCAAACGGGTTATGTCCCGAATAGGAATATAACACACAACCATAGGCGTCTTCACCGGGTGGTCGAATGGGGTAGCAGGAATGAAGGTGAGATGGCGATAGTGTCTCTAGATGCAGTTAAAGCTTTTGATTCGGTCAAGTGGTCATGGCTATTGGCTGCCTTGGAAGGGTATGGAATGGGGCCGGGCTATATCAGGTGGGCTAAGATGTTGTATAGTGAGCCGCTTGCCAGGGTCCGAACTGGAGCGGTGATATCCGAGAGATGGCAACTTGGTAGAGGCACCAGACAAGGGTGCCCCTGGTCCCTGATGGTTTACATTTTGGCCCTGGAGCCTCTGGCAATATGCCTTAGGGCACAGTATGATGCGATAGGCATTGAGGTAGGAGGGGAACGACACTTGATATCCTTGTACGCAGATGATTTGTTACTGTACTTGCAATACCCAGAAGAAAATCTCCTATACATACTTGAAGTGATGGAAAGATATGCAGAGTTGTCGGGCATATCGGTGAACCCCCAAAAGTCTGTCATATTCCCGCTGGGTAACTATAAGGGGACCCCTGTGGATAGACTACCGGTGCTACAAGTACCATGGGCAACTGCTCTTTTCGTTACCTGAGCATAGATGTATACCACATGGTGGAAGAAGAACATAGACATAATACAGAAGTAGCTGTCGAGAAAATTAGGAACAGCATGCAGTTCTGGGCAAAGCTGCCCCTGGCGATGATGGGGTGGGGGGCAATGCTCAAGATGGTAGTCCTGCCCAGGCTCCTGCATTACTTTAGTAATATCCCATACATGATACCCAAGAGGTTTTTCAGTAAATTGAACAGCATGTGTAGGGACTTCCTGTGTGGCATGGTACCCGAAATAGAGTGGCGTTTTGGAAATTGCAGAACTTTTATGAAAACGGAGGTATCAGACTGCCTCATTTTGAGGTTTACTATTTGGCGGGACAGCTACAGTATGTGGCTAAGTGGCTCTCCGATGAAGTGACCCCCTGAGCACAGGGTGCTTGGACAGGACTGCGCCCCGTTTTACTTGAAAGAAATGATCTGGCTGCCTGAAACCGAAATGAGGGGGCGTCCTGCGATGTTGAGGTTTGGGTGGAAAATTTGGCGTAGGGCTTGTCGCTTGATGGAAGTCCCATGCCCGTGCCTCCTGCAGATATCGCTGGTTGCTTTGACAGGAGGGGATAATCAGTTGAGGGTGATTATTAGGACCTACTGGGAATCGGTGGGGCTGGTAACGCTAGCCGATGTTTGGCAAGAGGGGTCCATTAAGGAGTTTATAGAACTCAACGAAGAGGCGGGGCTACACACGGGCCAATATGTCAAGTACATTAGATTGGCGCGGATGATTAGGAACACCTGGCCAGAGACAGTTTTGATAGAAGAACCAGATGCAGTTTTGGGAGCAATATATGATATGTCCAAAGGAGGGCATGAGATCTCGAGACTGTATGAGATGGTGATGGCTAAGGTGGGGAAAGAATTGACACATCTGAGACTGGACTGGGAGGCGGAAGTGGGGGCCCCAATGGAGGATGGGGTGTGGGAGCGTGCCCTGGGCTATCACATAAAAGTGTCTAGAAATGCCAGATTAAAACAAATACAGCTGTATGTAACGCATAGGGCATACATGACCCCCCTTGAGGATGTCTAAGTTCCGAAACACTGGAAGACAAGCGTGTCCTAAATGTAACCTAGAAAAGGCTGTCATGGCACATATGTTTTGGTCGTGCCCGATCATTGGGTGTTTTTGGGGAGAAGTGGCGCAGAAACTGGCTGATAAGGGGGTTACTCTTGTTACAGACACGGCCTGGGCCTGCTTACTGGGCGGGTTCCCTAGGCCACGGAAACTCAAGCATATTGAGAAACTGAGAAATCTGGCGTATGTGCTTGCAAAACGTAGGATTGCCATGGGGTGGATGAAATGCCACAAGCCTAAGGTGGATGTATGGTGGAAGGACTTGCAGAAATGGGCGGAGGCTGAAACGGTGGCATCGCAAGAAGCGAGTAGCCTGGCTGGAGAAGGGGAGGCGGACACCCTGTTGGCTTGGAAATCGCTAATAGCAGAATTGTTTGGAGTAATATCAGATCCAACAGACTCCGAAGAGAACGAAACCCGGCCGCATGTGCCAGACATTGAATGAGATTGACAAATAGGCTCATGGGGGGAGGGAGGGGTTGTGGGAGCAGTGATTAAGATAAATTGATGTGCAATGGAACTATTATGATTATGCTGCTTGTTTGGTTTGTGTTGTTTTGTTTGCATAAAATCAATAAAAGAAATTAAAAAAAAATAAAATAAATCCTTCCTCCCCTCTTGGAGTAGAAGGAACAGACATCTTACGCCTTTCTCTCTCTACTCACTCACGGTAAACATAGGCTCCCTCACGGCAAAAAAAATACAAACGGATGGACCTCGACGCGTGAGGGATTTTGGGTATACTACATGTCACGTTAGGGATAGTGTTACAAGCATGCCCATGTCGATGTCCCCTTTCGATCCTCAAAAGAAATATGCAATACGCTGCGATTACCACTAGATGTTGTACTATATGCATAGCATCTGAATCTAAGCAGATTCAATAATCAGAAATGCTATTACAGTGAGTAATGCATGTCTTACATATCAGCTTCGAGTAAAAGCCCAATTTAACCACATTCATAAGTTCATTATCAATGAACTCAACCTGTGCCAGATCCGATGAAGATATCGAGGACAACCTCAGCAATTCCAAAAATAGTGTTAAAACATATTGTCTATTCAGGGGATAAACCCCATTCACTCTTTTTGGGGGATGTTACCACCCCAATCATGCCCCTGATTATCTGTCATTTTTGGCCGCCTAAAAGTTTGACTTGATTTAGTTTCAGACACTGATGGAGCCCTCTGATTGTCCAAATTAGCTAAGTTTGCTTGCACAACTGTTTTTTTTCCTTGTTTCCTCCAAGGGCAGAAAGACTGGATACCCTTTATCCTCCTCCTCCGGTGTGGTGTACATCAGAATAAAAGTGGGTGCAGTTTTCACCTTCTGAGATTTGCCCACAAGAACTCAATTGGTCACAAGTTTGTCCCTTGTCTCACAGGTGCACTATCGCCTCGTGAGACGATTTCATCCTGCTCTACTACAGAGCCCATTGAAATATTGAGTCCATTGACCGTCAATTGGGTCTAAAGATGTAGCCTGACCCAAAGCTGGTTTCAAGAAGTTTGTAATTGCTCCCTTGCCCTTTATTAGAGTGATGCGTTTTTTTTTTAACTTTTTGCCTTTGTTGCTGTTAATCAATCTTGCTCAAACAATCTTCCATTACCCCTCTTACTGAGGTCATAGTATGGACTGTCAGGGTATTTATTACTGCGGGAACTGCCGGATGGGAATCGATCCCCCATATAGTTTTACTGGTGCAGAGTTTCAAGCCACGCAGGGCTTTGGACTATTTTTATTGTTTTTTTACTTCTTTTTACTTTTATTCTTCCGAGGCGCAACCTGCTACTCTTTATTGTGGAGCATTTCTATCACACATGGAAGTGCTGTCTCAGCAGCTGGTTCAAAGGACCTTGATACATTATTTCCTACTGAATCGAACTCCTCTCCCATAAGGAGGTGACTAATGGGAGATTGCAAAGTAGCTTGTGCCTTACCCTGATTCATTTCGTTTGCCATGAAGGGTCCCCTCAAATTCAGGGCCCCCGTTGGTATTCTCTCTTTGTCTGTCAGTTTGTCCACCTCAAATTTAACTGCTGGTCTACCACATGCGGTTATGTAACCCTCTTTGAGTAGATCTTACTTCTCGAATCTCGTAGTGTAATGTATCATATCCTTTGTCCATTGAATTCAATATACATTAAAGGACCGGAAACGAGAAAGCGCCCACTATATGTTCTCCCGGGTTCGAACAAGCAGATGAATCAAACTGAGTGGCAACCAGTTTGTCATACTTTTGCTCATCCTGCCACATGGTGTTTAAAGAGCAGGCTGTCTCTTTATCTAGAAGTTGAAAAATCGTTCCAGCCTCCTCAACCGTATGTAACGGTTTATCAAACAATATCGGCGATGATTCCATTGAGCGACCTAAAGACACTATTTATAGGTGCACCTCCTCCCTGGTGTCACGCATCAGGGAATGAATTGATCGTGAGCCTAAAGAGAGACGCACTTCGTTTGGGAGCTCCTACGAAATAATGGGGGCTAAAATGCAGACATCTGGGATCAAATCCTTGTTAGGGCAGTCAAGCAAATCCTTTGGATCGATGTGCTCCAAGGAACAAGACAACCCTGAGAAGACATGAGTGTCAACATTCTGCTGCTTTTTGCCATCAATTTCCCGTAGTTCCAGCACTGTGCTGAATGCCGGCACAGTAACCATACATGCACAGGGGCCTCAAGCATTGAAGAAGAAGCTGTTCCTGACCCAGCTACCACCTGCGGCATTGTACGCCCAACTGCTGCTTGTTTGCCATTCCAAATACACTTATTGTCATGTAGCTTAACAAAATCTTCGTTTTTATATTTCTAGCATGAGGGCTTACAGCATGGCTTATTGATGGCCTATTTTCCTCCATGTTTCTCTCTTTTACTCCTTAGGTCATAAACCATAAATGTGACCGGCAAAGCCTGTCACACCGTGAATTAATCACAGGAGGACACTTACAAGCAGTGCTTTAAGTGGGCCAGAGTCAGCCGGGGCCCCCGGTCCCATCACGCCATGGCAGGATACATTATCCCGTCACGGCCATAGCCTGACAGGAGATGCGCCCGCCATTTTAATGTCAGGTGGCTGACAGAAGCGCCAGCAAGCCACAGCAATGCTGCGGCTGGCTGGCACTTCTGTTGGTCACTGTAACTTCCTCTTGGGACCCCTCATATGAGGGGTCACAAGAGGAAGTTATGGTGCCTTTGTTTGTCCTTCCCAGGTCACTGACCCTCAGCGAACCTGGGGCTCCGTGATCTAATCTGCAGATTAGATCAGGGAGCCCGCGTGTTTGCTGATGGTCAAAGATGGCTGCGGCTCGGTGATCTATCTGCTCTGCAGAGCAAAGCACAGACACTGAGCCCCATGCGTCTTTGTCCGTTGGCAAAGCTTTATAAAAGATGCCTTGAATTATGAACTTTTCAAGCCATCTTTTATAAACATAGACATTTGTAACATATTTCTATGTTTTTAAAAGATGGCTTGAAAAGTACACAATTCAAGCCATCTTTTATAAAGCTTTGTGGACGGACAAAGACACCTCGGGTTTTGTCCGTCCTCAGCGCTTTATAAAAGATGGCTTGAATTGTGTATGTTTCAAGCCATCTTTTATAAACATAGAAATAAGTTAAAAATTTCTGTTTTATAAAAGGTGGCTTGAAAAAAGGACATAGACCATTGTAAGGTAAGTGTGCGTACCTTACTATGGTTTGTGCAGTTTAAAGCCACCTTTTATAAACACATAAATATGTAACATTTCTATGTTTATAAAAGATGGCTTGAAAAGTACACAAACCACAGTAAGGTACGCATACAAATATATAAATGCTTACATACATTTATATATTTGTTTGCGCACCTTACTATGGTTTGTACACTTTTAGGCCACGCCCAGCATGGAAGCCACGCCCCGAAATGAGGGCCCACCCTCAATTTCTTACCCAACGTAAAGCACTGCTTACAAGCTATTGTATAAAGTATCTTGCCTTCAGCCTGCCAGACTGAACGACTGCTTCACTTCTCACTGACTCTGCAGTGAATAAAATGTCAGTAGCTTGCATACTCTTATAACACGGAACAGATATGTTAATACATTTGTGCTAATAATATTTCATACATATTTTGAATGATTCATCTACAATCGAGAAGTAGTGTGTGAGAGATAATTCCTTGTGCGTGAGGAGTGTAAGATGTGGTAGTATTTATTATTAAATGCACAATGCAAAAGAACACACATGCATGATCCCATTAAGGCTCTGTGTCTGTAATGTCAGGCTTGGTGCACGCCTTGGGACGCCCAGTTACACCCCAACACATCCCTGTTACCGTTGTATGCGTCAGAAGTGTATATTAGGCGATGGGCCTCCAAACCTGAATAGGGATGATGTTGGCAGAAAGCTGCCAAGTCGACTACCATTACGTGTGAGGAAAGATTTGCTAGAGGGGTGGTTTGTTCCACAAGTGGAGTTGCACAGGTGTTGAACAGTGCTGTGAAGCCATTCCGTCCAAGGCCGGAGGATGTACTCTTGTGGAGCTCATTGTTATTGTAACTGACAAAAGGTATCATAACCAACTTTTCAGTAGGTGGCTTATTGTGTAAAACCCTATAAAAATTCGGGGGCGTTTGTGCTCGAGGGGTCACATTTTTGGGACAGGGATGCTATACTATTTTCCAGGCCCATTTCAGCCGAGCTGTAAGGAAATTAACCTGTCTCCGCCATTGATGCCTCACGTCCTATTTGGATTATTGGGTGAAAGGCTGGGGACATCACTGATTTCTTTGCAGTTTATAGGGGGTTTAGTGCTAGGGACATTTCTTGGGACTTCTTGCTTCCTTTTCCCATGGGAATTTCCAGTTGGGGGTTTGCGTGTGGATTTAGGGCAAAATAAGTTTCTTTTTTGTATGCCCTCCGTCGGAATTGGGAAGGGGATGGTCTCCACTGTGCTGTTCATGCTCAGTGAGGGGAGCACAGTGTGCCTTCTTTCACTTGTACTTGGCATACAGAACTAGCTTGGTGGTTCCATTTAAAGCAATTGAGCCAGTTATTGCTGAATATTGGAGTTGTGGCAAAGTTGTTCTCCTTTCGTCTGAATTCCGACAAGGTCTGGGAATGTTCAGACTGCAGACCCCCACGCACTCGTGAGTGGGGAGGTGGGGGGGCGCAAGGCTCTGTTTCCTGCAGGGACTACTGTCTACGGGACTGGGGTAGGAGGAGAAGATCTGGGAAATCCTCCCTCCACCTCCTCCAGGTAGCACACTAAATGGCTGCCATCTCCTGTCCGCATAGCCACTAGTCCAAATGGGAGGAGTGACCAATGTGACTTCATCAGTCCTTTCGATATTTAGTTGTGCCTAGGATCAGTGTTAAAATTATGATTTATTGATGCTTTTATAAAATACAAAAAAGTGATAATATAGTGGGTCACAATACAGGCTGGGTGTCCTTTTGACATATTTTGATAAATGGAGTTTTATCCAAGCTTTTCCTGGGTACTTTTCCTTAAAATTGATGCAAACTTATGCTATGGTGTAACTGAGTAAAGCAATATTCGAATAAGATTGATCCAGTGCCCTTTCTGGCAACCTGTGTATTTTTTGCCTAAGTGTGTCACCTTGTTAACTGTGTCCATGCCTTTCCCACACTAAACGTACACATGTATCGTAGGTTTGCATGTTTATGAAGTCCAGAGTTTTTCTCTTGTTCTTATTGTCTTCTCCACAGCCACGTACAGGAACGATGTACATTTTTCTGGTCCACGGAGGTATGGTCAGAACCTCTGTGTCCAGTCTCAACATCGTCCAGAGATAGCCTATGCCCTGCGACCCACTACCTCTGGCAGATCTCTAAGCCACTGTTGAATAAAGCTCAAAAACTGTGCCTCAAACAAATGGGGGAGAAATAAATTAGCTTCTGCTCATCCCAACTCCTCGGATTGCATTTAGTTTTGACTATAATTTAGTTAGTCAGTCAGTCAAACAAGTTTATTCGGTTGTATAAAGCAACCATTAAACGACAGATAAACACAATTTAATATAGCAGAGCTTTATCAGTATAATTTCAATTGTTCTTTGTAAGATCATAGTATTAGACTAGTTAGGAATGACTATATGGTTGGAACAATATGTATGTGACGGATACATCATTTCTTACAAGAAAATATAAAGATATTAAAACAAAGGAAATGTTTTTGGCACCCCATTGGTTTGAGTAATTTATCTTGTTTTCACGGGGTGACTTTTTTT
Organism: Ambystoma mexicanum; assembly: GCF_040938575.1. Lineage (NCBI taxonomy): Eukaryota > Metazoa > Chordata > Amphibia > Caudata > Ambystomatidae > Ambystoma > Ambystoma mexicanum. Next base: position 673,302,004 of record NC_090935.1, on the reverse strand, counting down.
TCTTGAGGTTATCACTAGATCAGGATTCTGCAACCTTTGGCTCTCAAGATGTTTTGTACTACAGCTTCCATCCGCACCAGCCAGCAGGGTCAATGATGAAGGATGAAGGCAGTTGAAGCCTAAAACATGTGTAAAGCCTGCCCCAGACAAGCTCATGGGAAATGTAGTCTCTGTATTGTTTGCTTCCCAGTCAGTACCAGTAATTAAAATAGAGTGTTTCTGGATGTACTTGCTTTGAACTGTTTAGAGAGTCCGTTTGTCAATGATTTGTTCTAATAGAATGTGGGATGTTTCAAATAGTAATCCCTCAGTACTGCTAGTGTGACAGTCTCCCCATCCGTCTGTTTAAAAGAAAGTCTGGCTGCCCATATCTCCATCTGGCTCCAGCATGCTAGTTTTTCTCGGGCATATCAGCGACCTCCGTTGCTTTCATGGCAGCGTGCAGTACCACTAGTGAGTACTGAGTCCTGTTATTTTGCAAAAGATCGATGTGGATTTCATGGAAGATTACACCTGTAAGTTCGGCAAATCGGCCCTCGGGGAAGCACCCCTCTCTCCCTAAAACTGGAGAGGAAAGTGGTTAGCCAACTATGTTCTCTTCTGGTGACCTAGCAGATCTCCCTGTCTTCTAGCAAAATCGTGTGCTGTCATTGGGAAGGGAGATTTAGTTTGCCTTCAGTAATGGAATGCCTTCTTTACTGCTTCATTCCTTTTATCTCGTGCCCTATGCCGATAGTGGACGCCCTCTGGTGCACAAGTGAATTATGACTCAATGGCCTATGATGCTGTTTCCAAGCACCGTGCACATTTTATTATAGTACGGCCTATAATAACTGCTTGTGCCCCAGTTCGAGCGGTTTGACTTCAGAACCTTAACGTTGAGAAGGGAATTGGATTAATACGTTTATTTAACTTATTAAATTGGTATGTGTTCAGTGTGATTAGCAAAAATAAGTAAACATTTGGACTGTAACGCCGGATGGACATCTTCTTCTCGTGTCATTCATTATATGCTGAGCCTTAGCAGACGTTGGCAGCTATTAGGATGTCTCCGATTGTAGCATGTTGATGGCATTGGCAGCGTGGAATCCTTTGGCTCAACAGCTGCCTTGCCTTTCGTGCCAACAGCATGCTGACTCCGGGTAAACTGTTTTTATTTGTACAAACTGGGCCAACTCCAGGACAGCCTCGTACAATGGGAAGTACGTTTTCTGGTTGCGCGTGCATCCGTTTTGTGCTACGGTTGTCCAGGGCGCAGTAATGCGATCGAGAAGAGCAGTTGCTGGAGGACTGCAAGAGTGGAGGATTCTTTGCTATTGTGTGTCCCGGGTAGATATTGACAATGGGTCTTTTGCTTGCGTTACAGTTCATTGCTCCGTATTTTGGATATGCGAAAAACTACATAATGCATTTCAGAGCAAAACTGTACTAATCTGAGAGCCTAACACACTCGCTCTCATGTACCAGTATGTAAGCGCAACTTTCCAGAACTCTATATCTGGTAATAAGATCCAGAGCTCTCAACTTTACTTCAGTCATGCGTGAGTGCTGTTTTGTTAGTCTGAATTATGTGACTTTGTTTTCCTTTCCCATTTTAAATTTAGATAAAAAACATGTCCCAAAATTCTAAGAAAAACTCATCTGGTTGGCCTTCTCATGCATGGCACAGAGAAAGTGAAGCGGTGAGCGCCTCTGCCGGTAGCATGCAACCTCGAAAATGTGCAAACCATGTTTCCTCCTCAAGGACTCTTAACAATTGAGATTTCTGGAGCACTAGAGCCTTCCAATGTGAGCCAGGGGCTGTGTAAATGGACTGCTTTCCACCCCCACCACCAGACTGAGCAGTGAATAGAGGCCTCTACCTCTGGTGATGTCGCACAGGACCCCATGGGCAGACCTATAGGCCGGGGTGGACGGAGTTTAAACTTGCGGAACCTGACAAAAATAGTAACAAGAGGATATGGTTGAACTGATCTGATCAGTCCACAGGCGGTTTTGGACAGCAGAGGGTAGGCAGGCACGGTGTGTGGCACTGCAGGTGTGTGTGTGTGTCGGAAGAAGCCGGCGAAAACAAGTTCAACCTGATTGGGTGATTAAGCATGTTTGAATTCCATGCCCCAATCAGGAGCAGAATGAGCAAGGTTTTAAGACAGGGTGTAGAGTGCAGTTACAATTGTATGCAGAGCAAGGTTGAAAAGCAGCGACACAGGCAGATAATTGTTGCAAGATGCAGATCAGGGAGTGGATGCAGACCAGCAGGAGACAGCAGCACAGGCAGATGAAATGGGGAAGGAATGTGACCAGGCCAAGGTGGGACGAGGAGCACGAGTGGTATAAGGAGTAATGGCCAGCCAAGCAGTGGCCATCTGCAATCCCATGGAATCACTCCATCAACGCTGGGATCCCAATGAGGACCACATGCGTAACAAGGATTGGAGGAAAGTGAGGAGGCACCAATGGTCCAAATCAATATGGAACAGTTTTTAGAGTTAGCAAGAGCGGCGACCAGGGAGAATGGGGGTGAGTGGCTCATGGCACAGATCACGCATGGCCAGGAAAAGCAATCCTCCAACACACCAGTTTCACATAAGAAACTGGCCCAGGACGGACAAGCAGAAGATACAGAGAAAAAAGCAGTCTAGCCAGCCATTAGGAAGTGAAGGTAACCCAGGAAAGGAGGGGCTGAGGAAAAGTCAGGCATCTCACCGGAAGTGCCTACGACATTGCATTTCTTCCAGGAGGTCGGTTGAGCAGCAGGGAGAATTATTGGTACATTATATACAGGCATTTTTGACTAAGGGGCAAGTGAGCGGCGTGTAATCATTAAACGTTGGTAATGTGGGTGCTTGCACAAACAACTTTGGGGGTCCTGCTGCAGGGGAAAGGTCCTAGTAAATGGGGGCAGGTGATCACGTTGGGCGATGCCAGCAATTGTTCGAGTAACCTGAATCACTACCAGGCAAGTACAGGGCCGCCGACACAAGCAACAGAAAAGGTCTGTGGGTGAGCAGCATGTGGCAGTACTTACCCCCGAATACGGCAGTGGACAATATGAACACAGAACAACCTTCAGGAAATGATAGAGCGTTGCAGAAGTCTTCCAAGCCTCATCACCCCTGAGCAAAGAAACAAAGACATCACTAGAACATTTCAGACAAAAGGGTACCCGACTTTCTATGTTGTCCCTTCTGCTTACTCTCTTGGTTTCTGGTCCAGGTGTACATTTGCCTCTAAGTCGGCTCTCGACTTGACCACCAGGCTTGGCAGTTCCAGAATTATGTTTGGGAGTTCTTGTGAGAGAATTGTCCTAACATGAGGGGGTTGGGAAGCAGCTATTATTTCAAAGTATCATACTGATTATGCAGTATGTTATTCCATGGGTTATTCCTTGCCTGCTATTTTATTCGTACCCCATTTTATCTAAAGATCTATAGCTATATTGCATTTCAAGGAACATGCAATAAATGGTTTCATTCTATTTTATTTTTTGACATAATTAAAACATGTAACGAGCCCAGGTCTTGGGCTACACAAGACCAAAATGATTAATACAGCACCACTCTGCGTAAGGGTGCACGTTTTATAAACTATCTGGTGAAGAAGCCTCCATTCTTCAAGGGCACTTTTGATATCTAAGATCTCTAGAATATTCTGTCACATAAAATGCTCCTCTTTGCAGGCAGGTTTTATTGCCTCTCTTCTGATCAGGACTCCCATCTGATTATCAGCAATGATCTCCCTCTCCCCCTCCACCCCTTCTCCCCCCTTCTCTCCACCTCGCTTGCCCTCTCTCAATATGCTAGTGTAAGACCGTTTTTTTGGTAGAAATGGGCCTGTTTTGGGCCATATTAGGCCAGTTTAAGGAGTGACTTCACTGTGCAACTGATAGTTTTGACCAGTGTTGCTGAACAAGTATGACTTTAGAACACAATTTAATACATATTTTTGCCCAAAAAGTCCCCTTTGGGTACTACCCAAATTCTTTCATGAATTAATCGAAATGCCATTTGCTACTGTGGGACACTTTCTTACTAGTGCTCAAACCACTGTTATGCCACATGTAGGGAAGGCATGGTATCAAACAGCGAAGGCAGACACAAGTGATCACAGTTCAAGGGTCTTTATTGAACTTCAATGGGTTGGTTGAATGCCTATCTAAATCTAAGGATGGGAGCAAACTAAGACCATCAAATAATAATAATGCAGTCCTAGTCGACATTGTCAAAATAAAAGGGCCTATACTAATAGACATATTGCTAATCCTTACTTCTAAATACAAAATGATGAGGGACAATAGTGTATGCAAAAAGAAAGGTTTTCAAGAAATATTATGTAAGGATAGTTGAGCAAGACGGCACGTTCAAGCTTCGCACACACTCTGCTTCTCTGCCACGAGGATACAGTTCAAAGCAGAGGTGTCGGGGACTTTTGCCAAAGCCTCCGTTCTAAATTTCAGTCTCTTACTGCAGAGGTCCTTTTGTAACAAATAAGCACCAAAGTTCCTTTCTTATCAGGGTTTTCACATGTACTACAAGTTCTCGTTTCTAGTATTCATCATGGGTTTCCCTCCTTGAGGCTTGGACCCCCTTTAACCACAACGTTCACAACTGGTCTCCCTCATTCGGGCTCAGACCATGGATCTCCTTCATTCGGGCTCGGATCCCTTTAGCACAATATTCACATTTGGTCTCCCTTGCTCGGGCTCGGACCATGCAATCTCACAAAGACTTTCGAATGTGCGATGGGTTTTGCTTAACCGTCGAAGGACCACTTTGGTTCACTTCACACAATGTTCTTTAGTTTCTGCTACTTCTTGGCTGGATACCTTTACAGAGACCTTCGATTGAACACCCACACGGCGCCAGACCACTCTTGTCACTGGTATCGTTATCTTTTCTTCTCAAAGTTCAAACATTCATCAGCAATTTAGCTTTACTTGCGTCTTTCATTTACATGCGTTTAACAATGTTCGTTCCTGCGCTCGTTATACAATATTGCTGCTTGCAGCCTTGACTTCAACACAGACTGGTCATGCATAAGCCCCCCCAACTCACCAGCTGTGTTGATCTCTCTGGCGCTATTTTGTTCTTGGAGCCATGGACAGTACCACAACGGCTGCTGCTCCTCCCCGACTTGGTCAGCAACGCGGGAGGGCCTACGGTCTCTTCGACACACAATGCAGGATTCTTTAGCCTGGTTTCCTGGCCTTAAGTTTTCTGATCTGCAGGGTACTTGAAAGTAACAGTTTCTTGCCGGAAAGGTCAAGGGTATTTCCCTCCTTGCGAACCCTTCATGGTTTGCCGTCTTTCTCCCCTCGTTCAGCTGCGTTCTTGAAACATTTGTTCCTTTGTGTGCTTTGCTTCGCTCATAGTGCGCTCTCATGCTCCGCCTTTTATCCGTGTGGAGAAGTTTAGAAGTCATGTGTGAATGATTAATATTAATTGCCTGACCTTGCCTGACCATAGTATGGGACATGTCTGCCACAATGCTCGGTGTGAGTCTGTTTTCTCCCATAGCAGGCTGTCCGTGTGAAAGTGTTTGTGAAGGGGGCCGAGGGGGTTGGGGTAGAGTTTCTAAATATCCTATTGGATAGGATGGGGTAAAGGTGTTACAGGGAGGGGGATACCACGTCTTGCCATCGGGTGTCCCACTCCCCTCAGACCCCTCACCCAGGAGATCCTCCCGCACTTGTCCACCCCCAGTGTCTGGATCCAAAGGCGATGGCCGTGCCCTGGTCGCCTGAGAGAGAGCTCCGCGGGGACTAAGCGGGTAAGACACCTTCTGGTTTCTCACACCCAGTACCATCTAGCTTTCCATTTATCTGTCTGTTAGTATCCTGCGACCGCTTCTCCTTTTCTCACATCTGTTCGGAACCTGTACCTGGAGATGGGGGACTCACGCGGGCGTATGCTAAATTCCTTTCTGCAAAATGTTTCCCTAGTTGAGTTGAACGGGAGATGTGTGCGTGACAACCCTCTGACAGCAACCTTCATATCTGCTGTTGGGGCATCTTTAGTAGATTACTGTCCGATCGATTGCTTTTCCTATCCACACGTTAGTGACTTTGCTGTACATACTCAACCTGAAAGTGACCATAATCCCTTTCTCTGTTGGACGCTGGAGGAAATTAATAAATCTACATCTAGACGACAGGAACTAGATTTTAAACCATCCTGCTTCATACCTAGCTGTGATCTTGGGGACAGAGGAGTTGTGTAAATGGCCTACATTTATCTGCTTTATGCCAGGTGCATCAGATGCAATAGTCCCAGCATATGTGGAGCTAGCAGGCCTAATTTCCAGTGAGTACCTAAAACGCCAAGCTATCCAACCGGTTCTATGGGAAAAAGTGCCAGGAGGCTCCCTGATTTGATGGAGACTGCTTCCGAGTAAACAAGAACTATTTGACATGTCAAAAAGCAAAAGTATAACTGCTGGTAAATTATATAACCTAAAACAAACACATACAAAATGACTAAAAGAAATGTTTGTATATTGTCATAGTGGCACTTGATGGGTGGGATGGTTCGGTAAAAGGTAACATAAAAGGTTTCTAGGGCCTTGTGGCCCAAGGATTTCAGAATAGGATAAGTGATGATCGTAGCATAATCTCTCCCAACAGGCCGGGTGTTGCGCTATAAGCAGAACCTGTGTAATGAGGATGCAGATGTGCCACTACTTGTATGGAATTCAAGGTTCCCCTCAAGCAGCGTTTTTTACATTTGACGAAGTGCTGAGGGCAAATGCTGTTAGTAAAATAGGTAAAGCCCCTGGTCCTGATGGCATACGGGCAGATATATATGATTCCAGGAATGGTGGGCTCAGACTTTGGTGGCTCTATTTAACGCAGTTGCCTAGATGCAGGTTCTCTCTGTATCATGGAGTAAGAGTGTAATTATAATTATACAAGTATACAAGAAGGGGTCGCCTAGTGATCCTTATCACCCAATATCCCTTCTGGATAGTGTCTGCAAGAATTTGCGAGTTGTCTGGCTTCAAGATTGGAGGAGTTGGCTAAGGTGAATGATATAGTGGCAATCTATCAAACTGGTTTTTAGGACGATAGATCACTACTGTGTTCTTTTTAATGTGCTTGAAAAGTATGTTTTAATTAGGCACAGTCGGGTATAGGCAGCCTTTTTAGACTTGGCCAAAGCTTTTGACTTCCTGGACCATGCAACTCTGTTGAGCAAACTTTATAAACTAAGCCTCCCTGTGGGCTTATTACAGCTGATAGTTTGCTTCTATTCCAATACCTCAACTTCTGTTCGTAGCAGTGGATGTGATGGGGCAATCCATGGAGGTTGGCACCAATAAGGGTGTGAGGCCGGGCTGCCCCTTAGCTCCACTGCTATTCATCTTCTTGTCTGATTTTGATCCCATTTGCCGACAAGAAATAATTCCACTAGCTGCACTCCTCTTTGCTGATGATGCGATTGTGTTAGATGTGAGTCCTAAAGGATTAAGCTATAATCTGGGATATGCAGACAGATATTGTCTTCAGTAAAAATAGCCCTAATATGTATGGTCAGTCGATGTGAATATCGAGATTGGGGGCTCTGTTCTTTTAAAACTGCCCGCACTGTGATATGGTGGGGAAAAAAGTCTGCGTGTGGGATTGGGTGGCTTGGCTAGATTCTATTGTAAATTTGGGGGCTGTCATCTGTATAAGTATATTAAGGTTATGGAAGCCAAAATATATTCTGCGGTGCTGTTTAGCTGTGAAATATGGGGACACATTGATTGTGCCGCATTGGATCGCATTCCAAATGCTTTATTGAGGAAGATTTGGGGTCTTGGTGTTAGCAGGCCAGGGGAGGCATTACGCGGATGGAGCTGGGTGTACCTAGTATTAGGCTCCTTGTGGAACAAACATTCTTATAATTATATTATAAAGTATCCACCAGTAGCTCAAAAATTTGGTACCTAAAAAGGAGATCCAAGTTGTTAGAACATGACTATGTAATGAGACGTATTTCGAATTTGAGCTCCTTCTATTATTTTGGTGAGTCTCGGCATATAGCTCTCACAGGAAATACGACAATTAAACTGAGGTCTCCACAACACAGGCAAATTATCCTAATACTAAGACTGCATGTTTTACCTTTAAGGGGACGTATGTCATGGTTAACTAATAACAGGCGCTGCTCCTGTGGGTCTGGCGCTACCGAAGATTTACCCCATATTATGCTTGTTTGCAGTGTGCTGATCGATGTTAGGAGACAGTGGCTGAGAGGCCATATTTTTCATTATAATATTAGAACTACAGCGGAGGCAACGTCTTTTGTATGGTGTCGTAATGACAGTATTATAGTGGATAGTTGTGCATATGTTAAAGCTGCTTTTAAAAGATCACATGGACAATTGTAATACAATTTTAGAAAGTATTTATATAGGTTGTATTTAGATTGCTTTAGGGACATGCTTACTGTGTTATGCTGTAGTACACTGTGTATTGTATTTTCATGTTAATTGCATAAGCTGAATAAAAAAGGCATTTCTTTCTTCACCTCTGCACCTCCTTTATACCACAGACAACAGTCTGTTTCACCCCAGGCAGGGGCACCATATGCCACCACTTCGGACAAGCTTTTGTGCCAAAAAACTAGTGAGGTGGTTATGGGCACAGTATTCTCGGATTGCCGTTAGATGTTTCACTCAAAGGTGAAGAGGTACCTCAATCTTGGAAAGGCCGCTTTTGGGGTAGTGATCAACAGCGTTGAGCCTTTAACTCTAATGTAGATGCACTTGTGTAATAGTCGAGGAACATTAAAGCGGGGAAGGTGTCTGGCCCGGTTTATTTATTTTTTAACATTTAAAACAAGGACACAGGGACCTGTAAAAAAGTACCATGAATAAATCAAGTTGCAGAAGTGACTTTAAATTGTGCCACAATCTGGATCGGTGCTTTAAACTTAACTGGCTACTGCATGAAGTGGTCCAGTGCACTATTCTGTCTCTTCGTCAACGAATTTCTTCCTTACGAGAGCACTAATTATCTACTGACATACGTTTGCCCTGGTATTTTCACTGCCCAAATGTACTCATTACAATGTTTTCTACATAGGGCATCACCGCAAACATGTCAGGCTCTTCCCTGGGGTTCCGTTTTGTTTCTTTTCCAAAAACAATTAATTGACGCGTCCCAACTTTTCAGCGCTGCCGTTTATATCCCATCTACTGATTTGAAAACGAGTGGAAAGTTAGATTTGATGCAATTTAAGAAAAACTATTCCATGTTGCAACCGTGTTGTGCTTTACCCCAAGTGCTATGGGAAGTTGCTCCCAGAACTGCATTGTGACCCCCTGTTCTTGCAAGAAGAGCTTATTTTCCTTCCTTGCAAAGACTGTGAATTTGAAACAATTAGAAATGTTTGTGTTTTTTATCTGACATGAAAATGAATGTCCTCCTAACTTTGGGTTTGCAGAGTTATATATTTTGAAGAGTCTTTAGACATGTAAAGCATCATATTAAACTAATTTACAAGTAAGGGAATGGTCACCTTTTATGTGGCCAGACAGATTGAAAAGACTTCTTTCTATTTTAGCAAAAGTGCTCGAATTTCCTCTGCCCAAGGGCCTTTGCTAATATAATTCTTTGTTACAGTAATGTTTCCATGTTTCATGTCTCCTAGAGCTATGATATATGGTCATCCCTTAGGACTAACTTTCGACCCACGTTTGGCACTTGTTGGAGCATAACATTATAATAGAATAGTTGTTAGAGAAGGGACTTCTCTCTCTCTTAACATACTGCCTTCAGGTTGGCAAGATCCTGGTTTGGGGGTGTTTGACCGCATGAAAAGTGACTGTGACAAACTGACCGAAAAAGAAAAAAAACAGCCTGCATGCGGTCACTTTTATATGGTCAAACACCACAACCCCCACTCCCCTTTCTCTACTTACCTGCTTGCTCTCCGCCTGATCCGCTTCAACCCTGCTGCGTCAGATCTGTCCCTCTAATGCGGGTCAGATCCGATGCCACAGGGTCCCTTTTTCTTTCTTTTTTTTGTTTTTCTTTTTCATTCCCCCACCTCCAATATTGAGGAAGCAGGGGACACCCCTGCAACCCTCCAGGCCAATACACACCGAACATGGGGAGCAGGGGACACCCCTGCAATCCCTGCTCCACATGTTGGATATGTATTAGCCAATATGTTTGAATATATTCAGTCAAATGGTACAGGCCAAATTCGGTCAAATGTGCCATTCGCCAAATATATTCAAACAAATCTACTAACACCAAGATCCTACTGATTACAAGTCCTCTGTAATCTCTCTTTTGGGCTAGGCTACATATTTGAAGGCACAGACACACTGAGCTGTACGGGACGGCATAATAGTAGCACTTGTCTATGGTCTAGGCCGTCCTGCCACTAAACTGACTACTTCCGGTGCTTTTATAGTTTTGGCTATTGATTGGCACTAAAGCACAGACCTATACGTTGAAACTATTCGACTGAGTAGAGCTAGGAAGGAGATGGGATGTGAGGAGGGACACAAAGCGTCTTGGCGTTGTTTGGTTATTGCCTTGACCATGCTAATCTATACGGCCATTCTCCAGCATTGGATCTTTCATGGATACACATGCTTTGAATGTTCCCTGCCATCAGGCTGTGAATCCTAGGTTACACACTTCCTACTTTATTGTTATACAGAAAAAAACAAGTAGTTTGTGGTCGTCCATCTCATTTTGGGTGCTTTTAGCCCCATCCAATGGGACGCTGCGTACCAAGCCCCACCCGGAGAGGTCATCTTTAAATTGTAACGTCACGTCGTGCTAAGAAGAGTCCTCACACCTTTCTCAAGAGAGGACAACTTTAATGTCAGAAATGCAAGCAGATAAGTCAAAAGATGTGTATTTTATCAACGTGGAGAGCAGATCTAAGAAATCTTTGTTTAAAGCATGTGTTACATGTGGCCTGAAAAACGTTTATGAAGGGGACAGGCATGAAGAATGCATGTATTGCCTTTATTCCAACCACACCACAGAGGACTGTGACTTATACAAAGGTTTTAGTGCAAAAACCCTAAGACCGGCACAGGAGGCTGGTTTGATTTTTCAATGAGGGCAAAGTACCCAGCCCTCAAAGTATGCCAGCAGGAAAACCATCTTTCAAAGTTACTTCCAACCTCAAGAGGTCTAGATCAGAGGAAAGGCCACAAAAGCCAGACATTCATAAGGCATAAAACCGCCATGTATCAAAGAGAACCACTGTCGATGACTCTATGGCTAAGGTGCCGTCTACGAAGATCACTCCATTTAAAGGTCAAGTCTCGACGACGCGAGACTCATCAAGGATTATCCAGGGACACCAGTTCCTACCTTCAAAGGTCTTCGACTTGATGGCGGGACCATCGAAAACCACCCATGGGAGTTGATCGAAGATACCGTTTATATAATCGTCCACTACATCATCCAGGGATCGACAGTCGGTGACGACGATACCGTTGATGACCGTCCACGGGAGCGGATCAAATAACACCGTAAACAGACCGCTCGTCTACGAGTACTGAAGGAACAAATGCGACAAAGCTGTCAACGACTAAAAGTGCAAAGGCGAGCAAACCGGGAAAATAATCACCCAGCCTTCAATTCTTGATGATTGAGAAGTCGCCTATGATACTCTTAAAAATTCTGATTACAGCAATCGCACCTCGCCGCCATTCTTCAACTTCGTCCACGAAGAAAAAACTAAAGGGCTCATCACTGACAATTGTGGAATCGTCAGCGATACCTACCATGGCCCCGTCAACGTAAGGCCAAATTTCCGTGCCCAATTGGCTGCAAAAGTCAATGTTAAGGTGCAGCAGGAACAACAGATGCATTCTTCACAACCAATCTAACCAGCTGTCACCAGTTTCGGAAGGAATGCCCGATCAGATACAGCTGCACCACATCTTCTCCAATTTTATACAGGAACACTCACCCAGGTTTTCCGATTACGATGACTCACATTCACTAAGGGAAAGGAAGGGTCCACAAGGGCTGGTACCCAGCGCCTGTTCTAGGCCCAGTCGCAATGCATGTTCCAGCCCCAAGCATGGACCCACACATCCTACTCTCCATGCAAGTGCTCACATCCTTGCCAACATTAGTAGCTCAATTAGACAAACATCTACCAGTCCAGCAAACGCAACCTTCTCCTGGCAAAGGGAAGTGGACTCAACGGCTAGGCAGCGCACACAGCAGTGAAGGTTGCCGCAACAGAGAAGAAAGTCACCCACACAGTTTTACTCCATCACGAGCAAAGCCACCCACCCTGAGAATGGGGTCACCGGCCCGGCTGCAATCACTGGAGAGCCCAACACCTCCCAGTCAGGAAAAACGGGTAGAAGGTGAATTATCAAGATCAGACACGGATGGCGATGCTGGGGATACAGATTCCACAGCATCTGTTTTGCTTGGTAATGGTGACTAGGACACGGATGACATCCCTAAAGACTCAATACCTGATGAACCAACCAAACAAACAATAACCACTTGTTGAGGTGGGGGCATTTCACGCAATGATCACACTAACCTCTCTACAAAGCAGACAGACTTCATCTCTTTCGTGGAGCAGCAGGTCGCTAAGCGTCCTCTACAAGAGGAGGGAAACCCTACCAACATAGTTCTTGCTATGCTCAAGAATTCAGAAAGACCTACCAAGCATACAAGTCCAAGTACTACAAAAACACACAAACGGCGTCGGCCATCTTTGTTGTCCCAAAGAGGGAGAAAACCAAAACAGGCATTACTTAAAATCTGCAAGGGACGCAGCTTGGACACAAATCATAGGGAGCCTCCAACATCATTTGGAGGAATGGCAACACATCACAACAGACTGATGGCCATAATCCGACATGGACATGTCGTAAAATTCACCACAAAAAAAAACGTGGCTGAAAAATATCACACACGGCCCCATTTAAAAATTCTCCAAGCCCAGGCCCAAAAGATGCTCATCAAAAGAGGTATAAAAAAACTCCCAAAACGGGACTAGGGCCTGTCTACTAACGCTACTTCTTTTTTTAAAAATCATTTTGTATTGTTTTTAACAGTTCGACTGCAGCATCTGGTATTATACACCAACAGATATTTTACAAAGTCAGTCTGCTTGACAGTTCTAACCCTCTCCCCCTCCCTCCAACTAACAATTAACATGTGCACTGTTCATACTTCAGAATATTTAGGTGCTAGACTGATCAGCGTGCTGGATCCGTTCAGCATTGCTCTGTGTATACCTGGTCAGTCCCTTATACCTGGATCTGAACTTGTGTGGTAGCGAACGCCTCTTCTAGCAGTACTCTCCAGGATTCAATGTCTGTATCTCCCACACCCTGTCCACGGTGGGCTGCTTCTTGCCAGACCGAGTTCTCTTGCCATAGTCCACTTCTGTATGTCTCGCCACAATTGGCTCACATCTCTGCCTTTTTGTGCTTTCCAACCCATCACTATTCTGCGCTTTGCCAGTCCATAAACCAAGCCTTTCAGCTTGCTAACGTGCTGTGCCCTTTTCGGGCGTGGAAATAACCCCAGTAAACAAGCGGAGGGGGATTGTACATTTAAAGTTGTAGCTGCATTTGATAGTTTCCTTGCTATCCCTTCCCAATCCTGTTTTTTTTTTTTGTGCAGGTCCAAAACATGTGTAGAATGTCCGTGTTTTCTAGTCTGCATTTGAGACAGCGTTGCGTGTTTGAGTGGTTGAATGTCGACATTCTTTGGGACGTTCGATACGCTCTGTGAGTTAAGTATAATTGTAGGAATTGCATTTGTGGTATGAGATCACTCTGCCACTACCCATCTGTAAACTGTTTCTGCAAATCTTTTTCCCATATTTATGATATGATATGATAGTTTATTCATATGGCGCCTATACCCAATGTGTTTCAAAGCGCTTCAAGGCAAGGGAAGGGAACAAGGGAATATAACAATGACATTCTTACAGGCTATGAACAGTAAGGATGTGAAATTAACTATCGTACTCGGCCTGACGACATTTCAGATAGTGCAGAAGCTAAGACATAGATAAGGAAGGGAGGGGGTGAGTGGGAAGGAAATGGAGACAGACAGGCGACTACCGTACTAGGCCTGACGACATCTGGTAGAGCCGGAGAAAAACAAAAGGTGAGGGAGAGGGGTGCACAAAGGGAGGGGAGGAACAAAACAAACGACTATCGTACTAGGCCTGACAACATTTCAGATAGTGCTGGAAAGGGTTGGGGGATAATTATCCTGCTTCCATATGACTTATTTCTTTTCCTGAATTCCTGGTTAATGCATGTCACTACTTCTACTTTCTAATTTTATTAGTGATTCAACATACAGCCATAACATTTCTCATTTATTCTTAGAACCATATATTGGGAGCCACAGTATAATTGCATGATGCATGTTGCCGTCCATTGGCCTGGATTCACTTCCATTAGATCTAAACTCGTTCTAACTAGGTGTATTGTGCTATGATTCTATGTTGGTGAACTGGGGTGTTTTTGGTCAAATTGTGGCCTATCAACATTAGTTGGAATGCACACAACTTTATTAGAGACCATGCTCTATAGCAGATTGATCTAACGGGTTTACAATTCCACGATTCTAAAAGAGTGATTTTGATGTACCACTCACAATTACTAAATTTCATTCTCATATGATTGTGTTACTGAATTTCTTATCGGCACTGAATCTATTGCCCAACGCCCCTCCCCCCCCCAACCTTATACCGGAATTGTGGTATGACAAATGTATGACTATACACAATGTATTCCTTTTGACTGCTTATATATTATGCACACAATTGATTCATGGATTTCCTTAATTGCATTCATATCTACATTGTTTTATATAACATCTACTGTGATGGTGTTTATGAATGGAACAATGATTTTTGTTATTTATAAATTGTGTATATTCATATGTGCAACTAATCAGCTGTGAAAAAGACCAGCATGTCGAAACACATGTCGGCTGTTCACAACTGAATTAGTCATCATTTACTTTTCATACTTTAGTGACTCTAATTACTTTAATGGTGCTGAGCGCATCACCATCCCTCACCCCCAATTCTGCATTCAATTGTGCCAGCCTGGGTGGATAGATTGGTGGGATTTGAGCGATTGCTGCCGGCACACAGTCAATCAACTCAATGAACCTGTTATAAAATTCAAGGGTGATCATCAGCGCACAGATATTTAGTTTCGAATCCACCAGCTATCCTAAAACTGCTATGCGAGTTGTTTGCGGTCAGTGTAGCTAGTGGGATCTGAGGGGAGTAAGGTGCTGTTCCTTATTAGCTTACAGGTTCTGTGCCATAAGGTCTTCCGTAGTACCAGTAGGTGCAAGGGGTTTTGCAAGTGTGAGGTGTGTACCCATGTCACCTCTTTCGGGTAGAATGGGCTGCAGGTGAGTTGTAATAGAGTGGTGTCCTGGGAAGGTTCAACAGACAGCCAACTTGTGACTAATTGCATTTGTCTTTCCATGAAGTATAGTTCGAAATTGGGAACTCATATACCACCTTGTTCGTACAGTCTTTGGAGTATGTTCAGCGTTATCCTGCATCTTCTGCTCTGCCATAGAAACCCCTTGCACGTTGTGTCTAGTTTTGTGAAGATGTTTCTAGGGATATTGTATGGTACACTAGTGAAGTAATGTAATAATCTGGGAAGGACTACCATTTTCAGTAGCGCTGCCCGACCCATTAGCGAAAGGGGCTGCCTTGCCCAGAAGGCCATTTATTTTGTTAAGCCTGATGCTGTGTGTTGTCTTTGTTCTAGGCGAGGGTTGAGATATATATATCGATGCCTAGGTACCAAAACGTGTCAGCGTTCGACCGCACTGCTAGTGTAGGTAGCCCTCACCTTTCCCTCTGAGTCCCGCTTGCAGGAATAGGCCTGACTTCTATCTGCTGATCGTGAGGCCTGAGAGTTCAACAAATCTCTCTAGTACAGGGGTGCACAAATGATTTTGACAGAGGGCCAAAAGTACCTGACATGATGGCTATAGTGGGCCGAAAAGTAAATGTGGGTGGGGCGGTAGGCGTGGTGTGGCGTGACGTGGCAGGAGGCTTTTTCAACTCCCAATTTTTATTAAACACATGGGAAAAGAATACGTTTTTGAGGTGTAATGATTTTGATTTGTATTTCAAACTTATATTTTGTACTACACATTTTCCATTGTTGTTTATTTCTATTTAGTTATTGCATATCGTCTGTTTAATTAAATTATATATATTTTATTGACACTTGATTGGACATTCCATTATTTTGGGCTGCTATACTTTGCTGTTTGGATTGCCCAAGAGGAGTATGGCCTTCGTTGAGTCAGGTTTCCAAAAAAAGCTAAGGATGTACATCTCCTAACTGTGCCTGTTTTAGCTTTATTTTTGGGTTCACTCTTGGAGTGCGACACTATGCCGCATAGCTCCCACCCTTCAACCAAACACTATGCCCCATGGCTCCCACCCCTCAACCAAACACTATACCCCATGACACCCACCACTCATGCAAACACTATGCCCCAAGACACCCGCCCCTCAAGCAAACACTATGCCCCAAGACACCCACCCCTCAAGCGAACACTATGCCCCAAGGCACCCACCCCTCATACAAACACTATGCCCCAAGACACCCACCCCTCATGCAAACACTATGCCCCATGGCTCCCACCCCTCAACAAAACACTATGCCCCATGACACCAACCCCTCATGCAAACACTATGCCCCAAGACACCCGCCCCTCAAGCAAACACTATGCCCAAGACACCCAACCCTCATGCAAACACTATGCCCCATGCCACCAAGCATGCACCATGCATACATACTCATACAGACCCCACCCCCCCACCCCTGCATACAAACTAACAAGTATACACCATGCACCCATACAGACCCGAACCCCCACCCCCAACTCAGCACACAAACTCACAAGCATACACCATGCACCCATACAGACCCAAACCCCCCACCCCCAACTCAGCACACAAACTCACAAGCATACACCATGCACTCATACAAACCCGAGCCCCCCAACTCAGCACACAAACCCACAAGCATACACCATGCACCCATACAGACCCGAACCCCACACCCCCAACTCAGCACACAAACTCACAAGCATACACCATGCACCCATACAGACCCGAACCCCCCACCCCCAACTCAGCAAACAAACCCACGAGCATACACCATGCACCCATACAGACCCGCACCCCCACCCCAACTCAGCACACAAACTCACAAGCATACACCATGCACCCATACAGACCTGAACCCCCCACCCCCAACTAGCCAAACAAACTCACAAGCATGCACGCATACAGACCCGACCCCCAACCCCCACATCTCAACATACACTGAACGTGCACACAACAACAAACATTCAGGCAGACCCTTCCCCCCCACCCCCCCACCCTCAGCATCTCAACATACACTGCACTTGCACACAAACACATTCAGGCAGACCGGACACACACCCCAAACCCGCATCTCAACATGCACTTTCACACAACAACAAACATTCAGGCAGACCCAACACCCCACCCCACCCCCCCTCTGCATCTCAACACACACTGCACTTGCACACAAACACATTCAGGCAGACCCGACACCCCCCCCCCCCGCATCTCAACACACACTGCACTTGCATACAAACGCATTCAAGCAGACCCGACACACACCCCACACCTGCATCTCAACATACAAGCAGCACAAAGATCCAACACGTGCACACACACACACCCATACACACCCACACACACCCACAACCCCCCCACCCCCGCCCTCCCAAAAATAATCTGTACTTACCAGACGACGTGCTGGAAGGCAGGCTATCTGGAACGCTGGCGAGGTCCGGTACTACGGCTGGCGTGGCAAAGCTGAAATGCCTTCCGGCATCAAGCCTTACTGGCCTCGCCGGCCGTAGTGCTGGCCCTCCATTGATGCAGCACACACGCACTATGTGGCTCGTGGGAGCTACGTGGTTCCTGTGCCCTGAGGCACTGAGGGCCAGTGTTTTGTCCGGCCCGTAAGACAACAGACTTTTCGTAATGGAGGGCGGCTGATGCTGCTTGTGGGCCGCCCTCCATTAGGAAAGTCTTTGTTGCTAGCGGGCCGGACAAAACGGCATGGTGGGCCGCAACCCATGCTCTAGTACATCTAATATGTATTGTAACTTGGTTTCTGGGTGTTGTATGTATAGTAGCATGTCATCTGTATATAGGGATATCAGGTGTCACTGGCCATGTATGTTTATGCCCGCTTCCTTATATTCACTACGTAGGTATATTGCAATTGGTTCGAGGGCCAGAATAAACAACATGGGGGACAGTGGGCATGCCTGCCTGGTGCCTTTCTCCAGTATCCATTGTTCCGAAATCTGGTTGACTGTTTTCACTTTGGCTGCCAGGCTACTGTACAGTAACTGTATCTATCGGGTGTATTTGGGTCCGATGCCAGTGTGGCCAGCAGCCATGCCCACTTGACTGAATCAAACACTTTAACTGCGTCCAGTGAGGCCACTGCATAGTGATCTGTGCTGGAATTGGTACAATCTATTATGTGATTTAGTCTGCGCAAATTCCATGTCGTATTCCTTCGTGGCACATATCCAGTCTGGTCTGGGTGTACTCGCGCTACTACATGGTAAAAAAGCTTGATGGAAAATGGAGGCCAATTCTTGACAGAGGGGGCCTAAACAAATTCATCAAAGGACAACAATTTAAAATACTCACCATAGCAGATGTGATCAAAGCAGCACAGACAAATGACTTCCTAGCATTGCTGGACCTACATGATGCCTATTTTCACATTCTGGTTTACAAAGCACACAGGAGGTTTCGGAGGTTCATGGTGGGAAAAGACCACTTTCTGTTCAGGGTGCTACCGTTCGGCCTCCGATCCACCCCAAAGACCATCTCAAAATACCTGGCACCTGTTGCATCGTACCTGTGACAGCAGGTTCTCCACGTGTAACCCTACTTGGACGACTGGCTAGTGAGGTGCGCAACGTTACACGCATCATCAGTGGCAATGACACAGACGGTGGAAACATTAACACAGCTTCGATTCACAATCAGTTACAAAAAATACTGCATGCAGTCTTCTTAGGAGCAGCTTTTTCCACCACGGAGTCGCTGCTTCGTCCATCACAGGAGAGAACAAGGATGATTGTGCAAATTGCAACCAAATTGAAGTCACAAATGTGAATCTCATTTAGGTGTATGTAATCACTGAGAACAATGTCATCATGCATACCCCTGATCCTGAATTGCAGGCTGCACATGAGACTGCTGCAAGAGTTCCTAGCCGAAAAATGGTCTCCAATCCTCTAACCATTGTGCTATACAGGTTCTAACAAACAGCAGTCAAAATAATAATTTACTTGGACATTTTATCCAATTTAAATGCTATTGTAAAAATCTTTCTCATGTGAAAACAAGACCTGACTTCAACATGTCCTGCTTGTATCATTTTAACCTTTTCCTTAATAAACATTTATAGCACTGATACCTATATAATGTATTTTGAAGTCAACCCGATTTCTGCAAGAAGGAAACGTTGCTTGGTCACCCCACAACTGAATACAATTTAATCTGTACATAAAACAGACTGTACTGGAGGGAGTACCCCTGCTGCCATTGGCTGGGGCACATTTTTACCAAAAGACGTGCCAACGGCAGTTCTCTGGATTTCCTACTTTTTTACGTTGACTTCTAGGCTCATCTAGAGTGCTACGATGTAGAGACTCAGACACTTGCTGAGAGGTACATCAATTGCATTCCTTCACTATTCCAAGAAGTTAAACGCCAAGACACAAATGTTATGTGTAAAAGCATTTATTTAAAAAAATCCATTTACTGAAAGTATTTCAATAAAATCTGGCAGTTTCATATGCTTCAGCTGTAATTGATTGTCAGACAGTGCTCAAATGCACCTAGAATAAGGAAGGTTAGAAAAAGAATTCAAAAGAGAAGTAAAGCTCTGCCTCCCCCATATGACTTTCGATCTGGAAAAGTAAAATGCAATACCCAAAACAAAAAAGTATTGCACAGCTGGATTTGCAGATTCATTGTAACGCCTGGTGTTGCCAGGATACCATAAGTAACCATGTTCATTCACAAATAGATGCACTCTTGCCAGCACAGAAAGTGCAGCTTCTTCCTGTAAGGAATTCCATTCCTCATGCATGGTTCATTGAAGGTAACTACACCAGCTGAGGTTATCCAGATCAAGCTGGGACTAGCTGCAAGAAACTGGTGCAACAGGGGAGTGAGGGCAGGTGAGTGGGAAAGACTTCAAATAAGTCTACCTGCTAGACCCTTTCTTTTAGGCATTACTGAAAGCCCCACCTGAAATGATGGGGCAGGGGAAGAAAGAAATGTGGTTTTCTGAGCTGCACTGGCAGCCTGTCCTCTGTGCTGTGGGAGGATTCCCAGCTGAAATATTGCTCCTTCCCTAGGTCGTGGTCGGAGCTCAAACTGCCATTGCTGCAACAGGGGGCAGTGCTACTGCCAGGAGAAGGGGGAAAAAGCCAGAAGGCTGAAAAATCCCTTCAGTGTTAGACTGTAGTTTTCTGCTGTGGTCCTTCTGTGGTGATTCCAAAAAAGTCTGTTGTGCTGAAGCTAAATGCAGATGGAATGCCAATGCGCCAGGTTTTTTTAGTTACTAGTACGGTAGTTAACGAAGGAGGTGCTAGCAGCTGCGTTATAAATGCCATATCTAATCATATCAATGGCAATTCACACTGGCATGGTTGCTCTAAGAAATGAGAGCACAAAAGAGGAGCAGGTCCAAGAAAGAGAAAGCAAGGAGAAAGCAAGTGGAGCAGTGCCAAAGCAAGCGGAGCGCTGCCCAAGCAAGACAGTCAGCGTGAGTGGGACCTGAGAACAGCAGAGAGAGTGCTGAAGGAAGCGGAGGAGGGGGGGGGGAGCCGATGGCGACCGTAGCCAGAAAAGGAAAAATAAATTCAAGAGCTCGATAGAGCGAAGGGACGCAAGGAAAACATTCTTACCCTGTAGGGAGAAGTAGGGTTGCAACGCGATGTGTTGATTGATGGATCGGCGTAACAGGAAGCGGGTGGTGCCATCCTACAAAAGACAGAACGGGACCTTTGTTCTACTGCAAAACGTGATGGCACACTAATGTCGGCAGCACCAACGGTTCCAAAGCTTCCAAGGCGATCGAATGATGACACAAACTCAATAATCCACTCTTCGGGTAGGTTGGTAAGCGTCTTTAAAGCAGTTACCAAAACAGCAAACAAACATTCCACAGGACAGGACATGAAAACGATTGAACTATATACGGCGCAGCAAACCCCCTTCCTCAGTTTGCATGGTTTTTATACTGTCAATTTACACCGCTCTTCTATGTAAGGGGGTGGTACATACATCGTGCAATAGCTGTATACAATGTTTCAGGTGGTTACTACACGCAATACTTGCTTCTGATAATAGGGACTACAGGCAATGAGTTAGCTTCTGTAAAGGCTCCCTCCCCGACTTACACATGCATATCCAAAAAATATAAGACACCCCAATGGGGAATGAGACTAAGAGAACAGGTTGCAAGATTTAGTTGCTTTATATAGAGTTGGCATCCAGAGAAATCTGCTACCTCGAGAGCGCTCTGGCAAATAATACAATTACATGAACTTATACGGGTAAAAAAGCATCATCAGTGACATCATTACATAAGGGATTACAATAGTTCAGGATGGTGGTGAGCAGGGCAAAATATGTATCCTTAAGTGCTGCTTTCTCCGGATTGGCTGCTCAGTTGGTGGGAGGGTGAGCGTCACAAGGTCCATCTGCCTGTGTCCGGGCGGGGTGAGGGTTAGGTCGCAGTGAGATAGGGCGGACACGAACTAAGCTAGCATGAAAAACTACCACTAGACATACAATAAACTGTGATCATTTGTATACCTTCGAGTAAATCTTTACAAACCTATAAATTGCATGCACATAATTATATCATCATTCATTAGGACTTATATGGGGTACCGGGCTTAGGGGTCTTGGTTGGCGTGATGACCTTGGTCATGGGGTGGGCCTGTGCTCTTCAAAGCAATTATGTGGCACACTGACATTTGTTAGTTCTAGGGTGTAATATACGGTGACAGAGGTCTGGTTTTAGTAGCGGGCATGCTGGGGTGGGCTGCACAGCGGGGACACATTTCTGGTACATCAAGAGAATACCTTAGGAGGGCAGAGGGTTACATTGACAGTAATTTTCCAACAGCGGGGGTAAGAGGGCATGGGCGGATTTGTGGAGGTGGATGAGCTACATGGGCCGGGTCACACACATGACAGTGATCACAGAGGAAGAGTGAGATGATACAGTGTATTAGTTGTTTCAATTATCCCCAGCGCATCCATGAGAAAGGGATCCGTGAAGCTTTCAGACAGGGTGAGAAAATGTGGGGGCCATGAGCGCATTGTGCACCGCGCTGCAGAGGGGAGAGAAGGCTTTTCCTATCAACGAAGTGAGGCTTAGTCCAAAGATGGAGTCGAGGGCACACAAAATGGAAGTATCTCCCGCAATAGCCCCACTTATGCTAATGTTAGCAAACGGGCAATGGAGGCGTCCCCCGCTAATGTGCAAGCAAGTGGTCCATTTCGTGCTGAATATGTGAGGGGGCCCAAACGACCCCTCACTCCCACACATTCCCCCTTTCGTTATATCTAAAGTAACAAACTAATACTTATTACGATTTTCACTCCGATAGTACTTTGCTTCCTGCACTGTCTCATCCAATGCAGGAGTCCCTTTTATTGGCATCCATGCTCTACACACACCTCGTAGGCTTTGACCCCTCCTGGCGTATTCGTCTGGTGTGCATGCCAAATATATTCCCCCATCCCCATCCAGGTCCACCCACACCTCCCTATACCATTGTAACTCCAGTAGCTCCTTAATGGTGGTGTGGTATAAGTTATCTACCCTGTCCCCATGCTGGTGATAGACAGCTGTCAGGCGATACTTTGGTGGATTTGACTCTCCCCAATCTGTATTCGAGCATCTATCATGGTTGCTACCGTTGTCGATTTGCCCATTGTTACCATCATCATTGTTGAACTAGGCATAGATTTTGCACAACACTGTATGCCCATCTGGCACACACATAAAAATAGCAAAAGAAAAACGAGGACTGGAACAAACATTTTCATCATGACGCTGAACCATGATGGTATCCAATGAAAAATTTTGTCAAACCAGGTGCTCGGCTCTATTCCTCCTTCCTTCTGCATTCTTTCCCCCAGGCTGTGCACTGCCGAGATGACGTGGGAAAGGGTCCCATTATCTGCGTCTTCAGAAGGTACAAATGTACAGCATGCGCTCCCGATTTTTCGGCAAACACCGCCGTCCATTGCTGTGAGAAGGTCCAGGACGTACCGGTTCTGCATTGTCATTAGGCGTAGAGCTCGAAGTTCCACTTTTATGACGTTGAACCCTTCAGGGTTGTTGGCCATTTGGATCAGCTCCCAGCACACGATCTGCAGCCATTTGGCATTTGATCATGCTTGAAGTCCTGGCACCAGGAGGGAAGCAAAGAAGGTTTCAGCAGAATTGAACAGTTTATATTTGTCTGGAATCTCAGCAAGAAGGTCGGATGATTTGCTGGAGATATAGTTGGGTGACCTCCTTTTGCGGGATTCCCTGTCTTGTAGTTCCGTTTTCAGACAGGAAGTCGTATGTGGAAGGCTCTGTTGTTGCTGGCTGGGGTGCTGCCGATATGTCAGCTGAATTCTTCCCCCCTTGGATATTGCTTTCTGGAATCACCATTAGTGCCGAATGCAGGGTGGCCAGGGCACAGGTACCCCCCCAAGGTGGTGGAAGGTGCAGGTATGCTTGTTTGCCCCATACCCAATACGTGTCCTTGAGTACTGCTGTACCCTTTTTCATGTCTGGGATGATAATTGTTTTGTTGCATTTTCTGTTCAAGCCCATTTGTACCTTCCCCTCGCCATGAAAACAAAGTTAGTATTTATTTTCTTTGTGTTTTGATGGGTTTCTCGAGAGCCGTGACGCATGTAAGCCTTGTGATATGTTGGGACCAGACCGGAGTGCATGTCTCTTTGACCCAATGAAAGTTCTCTTCAGTAAGTCCTCGCAACGCTTCTGCTTTGCACGTGATCGTCTCGTCATGCCATTTGTTTTCTGTGAACCGTGTCCCTCTGATAACAAAAAATGGTTCTTTGATGCAAATCACTCCTTGTGGCTTACTCGTGCAGGTTTTCTCATTCTGCAGCCTTTCTATTGTAAGTGTGTGTGACTGTAATGTGCTCCAATCCTACACAATACGAGATGAATTAAACATTGGGCACCCAACAAGGGCACTTCTAGAGGTATAAGTATTTTAGGTGTGCCTGAGGCGTGCGGTATGAGAGAGCAGACATAACAGCTCTCATTCGTGGCTTGTTTTGCTGTTGCATTCATGTCTGAGTACCACTTGTTTGATTGATCTGGGTGGCGGGGGTCTTTAATCTCATCTAGTCCCAGGCCATGGTATACATCATACCTTTTCCCTCCCGCCTCCGTTTTCCGTCTCCTCCTCCTCCCCCTTCCCTGTTATTTATCATTTTCACTCTCCGTAATTTTATGGGAAAGACATCTACCCATGTTGCATCGCTTACTTCACTATCAGTTTGCCAAGACTGTGGTATCGGGTCTTGGGTAGTTGAGATATATGGGATAAAGTGCATTACAGTGCCTTGTGAGGTAGGTTCTGTGGTTGCATACGCATTGGTATATGTCAGATCAGGCTCAGCGTACCAGGAATAATCACCATCGTATTCATTAGTCTCATTATTATTGCCTAAGCTCATAGCAGCAAGTGGAAAAACAGGGGTTTTGACAGTTCGGTTTTTATGCAACGTAGTGAAATTGTCGATTAGAGAGCCATTATGTTTCCACATTGTTGTGACTCCAGCCCATATGAGGCTTGAGTATTCCCGTATCAGGTTTACCCCACTCTCCCTCTCTTTCATATCCCCAATTATGAAAGTAAATGTTCAATACAAGGCAGCGGAAAAATAACATCACAGGAAATACTATTGCGCAAATGCTAGTCCACATTCATAGTTGTCCCATTTATCTACTCTATCACTATTTACATTTGAGTCGTTGTTAGTGAGGGCCCTTCTTTCTGTCATATTTCCACCTAAAGGGGCGATATAAAATGGTTAAGTACAATGCAAAAATCTTTTCCTATTTCTATACATATTTTCTTTTTGATCATTGCCGCATTCATTCTTTATTGTTCAGCTATTCACTCTTTCTACTTCTAATTCATACAGTTCTATATTACTTCATGAATGTTCCTTGAAAAAGTAATAAGTGACACATAGATGCAGAGAGATAGAGTGAGTCACATGTTTCTTTATCGTAAAAAAAGTTTCATATTTCTCAAAAAATTATTTTCTCAGTTTTTGTTTGCACATTACACATCTATATTTTAACCACTTGCAACTTCTGCACTGTGTTGTTGGTCACTTTGAGGAGTTGTGCTATTGTGTGCTCTTCTCACATCTGAGAGATGCACCCAATATTTCAGCCCCTTGACCTTCATTGCAGTTGGTGTGCAATAGATAACCTCATAGGGACCATGAAACCGGGGGGAGTTCCATCTCTGCACAAAACTTTGCACATACATGTTTTCTCCTGGCATTAACTGGCATGTTGGGCTATCCTGTGCTGGCGTTGTTGTATCTGTCTCACTGTTCTGTGTAAATGGTGGTGCTATTTGTCTTGCTATACTACGCACTGCGTGTGTCAGTTGGGCAATGTATTCCTTAAATTCATCCCCCAGCACTGTGGCAGCTCTGTGAGCATCTGATGCTCTCCTTACTGGTGAGAGAGGCGTATGAATGCGCCGTCCCGTCACTATTTCGTGCAGGCTCAAATGGTGGTCTTTACTTGGCTGTGTTCTGAGTTGGAACAGTGCTACAGGCAAGCAATATACCTAGTTATTTTTAAGTGTGTTAAACACAATTTGCTTTTGAGCAGGCCGTTGATCTTTTCTACCATTCCGTTTGCCTGCGGGTGATAAATCAAGCATAATTTGTGCTTTACACCTAACAACGTTGTCACTTCCTTGAAAAGATAATTTACAAAATGGGTGCCATTGTCTGACCTTATTTCATTCTGCACTCCTGCAGCGTAACGCTCACTGTGTCCAGCTCCTGCTCATCTGCTTGTCCAGCAGCCCCATCCTGAAGCCCTAGATCCGGATTCAATTAATAACCTGCAAAGGTAAAGAACAAGAACAGCATTAGAAAGCAAGAACACTTACCTGTGAAGTAACCAGCCTTGAATCCATCCTGCGCTTCGCTTACCTCGGCCATCTCCGGAGTTCGCCGCAACCTGCAAAGGTAAAGAAACAAGGACAGCATTAATAACAATTCTTACCTGGGCAAGCAGCGAGTCCTGGCAGCACCCTGCCCTTCTTACCGCTCCCATCTCCGGGTTTCACCACAACCTGCAAGGGAGAAGGAACAAGGTCAGCATTAACAAAGCACTTAGCTGGGCAAGCAGCGCTTCGATCGCTCGTCACTCCGGAACATCACTGCAACCTATACAAAGAAGTGAAGAGAAAACAGGTTAGCGATTAACACCAATAAACAGCGCAGCACTCCGCGCATCAATAACTCACTGTGGTCTTTGCCATCGGCCCGGCAACTACGAGAGCGCAACCATCCCTGTGAAAACAAAAAGGGACATTGTTAGGGAACAGCATAGTGGAGCAAGACGCTGAGAAGACAGAGAAAATGGAGGAAAAGAGACAGAATAAAGAAGGAAAAGACATTATAACTCATCTGGAAGACAGCAAGCAGAGTCGGAGTCACAGCAGGTCTGGACCCGACATAAGGGCACACGGACCAGTGAAGCAACTAGGTCCACGGAATGCCCGCAACAACCACACGCCCCTGCACAGAGACGCAGGACTGAGAGTTCAGCGCACAAAAACCTAAGGCACTACCCAACGTCTGGCACATAACCAAGCAGAGAGGGGTACGGGATAGTGCTTAGACCTCCATCCAGTATCGTGTGGTGTCCCCGTGGATACCAGGTGAGCGTAACACAAGTAGAACTCCCGGTCATCCGGGTTCGCTAAAACTGGTGCATGCACAACAAGGTATTTTAATTTGAAATATTGGGTCATCATTTCTTGTGTCCATTTTAGGGGGACGCTGTCCTTCTGTGCTTCTTTTAAGCCCTGTAGTAGTGGGTGCGTGTACGCTGCATAGTCAAGTATCCATGTGCAGCAGTAATTGCAAATGCAGAGACATTTCTGCATTTCTTTAACTGGCTTTGGTATTATCAAGTGGCGTATTGCTGCTGCCCTGTCTGGTATGATTCTTTTGCCATCTTTCGAAATCAGTTGCCCTAAGTAGAATACCTCAGCTAAGCAATATTGCAGTTTACCTTTGTCCACCTTGTATCCTTTTATGGCTCGTAAATTTAGCAATGATATTGAATCATTCCTGTACTGTTCTTTACTTTTACTGCGGATGAGCAAGTCATCCACATACTGGATTATTGTGCTCTCTACGTCCACATTACCAAGATCTTCATGCAATATTCTATTGAAACTGCTGGGGCTCTCACAGTACCCTTGTGGTAATCTCAATGCTCATATCTGTTGCCCCCCAATGTGAATGCTGTGGGATCACGGCAACTCGGGTCAAGTGGCACTGAGAAGAAGGCATTCTTCGAATCCACTACCGTGAAACAAGTATCATCTTTAGGTATGCTACATAAAATGGATGCAGGATTAATTCTTTCTGTATGACGTCATTAAGTGGGCGTAGGTCCTGTATCATCCTCCAAGCCTCGCCCCTCGCTTTTTTGATCGTATAAATCACAGTATTACAAGGAGAAATTGACGGCACTATTATACCTTGTTCTAATAATGCGTTTATTGTTTCTTTTATTCCCTCCTCTGCTTCTCTTGATAATGGATACTGTTATACTCTAGGCGGTATTGCACCTGGTTTCAATTTTATTTTTATGGGCGTGACCTCTTGTAATAGCCCTACGTCAGGTGGGCCTGTAGTCCATAATTCTGGCAGCACCTTTTCTATATCTTCCTCAAATATAGTGGGTGGCGCACTAACACTAGCCATAAGAGGGTTGTGTATTTCTCGGTGCTGGATCTTTATCACACTGTACACTTATTTCCATTCTTATTTCCCCATCAGTATCATTATCGTGAACAATTCATCATCAGTTAAATCACGCAAAGCTATGTTCGGGTCTATGCACAGCACTGTTCTCCATTCGCACCCATGTTTGTCCAGTCCTATTACCGCATGTTTGCTTGAAACCTGTACCCCTTCCAAATTAATAGACAATATCGTGCCAGGTACAACATCTGAATTTACAATTGGGCGGAAGACAAAATCAAAAGGCACTTTCCAATCCTTGCGTGTTGTCTCAGGTACCACTCTAGCAAGCACCCGTATTCCATAAATGAACATGCCCATGTCTATGGGCACCCCTCTTAATGCAATTTCATTCGTCATAGTACTTATCATCAACATTGCTCTTACTGGACACACCCCTGGAGTGGAGCACACTATCCCTCGTTCTGTGAAGGAGATGGTCATATTCAATTTTCTCAGGAGGTCCCGTCCCAACAAATTTAATAGTGAGTCTTCATGTTATAGTAGAGGTGCTCGCACTGTCTTTCCCCCCACCGTGATGTCGCAATCTTTTGTGTAAAGAACTTTTAAAATAGCCCAGAGAACCCCTGCGTTTCCAAATTCTTTCCCGAGAGCGGGAACTGGCCTTCCATGAGGCATGATTTTACAGCTCCTGAGTCCACCATAAAGATGAACTGTTTGTTGCCTATCTCCGCCCCCACCAGTGGTTCCACTTCTGCATGTGGGGTAGTTGATAGGACTGGACATGCAAGTGCTTTCTGCGGGCTGTCCTAATCGGCATATGTCTCTGTTCCTGGAACAGAGAAAACAATGTCCTGCATTACTGCTGCGCTGCGAAAAGGTGCTGGCGCGCCATTTGCAGCTGTTGTAAAAATGTTATTGTTTGCGTTTCTCTTCGTGTTCTGCCATGCTACTTGTTGCATTCCTCGCTGCTGTGGTTGCTGTCTCGGTTGCATTTGCTGCACTCTCTGTTGCGGTTCATTATAGCATTGTTCATTCTGCCCACTCACACCCATCATAAGGACTGCCTGGATGTGGGTGCCCATACTGCTGTTCGTTTCCTATGGGAGGTTGCCCTTGGTAATATCCCATTGGTCACATTCTGCACTCTCGAAAAATGTCCCCACCTCCTGCAATTCCAACATGATCCTTGGGGCCCTCCCCTCATTCCTTGTCCCCCAAATCCTCTATTTCCCATTCCTCAAATCCTCCTCTCTGTCCCCTGTACCCACCTCGTCCTCTTGCTGGTCTGCCCTGCCATTGGGGAGCTTCGTGCTGCTCCTCTCCTTCCCATTGCTCCTGTCCGTTTGTGGACCAAGTTGCTGCCGTCCTCGGTGGTGTATTCCCTGACCCCTCCTCTCCTTCCCCCTGCCTGTCAGTGGAGGTTGCTGAATTCATTGCCGCGACCTTCACTAATTTATTGTGCACTAACTTTGCTTCATCTGCCAATCTTCTCTGTGCTATCTCTTTTTCTCTTTCTTTGATCCTCCTACAATGGTGTACTATTATGCCCTGAATCTTTGGCCAGCCCTTGGCTTCTATCCCAGCTATTTTATCCAAGGCCTTCTGTACCTCTTTCAGGAGCCCTTTTTTAATTATAAAGTAGAACAGGGTGGTGGATTGGTCCCACGCTGTGCCTGTTTTAGATCTCCACAGCTCTTGGACCCGAAGGATGAATTGCGTAGCCTCTTCCTCCTCTCCCATAGTGCATTGCATCACTAAATGTAAATCTGGAGTATCTGGAAAACTTCTCCGTAATGCATCCCACACTTGCGCCCTTACGTTGTTGAATGACGACCCATCATGGAAGTCACAGTTCATTGTTACCCCGGGAAGCCAGCCTTCACCCACACTCCGTCTTCTTGGTCACCGACGGCGGACACCAGTAAACTTTTTACATCCCCTATGGCTAATGGTACCCCTGCTGTGTTCTTCTTGAATGCGTGTATCCACTTCCCCACCCCACCCGAAAGTGGCGGGAGGAGTTTCAACAGGTTATTTTTGTTCATCTGTGCCCGTGGTATGTAGTGTGGTCTCCCTGCTCCCTTATGTATTGGAGGCATCTGTAATCTGTAGTTTGGCCTTACCTCCTTTTTTACTTACCGTTCCCTTCTTTGTTTTACTTACCAACATGTTTCCTACTCTTTGCCTCAACCTCCCTTGCCACCTTGGGAGGCTTCCCTCCTCTTGGTCAAATCAAAATGGTAGCGGAGACCCCGCCGCTGCTGCCCCATCTTCGTATTCATCTAGATCGCTCCATACTTCATCTATCGCTCCTTCTAACTCTCCTTCTCCTTGTCCCTCTCCTCCTTCGTTATCTGTTGTCTCTGGTCGTATTATTCTTACAGGTTTGCCGTTTAAATGGAAGAGGAACTCTCCTGCCTGCCACTCTTGTTCTTGCCCTTTCGGTATCGGTGCCGGTGCGGGCAGGGTTTTTCTAAGGATGTCTCTTTACTTACCTCACCGTTAGGGGTTGCCTCTTCGAACATTCTCCATAAGTCCCGGCTAAGCTTCTGGAAAGGCCCTGGTCGATCTCAAAGGATCAGGCCGAAGGGGAGCGAAGCGGTGACCCTCCCCCTAAGGTGAAGGCCTCAAGCGCGCCCAAGGTGGTGAAGGCCTTGATCCCGGCCAAGGCCTCGATTGAGGGAGTCGCTGCGGCACTGGCGCAGCCTGTGGAGGCTATCCCAGTGGAGGCGACCTCGGGACCCAGAGTTTCCCTGCCTCCGCGGAGGGAATCCTCTTTTAAGCCTGTCAAGAAGACCCCTGTGAAAACCCTGGTGGAAAAAGAGGGGGGGATAGCCGTGACGGACACAACCTCCGAGGAGGAACTGACTGAGAATTTGGAAGAGGCCCGGTCCCACGGGAGGGATCCCGACGAGGGGGACGACGAGAGTGAGGGTGGCGACGACGAAGTTCCCCCGTCACAACCCGAGCCATAAGACAACTCGGTGGCCATTTTGACGGCAATCCAAGCCTTATGCACGGAGATGAGGACGAGACGCCCCTACCTCCTCTTGTTTGGAGGGCTTCCCGACGGACCCGGTTCAGCTGGGTCGTCCGTCGGGAAGCCCTCCAAACAAGAGGAGGAGAATTCATCCGGCTCCCCTTCAGCCCTCACGGCCTTTTCAGCCTTTGTCACCCTCCCCGGTCCCGAGGGATGACATGGGAACAGACACGGCCACGACGGGGATGGATAACGATGGCGGCGACGACGGACTGACCTCCCGTCTCCGATTCCTCGGGCGTCTCCCCCCAACGAAATTGGCTTCTTCCACGCCATGATTGCCAGGACATCCAAGCTTTTTCAGCTCTGCCTTGAAGAAAAGAGGAAGGAAGGCTTCCTCTACCAATGGCGCGAGGCCAAGAGGAAGACGGTCCTCGCGGTGCCGTTGCTGGAGGACATCGGGGACGAGGGTCTTGCCCTCCTGAAGAACCCGTCAACAACGCCTGCCAAAAGTGACCAGTACGAGAAGAAGTACCGGGTCCCCGACGGCGCCCCTGTGTGCCTTAGGGGACAACCGACCCCGGATTCGGTCGTCTCGGCAGCAGCCAATAAGATAGCAGGAGGGGCTTCGGCTTCAACTTCAACTTCCCCACCGGATGGCGAGGGAAAGAAACTAGATGCCATGGGACGACGAGTCATCTCGGCGGCGACGATGATTAAGGCGGCCAACGCCCTAGCGATTGTGGCCCGCTACGACAGGGAGTTGTGGTACAAGGTTGCCCCCCTGTTGGACTTCCTCCTGGACGACAAGAGGGCAGAGGCCGTGGCGATCCTACAGGAGGGTGAGGTGGCGTCGGATCACGCCATAACTGTGGCCACGGACATTGACGACACTGGTTTCTGCCAGTTAGGCAACAGTGTTTGCCTTCGACGGCGGGGGTGACTCAAGGCGACGCATTTCCACCAAGACTTGCAAGCCAAGGTTTTGGACATGCCCTTCGACGAGATCAATCTGTTCGGAAAGACAGTGGATGAGTCACTGCAGGCCATCAAGACCGACACGGAGATGGCTCGGGCCTTGGGAGTTCTGCAGCAAGGGCGGGCACCCTTTCGGAACCCGGAGGCAAGCAAGGTGCCTCCAAAGGATTCGGCGGCGGCTCCTCGACCTACCATCAGGCGGTCCGCTCCTCGTCGCAAGAAGCCTACAGGGGACGAGGCAAGTCAGGTGGATCTCGCCGTCGTCGCCGCGGGGGCCAAGGCGGCAAAGCTGCTTCCAAGCAAGACTGAACCAGCCGTTGCGTCGGGCCCCCACCGGAGCACCCCGGTGGGAGGCCGGCTGGCGAAGTTGGTCAGCGTGTGGGAGTCCATCTCCACCGACCGTTGGGTGCTGGATGCCCTGGCCCACGGGCACACTCTGGAATTTCTAAAGAAGTGCCCCCGAATTCCTCCCGTGGCCAGGAAGGAAAACCACATCCCTCCACTGCTGTTAGAGGTAAGGGCGATGCTCAAGAAAGGAGCCATCGAGCTTGTCCCAAAGAGGCTCCGGGGCTCCGGAGTATACTCAAGATTCTTCCTCGTCAGAAAGAAGACAGGAGGTTGGCGTCCCATCCTGGACTTGCGTCGGCTAAACAAATACATCAAGGCACAGAAGTTCCGGATGGTCACCCTCCAGCACGTGCTGGGCCAGCTGGAGGAAGGCGACTTCCTATCGTCGTTGGATTTGGAGGATGCGTACTTTCACATCCCAATCCTAAAAGGACACCGAAAGTTTCTCAGATTCGTAGTCCAAGGGCGGCACTACCAGTTCAAGGTCCTCCCATTCGGATTGAAGTCGGCGCCCAGGGTGTTCACCAAGTGCCTAGCATCCGTGGCGGCGCGGCTGCGTCTGCAGGGGATCCACGTCTACCCCTACCTGGACGACTGGCTCATCCAAGCAGGGACAAGGGAACACACCGTCGAACACACAGCAAAGGCCGTCTGGCTGCTCACGGACCTGGGATTCTCCATCAACTTCCCCAAATCCCACCTGGTTCCGTCGCAGGTTGCGCCGTTTCTGGGAGCCAAGCTCGATACAGTAACACAGTTGGCCTCGCCGTCGGAGGAAAGAACGCAGGCCATCCTGGGCAAGATACAGCGTCTGCTGGCAACGGACGTGGCCAGAGTGAGGTCCATCAAGTCCCTTCTTGGGATGATGTCCTCTTGCATCTATCTGGTGCGCCTGTGCCGGCTTCAGATGCATCCTCTGCAGGAGTTCCTCGACGCCTGTTGGATGCAAGTGACGGGCAGCTTCGAGGACAAGATCTCGCTCAACAAAGTGTTCCGCCAAGCAATTCGATGGTGGGGCACCCACGCGCATCTTGCGGTGGGCACGGACTTTCAGACCCCAGCATACCAGGTGACGGTGATGACGGATGCCTCCCTGGAGGGGTGGGGAGCGCACACCAGAGATTTTTACGCGAGAGGCCTGTGGCTCCACATCAACATACTGGAGCTCCGAGCAGTGTTCTGGGCCCTCGAGTCATTCCTCCCATCCCTCAAGGGCAAGGTGGTGAGGATCTTCACCGACAACACCACCACGATGTTCTACATCCGGAAGCAGGGAGGAACCAGATCCTCAGCCCTGTCCAAGGAAGCCCAGGATCTGTGGCACTGGGCCGTTGCCCAGGAGATGTTTCTGGTACCTTTTCATCTAGCAGGGATAAAAAACACCATCGCCGACTCACTCAGCAGGGAGCTGCGCTCGTGCCACGAGTGGGAACTACGCCAGGATCAAGTGGATCAACTCTTCCGGGAATGGGGCAAACCCCAAATCGACCTGTTTGCGGCGGCGACAAACTCCAAGTGCCAGAGGTTCGCCAGCAGGTTCCCCCAGCCGAGGAGCATGGGAGATGCTTTCTCGTTCCCCTGGGACGACCTATTCCTGTATGCGTTCCCTCCGTTGCCGTTGCTGCTCAGGCTCATCAACCAACTCAAGAGGTCCCGGTGCAGGATGATCCTCGTCGCACTGAGGTGGCCGAGACAGATATGGTTCCCGGACCTTCTGGACTTGTCAGCGTCCCCACCAGTCAAACTGTCGACGGACGCAGATCTTCTCTCCAGAAAAGGAGGCGACATTCTTCATCACGACCCAGAGTCGCTGAACTTGCAGGCCTGGCTCCTGCAGCACTAGAGTTTGGAGGGTATGATATCCCGGCTGACTGCAAAGAGGTTCCTGCAAAGGTCAGGGCGTCCTCAACTCTAAAGTGCTACCGACACAAGTGGAAGAGGTTCTCTGTCTGGTGCCGTGCACAGAAGATTAACCCTCTACGGATTACAGCCCCTCAAGTGCTACCGTACTTACTGTCGCTGGCCAAAGCTGGACTAGCTCATGCTTCCATCAAGATACATCTGGCAGTGATTTCCCGATACACCAGAACTGCAGGACGGTCGTCCCTGTGGTCTCATCACCTGGTGAAGGAGTTTATGAAAGGACTGTTACGATCGTTCCCGCCGGTGAAGGCTCCAGCCCCGGCGTGGGAGCTCAACTTGGTGCTGACCAGGCTCATGGGCCCGCCATTGGAGCCCTTGCATTCGGCCCCGTTGAAGTTCCTGTCGTGGAATACAGCGTTCCTTGTGGCCATCACCTCTGCACGACGCGTGGGAGAGATTCAGGCCCTTTCCTGCAAGCCTCCATACTTGACTTTCCACGAGACGAGGGTGGTGCTGAGGATGCACCCCTCCTTCATGCCTAAGGTGCCGTCGGAATTCCATCTCAACAAGCCCTTGGTGTTACCAGTCTTTTTCCCGTCGCCTTCGTTGCCGGCCGAGAGGACTTTGCACTCGCTGGATGTAGCTAGAGCGCTGAAGTTCTACGTGGACCGAACCAAGAGTTTTCGGAAGACATCACAGCTGTTTGTGAACTTTGGACCTGTGAACCAAGGGAAGGCTCTCTCGAAGGCTTCCATTTCCAGATGGCTCTCTGGCTGCATCATGCACTGTCATCGGTTGGCAAACCGACTGTTGCCCGGCCGTCTGAGAGCCCATTCGACCAGAGCGATCACTGCTACCACGGCGTTCTTGTCTGGTGTGCCCCTGCTGGACATCTGCAGGGCTTCTACGTGGAGGTCGACCCACACCTTCACAAGATTTTACTGCGTCGATCGGGATTCCAGGGAGGAGTCCAGAGTCGGCCAGGCAGTGCTGCGCAACCTGTTCGCTTAAGGTGAGCCTGGTGAGGAGGTAAGCAATGCTTAATGTTGAGTTTTATGTAATGCTTAATGTTGAGCCTTGCCACCTCCCGTGGTTGTACATGTGTGTACTGCTATGTATTCCTATATTCATGAGCATGTGAATCCATGACAGACCCCATGCTACAGAAGGAACAAGTAAGTTACCTGTAACTGTTGTTCTCCAGCATGGGTCTGGCATGGATTCACATGCGAATCCTCCCTCCTTCCCCTCTGCGGCTCTTCACTTGGTCATAATGCCACTTCACGTGCTACCAAATCTGAGGATGGCTGCCAGGGGCGGGGTTTAGGGAGAGGGCAGTCATTGGCTGGGGCAGTATGACCCAGAGATCAGTGATTGGTTACTACTAAGAACGACAGATCAGAAACGAAACTGATACTGATTTTTTCTTTACCGAGGATTCCCAGCCTGACGGGGAATATTCATGAGCATGTGAATCCATGCCAAACCCATGCTGGAGAACAACAGTTACAGGTAAGTAACTTGTTCCTTTTCTCAAAGGACCCTCCCTCTGGCCATATCGTGCACGACCCTTCTCCTTTATTTCAGTTAGCCATTGCTTGTGATATTTCCGTATTTTTTCACTATACAAAGGGAGGTGTTGGCAAATATGCACCAACAGTGTATTTCCCCCATGACACCTTATCTTGTGATCTTATAGATATTCGCTCTTTTTCTGAGTGTGATTACACAATGCAATTTGTCAAATAAACACCCTACCCTCTCTTACACCTTTTCTCAACCTTATTTCACTGTCATCATCACAAATACCAATAACCTTTTTTTACTTGCACATTTTTGCAGGAATCACAAATTATTACTAGCAATTTTCATCAATCCTTATTTCAGAGAACACATAGACACACGTACTTATCAACAGAATAACTGTACTTCAAATGTACTTCAACAACATTGAACATGTAACATGTACTATCTTTTGTTTTAGATCACCCCTTTGACCTGTTCTAGTTCTTTACCCCTTATTCTTATCTATCATTCACTCCCCACCTCTGAGCCCCCTTAGGCTACCTCTTTGAAGAATTCTGCTCACACGGAAAAAGAATATTCTAAATTACTACTCTGAGCCTACTAAATATATGAGACTCCTACTTTTTTCTCATTATTTCCACTTATTCCCTGCACTGGTCGAGACAATGCAACACAGCACCGCCTTCTACCCCTCTTCGGAGCTAGGCTCACGTATTCCTCTTTATCTCTTTTTCCACAACAAGCTAATGGCCATATAAAGGATAGATAAGAAAAAGCCTCACAGTTTCACTCACACAGGCCCTAAACCCAACTTCCAGTTTTCACGTTCTCACTATTTTCATCACCCTTGTCTTTTACACCTTTCTTACTCCTACGTCCCGTCCCCTTTCCTCCATACTTATGGGACATCTCTTCGTCCTGTGGGACGGGACCCAGCACTTTGTAAGAAGCATCCAAAAATGTTTTTCAAAAATGTGTCCTTCCTCTCTTTCTTACGCGGTGCCCGGCACGCGGCCATAACCCCGCCCACCTTGGCTCGCCCTGCGCATCTCCCAGCAGTCCTTTTCTCCGCATCGTTCGGGACTGGACGCACTTGCATCCGCAGAAGATTTTCTTCCTTTTTTCCTCTCTGGCTCTCGCTAGAGATCGTGTACTAGTCTGTCTATGTCGTTCAAACTAGACTTTCCAGATTGTTCATCGTGTCACCGATGCTTCGCGAGGGCGGATCCCCATCCTCTTTGTTTAGAGTGTTTGGGTCCGGATCACCGTTGGGACTCCTTTTTTTTACTGTGATTCCCTTTTGGTCCGGGCTCTTCAGCGTCGGTTGGAGCGGTGGGAGGAGGTGTTCCGACAAACTCCTCCTTCGCATTTTCAAGTGTTCATCGACGAAAAGAAGAGACGCTTGGTAAGTTCTTTACTTTTCAGAGCACCCCGGCCGGGAGAAACCTTTCCGGGTTCCTCCCAGGCCGGGAAGGGCGTTGATCGCTCTGTCACCGGGGTTCGCCCTGAGGTGCCCATTGGGCCTAATAAATATACCAGAGTTTTCTCCGAAGGTCTCCGTAAGGGGCCTCTGGATACCGGAGTACATTCCGAGGCCCCTCCTGTGGGGGCTGCTTGCAGACCTAGTTCTACTGTGTCGTGTGGTACCGGAGCTTGGTCTGAGGCCCCTCTGTCGGCTTCCCTCAAGAATAAGACTGTGGTTCGCCCCGAGGCCTCGGCAGGGTTTGGTCTTACCGAACGGATGTTCGAGGCCTGCGCCAGTAAGGCCGTTACCGGACCTGGGTCCGAGGTCCCTCGCACAGAGGCTAAAGTTGCCAACATTTCTGAGAGGCCTGGCAAGGCCTTATCGGTGAAGGTTGTTTCTCACCGTTCCCTCTCTTGTGGCGATGCCAGATCTGTTGAGGGGACAAAGAAGTAAAGTTCTTATTTTACCGGCAGTGCCGAGGCCCTTCCTGGGAACGCTAATTTGGCGATTGGTATGTCGCATGAAACATTCCAGGCCACATAGTACCGGCTCTGCCGAGGTTCCTTATGTTAAGGCTAAAGTTAAGACCCCTGATCCATCGATGGGGACCCCTGCCTCACTTCCTCACGTGCCGCCACAACTGCGGCGGCCATTTTGGGTGCTACCCCTACAACTACGCCATCCGCTTCGGGTGTAGAGCTTGGTTCTGTGGGTGGTCATAGGTTTCCTTGTGCGCATCCTTATCGGCCAGTTTATGATTGGAACGCTCGGATGCCCCTTTCACACAATGTTTCGTTGCCTGTGGGGTCGGTACCTTTGATTTATGTGAATAAGTCGGTGGAGGGACCGGTGTGGCACCCTTCCCAGTTACGTCCCTGGAATTGTCCTACTCATGAGAGGCCTCCTCTGGTTCCAAAACAGTCCCCGGAGGACACCTTTTTCGGCAAATTTCAGACGCTCAATGCGTACCGACCCCATGAGGGAATATTTCAAAGGGCTTTTTAGGCAGATATGTCCGCCCGTGCCTCCGGCCCCACCCATTCTTCCGGTGGTTCCGCCCGGTGGTTCCGCCCGCACCTCCCTTGCCTACGGTGCCTTCCCCGAATCTTCCGCCTTTGCCCCCATCGTCCCCCGGTGACAAGGCAGCGGTTAACACGGTTCAGCAGGATCCTGACCTGTCGGATGAGGTGCAAGGCGATCAGGGCAACAAGGACCTGCCCCGCTCTATCAGAGCTTTTCATGACCGGGTACTGGACATGATGTGCTCCTTGGATGTTCCGGTGCCCGAGGCACCCGCTCCGCAGGAGGGAGTGCTTTCTGGGGCGTTCACCCTATCTCCTTTTGGAGCGTACCGGCCTGTTCTGCAAGGTCTGGGAAAAGCCACATTCTAGACTTTTCGTCAATAAGAAAATTGACGCACGATACAAGCTACATTCTTTGGAAGAGGTGGCCCTGTCATCTTGTCCGCCCCCCTCCTCCACAGTGGTGGCTGCGGCCACTTTGCAGTCCAGGCCTGCAGCATCCTCTTCCACGATGGCTACTCAGGTTCTGGGAAAGGAGGATAAGCTCCTTGACTCCCTTGGGAGAAAGATTTTCGCCAACTCGGCCTTGCAGCTCAGGCAGGCCAATGCCGAACTGGTGTTAGCGACGGCTAATATGCGGATGTGGAAAGGTCTGTCGGCGTTTGAGGAGTTCATTCCGGTCGAGCAGCTGGAAGACTTCAAAGCGGGATTATCCGACGCCAGGGTCTTGGCCCAGGATCTCCTGGAGGCTGCGGCTCATCACGTAGACACCTCGGCTCGGGGCCTTATGCTGGGGGTTGATACCTCACGGCAGGCGTGGCTGCATGCTACTAAATTCTCGAAAGAAGTGCAGGACAAGGTGTTAGACCTTCCGTTTGATGGTAAGGAGCTCTTTAATTCTACAACAGCTGTAGAGCTGACCAAGACGAAGGATAGCACTCAGACAGCTAAGTTCTTGTCAGTCCTTGTTAAAGCCCCTTTCAAAACCCAGAGACCATTTTCGCAAAGCCGACCCTCCACTGGCTTTAGTGGCTTCCTAGACCGGAAATCTCACAGAGTGGATACCCCTTCGGGGAATAACTGCCGGAGGCAACAACGCACTCAGTATTTCTATGGCTTCTCAGCCTCCTCCTCAGGTTCAGGTGGCAACACCACAGCGAAACCGGTACCTGTAGTGGACAGGAACAAGGGCTGGTACTCCCCCTACTTTCTCATACCAAAGAAGGACGGAGGACTGAGACCTAGCCTGGACTTACAAGAATTGAACAAGTTCCTCAGGAAGGACAAGTGCAAGATGGTAACTCTCTCTTAGATCCTTCAGGCCCTCCAGCTCCAGGACTGGCTGGTATCTCTGGACCTTCAGGATGCTTATTTCCATGTGCCAATCCATCTCAAACACAGGAAATACCCGAGGTTCGCAATTGGCGACTCTCATTATCAATTTCGAGTCCTGCCATTTGGGCTGACCTCCGCCCCGAGGGTCTTCACCAAGCTAATGTCGGTAGTGGCTACGAGTCTAAGGAGGGAAGGGATCCACGTCTACCCCTACCTGGACGATTGGCTGAACAGGGCTGTATCTTCGAAACAAGCTCAGACCCAGCTAGATTATGTCTGCCACTTCCTTCACAAACTGAGCTTCTCCCTCAATTTAAAGAAGTCACAGATGATACCATCACAGAGACTCCAGTTCATTGGAGCGGTCCTGGACACTTCCCTGGGAAAAGCCTCGCCACCAGAGGTGAGGGCTCAAGATATTCTGCAGATGGTCAACAAGTTTCAAAATGCCCAACGTCTCCCAGCCTTCGACTTTTTGAGGTTGTTAGGCCTCATGGCATCCTGCATCTTCCTTGTGCCAGAGGCTCGCCTGAGAATGAGATCTCTTCAGTGGGCACTGAGAACTCAGTGGTCGCAATTCTCAGGTAGAATGACAGATTTCCTCCAGATTCTGGACAAGCTAGCCCGCGACCTTCAATAGTGGGCCTATCCAGAGAACATCTTGAAAGGAGAACTGTTTTGGCAAACATGGCCGGAGATAACAGTAGTCACAGACGCCTCACTCACGGGGTGGGGAGCCCATGCCAACGACTTGACCATCAGCGGTCGTTGGTCTCCATCGGAGTCCAGACTACACATCAACCTATTGGAGCTGAGAGCGATCAGACTAGCTCTGAAAGCTTTCCTGCCATCAGTACAGGGGAGACATGTCCTGATAATGACGGACAACACGGTGGCCATGCACTACCTCAACAAAAGAGGAGGCGTAGGGTCATTTCCACTGTGCAGAGAGGCAATGCAGCTCTGGTTTTGGGCAATTCAGGAAGGAATCTCTCTATCGGCAGTCCACCTAGCCGGAGAGAAGAACTTGACAGCGGACGCTCTGAGCAGGCAGAGCACAGTCTCCCACGAGGGGGAGCTAGCTCAGGAAGTCCTTCAAGAGATCTTCGCCCTTTGGGGAACCCCTCAGGTGGATCTGTTCGCCACAAGCACCAACAGAAAGTGCGATCTGTTCTGTTCAAGGGAATTTCCCCTAAGAGGAGCTCTAGGAGACGCGTTCGTAGTGGACTGGGAGTTTCCACTGCTTTACGCGTTTCCACTAGTCCCGGTTATTCCTCAAATGATCAGGAGGCTGAGAAGATTCCGGAAAACCATGATCCTAATTGCCCCGCACTGGGCCAGGAGAAACGTGGTACCCGGACCTTCTAGATATGTCCATCTGCCCTCCAATCTGTCTTCCACTCAAAGAGAATCTTCTCTCGCAGAAGGGAGGTCAGGTTCTCCATCCAGACACCAGAACCCTCAACCTTCACGCTTGGCTTCTGAAAGGATGAGGTACAAGGATTGGGATCTCCCTGATGACGTCATTGAGGTGTGTCTTTCGG
Source organism: Ambystoma mexicanum (assembly GCF_040938575.1). Lineage (NCBI taxonomy): Eukaryota > Metazoa > Chordata > Amphibia > Caudata > Ambystomatidae > Ambystoma > Ambystoma mexicanum. The sequence goes on along the minus strand of NC_090935.1, from coordinate 673,260,836 downwards.
CCAGAAGGCCAGCAACAAAGTCTTTATACCGCTGCCGTTGGAACAAATTTTGCAGCTGGTGTAGAGAAGAGAATATCGACCCTTTTTTATGTGGTACACCAACGGCGTTATCGTTTCTACTCTACTTAGCAAACTCAGGCCTTCAAGTTGGCACTGTAAAAGGCTATCTCGCAGCGCTTTAAATCTTCAAACGCACTGCGGAGGAACCATCATATTTCAAACTACCTCTAGTGATACAATTTCTCAAAGGATTAACTAATGTTTATCCTCCAAAACCATTCCAAGTTCCCTTATGGGACTTAAATGTAGTCTTAAACTTCCTAATGGGCACTCCATTCGAACCACTTCACTCCTGTTCGCTGAGATTTCTCATGCTTAAAACTGTCCTATTGGTAGCGCTAACATCTGCTAGGAGGGTGAGCGAGCTACAAGCTCTCTCCTGTAAACCCCCACATACAATTTTCCACAAGGACAAAGTTGTCCTACAGGTGAAGCCTAATTTCCTCCCAAAGGTGGTTTCATATTACTCAGAAAATTACCTTACCTTCGTTCTACCCTCCTCCCCATCCGGGGAAAGAGGAAGAAAGGCTACATAGGCTGGACCCAAGTCGAGCTCTAAGCTTTTACATCAGCAGAACGGCTAGGATCAGGCAAGCAGACCAACTGTTTGTAGGATACTCAGCTCACAAGTTGGGACTACCCATAACAAAACAAACCATTTCCAGGTGGATTATTTTGGCCATTCTGGAATGTTACAAACTGGCAGGGAAAGAGCCACCCCAAAATCTTAGGGCTCATTCAACCAGGGGTATCGCAGCCTCTTCGGCCCTCCAAAGAGGGGTACCGGTCAGAGACATATGTGCGGCTGCCACATGGTCGTCCGCACATACATTCACAAAATTTTACAACCTGGATTCCTCCACTTGTCAAGAGACCAGATTTGGCAAGGCCGTATTACATTCGGTCCATCCCTAAAGGGATACATAACATTCTTACTCCCACCTCCAATTACATGCCACTGCTATGGGAGTCTATCAAAGATAAGGAATACGTCGGAGGACACAATCCCTTCGAAGAACAAGTTACTTCTTACCTTGTAATGTTCTTTCGACGGGATGTTCCTCCGACGTATTCCCCATCGCCCCTCCCATCCATCCCCGCAGTAATACTTCCCTTGTTGTTGCAGCTTACACTCCTTCAAAGTCAATAACCAATTCAGGCATGATTTTTCTTATACTACAAAACGGAACTGAGCAACGGACGCCGCGCGTGGCTATTTATGGGCATGGTGATGTCAGCGCTGATACGGTGGCCGTCGAGGGACATCGACTCGGCGGACGTCAACACGCAGCGCCCTCTACAGAAAAAATTTCCGAGGCCAGCAAGCTGGAAACGTATTATCAAAGATAAGGAATACGTCGGAGGAACATCCTGTCGAAAGAACGTTACAAGGTAAGAAGTAACTTGTTCTTCTCTGTGGATCGCCGCCTGCATTACGGAGTCTTTCACCGTACAAGGGCTGAAACCTCCTAAGGATATTCATGCACACCTGGTGCGGGGCAAGGCAGACGCGGTTGCTTTTCAGAAATGTCCCCTGGGAGTCCATCGCTAGGGCAGCTACTTGGGCCTCCCCATCTGCTTTTTGTAAGCATTATTGTCTTGACATGGGCTCAAGAGCTGATGCTCAGTTTGATCAGGTTGTGCTGAAGAACCTTTTTCAGTAAGGGGTATGTCCATCCACCCGTAGTTCCTGTTAGGAGTGCTTGGGAATCTCCCATAAGTATAACCAAGTTACTCACCGTAGTAACCACCTTCCTTCTAGTCCATAGTCCCCTTTCCTCCATACGCCCACCCGCCGTCTCCTCTAATAAGGTTCTTCTGTTATTGCTAAAAGGTCTCTGACCTGGCGATAGAAAAGGACTGATGGGTGATGCGCAGGGCGAAGCCAAGGTGGGCGGGGTTACGGCCGCGTGCCGGGCCCCACGCAAGAAAGAGAGGAAGGACACATTTTTAAAAAAATGTTTGGATGCTTTTTACAAAGTGCTCTGGTCCCGTCCCACAGGACGGAGAGATGTCCCCTAAGTATGGAGGAAAGGGGACTATGGACTAGGAGTAAGGTGGTCACTACGGTGAGTAACCTTGTTATTCTCCATTTTTCCTTCTCCCCTGAGAATCTCGCAACCATTACTCGCGTGTTCAGCCGGGTAGTCCGAGAGCCTGCGTTCACGGTCTATCCACAATCGGGGCCGCACCCCAAACAAGCCGTGACCCGCCTCGGCGAGCAGTTAGTTGGGTATTTGCAAAGATGACGGGGACCCTTGGAACCTTACATTTTGTGCGCACATGGTCAGCAGCGGAGGCGATGGTTTTGCTGGGGGCGTCCCGGATCTCGCCGCACGGCACAGGGCCTTGGCGCACCTGTCTCGATCACTTCGCGGGGGTCACCAAATGTAAAGGCTCACTCCCCGACTTTCACATGCATATCCAAAAAATATAAGACACCCCAATGGGGAATGAGACTAAGAGAACAGGTTGCAGATTTAGTTGCTTTATATAGAGTTGGCATCCAGAGAACTCTGCTGCCTCGAGAGTGCTCTGGCAAATAATACAATTACATGAACTTATTAGGGGAAAAAGCATCATAAGTGACATCATTACATAAGGGATTACAATATTTCAGGATTGGTGGTGAGCAGGGCAACATATGTATCCTTAGGTGTTGCTTTCTCTGGATTGGCTGTTCATTTGGCGGTAGGGTGAGCGTCACAAGGTCCATCTGCCTGTGTCCGGGCGGGGTGAGGGTTAGGTTGTGGTGAGATAGTGCGGACCCTAACTAAGCTAGCATGAAAAACTACCATTAGACATACAATAAACAGTGATCATTAGTATACCTTTGAGTAAATCTTTGCAAACCTATAAATTGCATGCACATAATTATATCATCATTCATTAGGACTTATATGGGGTACCGGGATTAGGGGTCTTGGTTGGCGTGATAACCTTGGTCATGGGGCGGGCCTGTGGCACACTGACATTTGTTAGTTCTAGGGTGCAATATATGATTACAGAGGTCTGGTTTTAGTAGGAGGCAAGCTGGGGTGGGCTGCACAGCGGGGTCACACTTCTGGTACATCACGAGAATACCTTAGGAGGGCACAGGGTTACATTGGCATTAATTTTCCAACAGCGGGGGTAAGAGGGCACTGGGGGGTTTGTGGAGATGGATGCGCTACAAGGCATGGTTCGGGCCAGTTCACACACAGGACAGTGATCACAGAGGAAGAGTGAGATGATACAGTGTATTAGTTGTTTCAGTTATCCCCGGCGCATCCGTGAGAAAGGGATCTGTGAAGATTTCAGACAGAGTGAGAAAAGGTGGGGGCCATGAGCGCGTTGTGCGCGACGCTGCCGAGGGGAGAGAAGCCCTTTCGTATTATCGAAGTGAGGCCTAGTCCAAAGATGGAGTCGACGGCACACAAAATGGCAGCCAAGTGTCTCCCGCAATAGCCCCACTTATGCTAATGTTGGCATATGGGCAATGGAGGCGTCCCCCGCTAATGCGCGAGCAAGTGGTCCATTTTGTGCTGAATGTGTGAGGGGGGCCCAAATCAAATGACCCCTCACTCCGACATACTTCTCACACCTTTGAATGTAAACATGCAGCAGACGGTTTTAGATACATATCTAGCAAGTACGCGTTTCTTAAGGTGACCAGACCTCCCTCCCAGTTTTGCTGGGACTGTCCCAGAGTTTGATGCTCTGTCCCACTTTCTGAAGATTATGTTTCTGTTGGAAAGTGCAGTGGTCCCGGTTTTTTGTAGTAGGTCTTCATAGCTGGCAGGCAGGAATGCACAATCTCGCTAAGAAAAAATGCTGCATTTTACAACTTAAGATGGTGTTAGTTTGTGATTAATTATAATGTGTTTCTTTTAACAGTAACACTTAAACCCCCTTCTCCGCCAAATGCTACTGTAGTGTAGTGCCTTGACTGCCGCTTTCAAGAGTTAATCCTACTTTTATGTTAGTTGCTGTATCCCGTTTTTTTACTTTTTTACTCTGGTCACCCTAGCGTTTCTGCTATGACTAGAGTTCTCACACGGCTTAGGCAGAGCCTGGCCCGCCTAATGTTGCCAAATCTACATGATGAAGCTGTTTCGCTAGGTGAGGCAGTGCTCTAAAACACACTTATTTGAGCCAAACGGGAAATTATTAGAAGCTAGCAAAATGTGAGGCGAGAGGTTTCTCACAGGATATCTACAGTTCTCGGCCGTTAGGACATGCACACATCAACAAAGGCTACGATCATTAGAGGCAGGAAGGCACAATTTCACATGGCAGCTATCGATGGCAGAGTTATCATGAGAGACGGAGGAGTACATACATGGATGACCCAATTTGCCACCACACTAATCACTGTGACCTCAAGATTGCTTGGAGGGACATCTGCAATCCACACATCCACATGTAGTACCACTTCGATTGGGCCCAAATCATGGGCCCCAGTGCTACTGACTTTGGTTGCTCAATCCCAATGCCTTTCCCCATTGCAAGCCCAGAAACGGTTTTCCGCAGCCACCTGCAAACGTGGGCGCCCTTTGCGCTCATCCCAGCAAAAATTTCAGGGGTGCCGTGTACTCACCAGGCTTCACTGGGTTGGCCCTGCTTCCCTGAAGTCCAACCCCAGCAGGGACTAAAGGCGAAATAATTAAACCATATTCTTTGAACCACCAATCCCGGCAGTGGGGTCAGAACTGCAGCAAATAAAAGAGCCCCAACTGCCCTTTCACTGTCCAGAAGGATAGAAAGCAAACTGGAGGTCAGGTTGTCATAAAACAAACATGATTTCAGGTGCTTCATACCTTCGCCTGGGAGTGGGAGAGACTATGAAAGAAAATTGGGAAAGGGTTCTGTTGGAAGGCGGGTCACGGTGTAGCCTGTTTCGCATCGGCCCCCTGTGCCTCTAGGCCAGTATTAGGCTTTAAACCACGCACACTGCCAAAGTCTGCTTATCTCGCCCAATCAAGCTACGCACATATCTGTTTAGACTATCCCTCCTTTGCCTTCTCCTCTCCTGTATGCATATAAAGTCTACTAATGTATATACAAGCCTTAAGTGTAGCTAAATCTTTCGGTACATAAATGTTAAGTATTCCATCTTAACATATTCTGAACGTACTTCACCCTTCTCCCCGCGCCTCAGTCTTAACTAGGCAACTATGAATTACTAGTTTGCAATGATGTCGAATATGTTACCCTTACAGTAACTATCGGTCTGTTTCCAAACAGCCTATTTTTTTAGTATCTATTACGTTGCAAATATGTATTGCTGAATTATAGTGGCCTATAGTATGCCTTATAGCAACTTATTTACATTTATGTACTGCATTGCCATGTAAATCACTAACTTGCAACACTTGTATTCGGTAGCAGAGGCTATCCCTGCTTGTTCAACAATTGCCTATTTCATAAGTCAACTTACACAACTGTATCCTTGCGGCCTGTGGTTGTTGCAGCTAGTTCTATTGCTGTGTCTTCATTTGTTTACTCACTTCCGCATGCTTAACTGTCTATTTGGCCTTGCCGAGTGTATGCCCTTGGCCTTAATTAGCCTTGTGCAACTTGATCTATTGTAGCACGCCTCATTGGCACCTAGTCTACCCTATACCGTGTGTTAACTCGTATCTCTTACACTAGCAGATGACTTAAACATCGCCACTAGGTGTCCATATCTTGCAAATCCATAGTAGTAACTTGTCACCCAAAACTCCACCTTGACTATATGCCAGTTCCTTGCGCAAGGTACGTAAGCATTTCTGCACATTGTTTTTCTCATTTTACTAACGTGCACTATCTGCTAGGTATTCCCGTGCAGCAACATCTATTGCCTTGCTACACATGACTAATGTGCATGCTGATTAGTCTTCTGTTGTAGACTAATCTTCTTGAAATTAACCCCCTCACCTCTTGACTGTCTTAAAACCGGCACTAGCTGGCCCCTTCATCCCAACCATCTATGCCGTCACCGTCTTTATTGCAAGACTTCGGATTGCTCTCCTCGAGGTCAGATCCCTTACCATAGCTGTAGATATCCCATATACAGAGAGCCAGATCTCACTTGACAAGCCGTGGGAGCTAAATAACACCCTGCTTCCTACCTTGACCACTCCTACCACATTACTCCGTTGGATTAAGCCAACTAAATTCCTGCCAGCCTATAAGCAAATGACTCAGCCTACAACTATCAGACCCACTAATTTCCTACCACAGTTATATTTTGGAGTTAATCATCCTAATACAGGTGTCTCCCCTCCTGTTGGAACGTTGCTGTACCTTAACTCCTAATCAATGGATTTAGCGCTTTGCTACTAGACCGGTACCGAACATACCATGTTCTACCTTGGTAAGAAATAACAGTCTTGGCTTGAGATTTAATAAAACCTACACACTATTCAACAACCCTCCTCGCAAACCTAGTCAAATCCTGTCCCAGAAGAATTCTACATCCAAGAACAACAATACTAAAAAAAACAGAACTGGCCAAAGGAACACCCGTCCTAACCTCCCTAGCATTACATCACTATTGATCAAAGGTGCTCTGATCAATGCGCAATCCGTGGTAGCTCATGCTGTGGACATAGCCGACCTGATCACAGCTAAATAATTAGACTTCTTAGCAATAAGAGACGTGGCTCCATGCAGCTGCTGGTCCCTCCCTCCTACTTGCTATACCTGACAATTACACTAATTTGCCTTCATAGCCAAGTCTAGCCTGGGATTTAGAGTATCCACACAACCTTTAGTTACGTCATGCGAACTGCTGACAGTGAAACTACACGTCACTAATTTGAGTACCTTAACCTCGCACCCGATATATAGACCTCCTGACGTCATTGGCTCCTTTGGGGAAGACATTACAACTATATTCTCTGCAAATACTAAACCCACTTTGTAAATTCTAGTGCTAGGAGATTTTAACCTTAGTCTTAACGACCCTAATGATCAGCATGCTTTGGCACTGACTAAAGCCCTCACAGAACTAGGCCTTACGCAAAGGGTCAACCAGCCCCCTCATGTAAAAGGCAGAAGCCTAGACTGGGTGGCCGATCACAACTGCGAGACAGTAATTACGTCCATTGAACCCCAGACATGGACAGACCATTATTTAATTACCTTCACTATCCAAGCTAGCCTACCACCCAACAGGACTTACTTGCTAGCCCCTCCACTCATCACCAGCAATAAAAGGAACATCACAGTAGACAAGTTAATGCCCCATCTACGTCCTACCCTAAACCCCCTGCCTGCTACTTTAGACCCAGCAATGCTTAGTAGATTTATACAATTCCACTATTACACAGGCTATAGACAATATTGCACTGCTCAAAATGTACAAAGACAAACCTAGAGCCCATCTGAATTCTTGGTTTACTCCTCAACTGGAAAAATTGCCCTACAGTGGACAACAAAGATAACTAACTTAAAATGTCAGCTAAATACAAATCCGAAGTACTACAAACTAAACATGATGCCTATAATGACAGGATTACCAAAGCCAGCTCTAGCACTGGAGAACTTTGTCATCCTAAGAGAAATGGAATCTCCCATCCCCCCCCACGGACACCTGCAATTGGGATAAAACATGGTGTACCAATATTCAAAATGCATTATCTAATAAAATGTCCCTCCTGCAAAATAAAATAGCATATAAAAAATTGAACCTTTCTAATCTTGGCCCCCATCAGAGAACCCAATCGAATGCCTCTAAACCTACCCAGCGCTTTACATTTGCCCAAGTCTCCACCCAAGAGGTTGAAGACATTATAGCCTTGCTCAAACCTTCGAGAAGCCAGGAAGATACTTTCCCAGCCTCTATAATCAAAGAAGCTGCCAAAGATTTGGCTCCCTTCATCTCCACTCTAATCAATGCCTCATTTCAAAGGGGTGCTGTCCCTACTAACCTTAAGGATGCCTAGGTCCTACCACTTTTTTAAAAAAAAACTTCCTTGGACCCCAGTATCCCAACTAATTATAGGCCTATTACAACACTCTCTTTTCTATGAAAGAAAATCGACCTCCAGTTACAATCAGATCTGGAGACCAACAACCTTCTAGGGCTCCGGCAGTCTGGCTTCAGGCCACAACATACCACAGAAATGTCCTTGATTGACCTGAAAAACCAAATTGATGAACTTAAACACAAGGGGACACTTGCCCTCTTACTTCTACTACACCTATCAGCCGTCTTTGATTTGGTGGATCGTAAAGTGCTATGTAAGCATCTCTCCACAGTGGCCCATTTCTCCCCGGAAGCAACAGCTTGGATTCAATCCTTTCTGAATAATGGGTCAATGAGAGTGTTCTCACCTTTGGCCTCAGCAGACCCTACACCAATAACTTGTGGAGTACCGCAAGGTTCCTGTGTATCACCTACAATGTACAATGTCTTCACCAAGCCACTGTTTGATCTAGATCATCTTGGTGTCACCTACACAAATTATGCAGATGACACCCAGATCCTCATACCACTGACTGGTGACTACGATACGGACCTAGCCTCAGTCAACAAAATCGATCTCATCATTCAGGCCTGGATGGCCTCACATGGTCTGTGTCTGAATGATAAGACTGAGCTCTTGCTCCTAGATGCATCGACCAATCTTAATAAACTCAGTAATCACTACCTATCATTTAACATTGACTGTATTGACATTAAGTGGTGAAAGAGGTAAAAACCTTGGGTTTCTACCTAGACTCCGCTTTAAACTTGTGCAAGCAAGTTAACGCCACGGCCTCAGCTACAGCATACACTTACAAGCTGATACATGCCAGTAAACCATTCTTATCCAAAGAGAGTTGCATTACTCTAGAGAGAGCATTAATTCTCTCGAAACTTGACTATTGCAATGCACTCTACCTAGGTGCTAGTAAATGTATTGTCAACAAACTTCAAATACTACAAAACAATGCACTTAGAACAGCACTAAGTATTCCTAGATGACAACATATCTCGGAGGCCAGAGAGAAGAACAATTGGCTTTCAGTCAAGGACAGAATTCAGTTTAAAACACTCTTCCTCACCCACAAATGTCTAAGCAATTCAGCCCCTAAATACTTAATGGAGAAAATAGTTAAAAAAAAATACTTCAACACGCTCTACAAGGTCCACAAATTATTTCTGCTTAAAAGTCCATAAACAGAAAAGGGCAGGGGGTAGCAGCTTTCCTGATATGGTTTCCCAGTTATGGAACTCCCTACCTACAACGTTAAGAGCAGTTTCTTTCGCTTTAGGAAAAGAACCAAAATGTGGCTGTTGACAAATGACTCATGGCTGCCCTTAGGGTGCCTTCCAGATGACCTATCACATCAACACACTGCTTTATCTATATAAACTGTATTTTTGTATTTACCTCGTGTGTTATATTGCCCATTCCCCTAAGTAACTATGGACTGTAACTATTATTATGTGCAACGTGTAAATGGACTGTAAATATTATGTGCGACGTATAAAATGTAAATTACCTGCATGCGCCCAGATACTTCCTGGTTTGGAGCGCTATATAAATAAATAGGCAAACAAACAAACCTTCATATGTAAGTACTGTGACGAGGAATAGTGGGGGCCATAGAGGTATTGTTTTATTCCTCCTTTGGTTATGTGTTTCTTAAATGTATTCAACATAATTTTGCCATGCGAATTAGGGAAGACTGCTAATATGGGGAGGCCGTGAGTGACACCCGTCTAGGACACTGAACCCTGGAGCGCTTAAATAATTGCCTTTTCAATGTGGCCCGCTGTTCAGCTCGTGTCCAGGGTTCTAAGCCGTCACATTTATTGACACATGCACGGTAAAAAAAAAATGCCCTGCTTCGCCCCCGCCCCCCTCTTCCCTTGATGAGTATATGCACCATATCATTGCGAGTGAGAGGCTGTCCCGCTTCTTAATGACTCGCTGCTCAATTGCGGACTTCCTAACTGGAAATTTGCCTTGCTCCCTTCCCTGAAAATTTAAAAGTGGAAATGACGTTTTGCCTCTGACTCCAACTGTTGTTGTATGGTAACCTGTGCTTCAGTGGTGTTTTTAGGTTCAGTATCGCCCACACAACCCCCACCTAGAAGACAAAGTATCACACTCCAGGGTGAATCCTCAGGTGCCCTGTCTGTAGCTTGTGGAAATGTGACACCAGGTGCTGTGGCACTAGAGATGCCAGGGGACCCCTGAGATAAGTGATGTGGGTGTGTTCAGGAACGGTAGACAAAGAAAGACCCCTCTGTCTGCCATCGGATGCTGGGCTCCCCGCCAGCTCGGCCCCCCAGGGAGCCCCGATTATCGCTCATGTTTGTTTTGGAAAAAGACGCCGAGTTCCCAGTGCAAGTGTTAAGACGGCCCCGTGTACCTGTTGTGGGGAATCGAATTTAAAACCAAATGCGGCATCCGAGCCTGAACTTGGCTCTCTAGGGCGGACTGCATGCTGTCATCCTGCCACACTGGATAGCAAAACTGACACGGTCTCCTGGGTCAGTGCTCACGCCGTGTGCGAATGCCATCGTGATAAAGCCGGCACTTTTCAGGCCCTTGCTTACTATAATATGAAGTGGGTGTGTTACTGTGCAGCCAAAGCACGATTGTGAACCGCTAAGATTAACGGGCAGTAATTCTTTTTTCACTATAGTGCCCTTCAATCTGTTGGGCTAGGGCAGCCCGAAAGCAGGGACGATGGATTTTTAACGTTTTCAAATGAAAGGAGAGGGAGGAGGGAGGAGAGGGGAAGGGCGAGGGAAGTCCTGGCGGCGAGGTTTGGGGGTAGCAACTGCCCCCATGGTGTCAGCCAGCAGTCTAACACGACAGTATATTTCTTTCAGCGCCCCCTTTACAAGTTGCGTTTGCTGCAGCCCTTCAGGCCTTCACTCCCCTAGGGGTAAACAGAAGTGTTATCAAATCTTTGACACTGGTTCGCCTAGACCAGCCCCTTCCTGACAAACCATGCATTGTAGCTTTTTAGCGGCAGTTTAGAGTTTCACACTACCTGCTGTCTGGCCGTCTCGTGATAATCGGCGGCTATTAACTTTATCTTTGTCGCCATTGTAATGTATGTACTCCGCGGGTGCCGCAGGCTGTTTTCACTGTAAGCAGGGGGAGGGAGTCGCAATTGTAATGTATGCCCCCCACGGGTGCTTCAGGCTGATTTCACTCTAAGCAAGGGGGGGGCACCATGTTGAAATGAGCTGGCCACACATTTTCGGATTAAGGTGAAAATAATAGAAAATGTTAGCATTTCATAGAAAACATAAGCATTTATGTCATGTCTGGGGGCCAGGATACAATAGTTAATTCAAGGGGGGCACAGCATAAAACAGTTGAAGACCACTAATGTGTGCTGTATGTGCTAAATCATGGAACTCGGAGAGCGTCCAAGCTCGCCTCTTATCGTGTATGGGGCAGAGCAGGCTGAAGGTGAACTCCCTTCAGCACGTTGGCGTGTGTCGTGCTGGGTGGGGGATTGGGCGATGTGTAGCTGCACATGTATCTTTTCTCTTAACATTTAAAATGGCATCGTTGTTGTCATCTCCACTGTTCAAGCGTTGCGCCGTATCTGAGTACTTTGTGTCAGAATCATGATTTTGGTTGCCGTTTATAGACTAAGGGCGCAGAGCATCCATAGATGTCATTTACATTCCCGCGCCCAGGTTTTACATATGCACGATTCGGGTGGGGGTAGAGTGGTTGCTATAGCAATGAGGACTAATCGAGCAGGTGACCAGAAACCGAGACAAGTCTCTGAAGCGCCTGTGATATGCATACTGATGCCTTTTCTGTTTTATGCCTGCTTTCCAGGCCGAGGAAGCGCTACGTTAGTCACAGCAGGACTCGCCGCAGCAATGTCTAATGTAGTAGTAGCCTGTACTGCTGAGGGCATCTATCCTATCCTACATAGTTGGAATGGCCAGCAGAGCCCCCCATTAAGTTCCAAGCGAATACATGACAGCAGTTTTTAGTTTTGAGTTTGAAATGGAATGTAATCCTTGCATAAATCGCCTTTAAAAAACTAACAAAAAAGGAATTTGAGGAATGGGGAATCGGGGCATGTTTGTCTTACATGTGCAATTTTACTCTTGGAGTACTACTAGTAGGCAGATGGGAATTGAGAAGGTACTCAAAGCTTGTAGTTTTTTGTTATTCCCTTGACTGCCCATATCTATGGTAATCCCTATAACCATTTCCACTCACTTCCAGCCCCCTCCATAAACACATTCTCCAAGGGTGCCTGAGTTAGCTGCATCAAACGGTAAAATCGAACTGTGCTCGAAGAACATTCCAGTATTATTTCAAAGCAGTGTTCTGAGAGCTAATGGCTTAACTGGAGCTGTAAATGCACTGCTGATGCAGTACAAATGCCTTAATCAACGGCGCCTTCATCAACTTGATTTATATGCATTAATTATCCTGAGTGGTCATGGATAGCGCCCTTCTGCCACTATTGGTGACCATGCTGCACTTGGCTCTGTTAGAAAAAAAGGGGGGCAGGGGTTCATTAGTGGGACAGTGGGAAAGGCGGATGCGGAACCTGTGGTGTTGATGAGTGTTGGTCGGAAGTACCCGGTTCCCGAGTGGCAATCTGCTTTCCATGGGTTTGGCGGCGATACGTGGGAGTCTCTCCAGCATTGGATCTTTCACATGCTATGAATATTCCCCGTCATCAGGCTGGGAATCCTCGGTTAATTTTTGATTCCCCTTGCCCTAGGCAAGAAAAAGCTACATTTCTGTTTCAACTGTTCAACACTTAGTGCAAACAAGCTATTTTCTTTGAAATATCAACCCTAAAGGCTTTCTTCTCAAGGAAAACCAATCTACCCCTCAAAAAGGAAAGATTAAAAGGTGAGAAGGTTTTTTTCATTCTCTAGGGATGGAGGGCAAAGGGAGACCCCTCTTCAGATCTTGTGGCACTTGTGGCCTTAAGAACGTTTATGTACAACTGTATTTACTGTCTGTACCCACATCACACTGTGGAGGGCTGCACTATATGCAGTGGTCTTAGTTCCAAGACCCTCGAAGATAGGCACAGACGGCTAGTATGTTGGTTAAACAAGGGAAATTATCCCAAATACCCCTCCGACATTGAGTCGACCAGAAGCATGACCGTTCCTGCCGAAAAACGCCTGCAGTTGAAGGAGAGGGCCCGGTTAGAGAAATGGCCGGGTAAGAAGCAAAAAAAGATTCCACAGCTATCAGCCATCAGCGGGGGAAGAACGGAAGTACAGGTGACATGACATTGCCCGAACCAAACGACTGTCACCGGCGAAGAAGTCGTTGAGGGGGGTAGAGCTCCAAGGCCATAGTTCAAGGTCAGGGAATGAGGGTGACGCCCATTCCTCAAAGACCACGTTGGTGGCCCTTTTAAAGCCACATAAACACCGCGCTAGGGAGGCTAATGAGGAGTGAAGGGCGCTTGAGCGACCACCAACCACGGAAGGGAAGCAGACATCGTTGAAGGACCAAAAAACCCCTTGCCCGTCTGCTACTCGCACCCCAAAATATGCCTCGTCAACCATGAAAACTTCCCTGACGGCCAAAGCTGTTTCCGCATTGACAACTCAAAAGCTGAGCACACCTGAGAGGGATCCTTCCTCCAAACACAAATCCACCCCGTCCACTGACCCGCCTTCAAAGAACAAGACCACCTCGTCGACGACCTCTCAAAAGTGTAGCCTGTCAACGGCGATACATCGTACCCCATCAAAACAGCACAAGACTACCTCGTCAGTGTCATCTCAGAAGTCAGGCTTGTCCACGACTAAAATACATAAGTCCCACTTCTGAAAATCGGGCTCGTCAACGGGGAAATCAACCTTGTCAACGCAAAAACATAAGTCCTCGAAGAAGGGCTCTCGGGATGCTGACACTCCTTGGCCCATAAAAGTAGCAAAGACACCCTGTCAATGACACCCTCCGCAACAACCTAGCCGTCGCCAGCCCCTGTCGTCTGAGGAGCAACAGCAAAAAACCCACAAGAAGAGTAACCAACGGTCTTTGAGGACAGCCCACAACCACATGTTTCGGCGGTGTCTCCAATTCAATATACAGAGATCATGCCAGAGGACATCTTACAACATCAGGTGGATACCGATTTTGAGGTGCAACACCAACAATCGGACTCGGAGCAGTCGGTTATATGGCAGGACGAAGCCTTACCCAAACCACCTACACCAGGGAAGCATATTCAGCAAGGTGACTTCCAGAAAAGGGGAAGTTCCCCACTGCACCGAGCGCAGCAGTAGATGATCCCCGGGTCACTGTATTACTTTGTTGCTACGCACTTCTTTTTATAAATGTACTATTAACTGCTGTTAGATTTATTATTAGAGTTCTGACGTATTACATTTTTGCTTAAGTCTTTCCTACATTCTTACCACTTAATGCAGTTTTTATTCATGAATGTTATCTTGCATTCCAGTTTTAAAGCCGAGTTGATCTTTGTAGCTGAACTACACTTCCCATAAGTCCTGTAGTTCTTCTTTGCCCATTAAATCCGCAATCAGCCGGGTGAGTCCCGGCGCGTGTGTCAGGCTAGTCTGTTCCGGTCGTTCTGGGTCTGGGCGAGTAGCGAGTCGGCCCTGTCACCAGCCACACTAAGGTAAAGTGCAGTTTGCGATAACCATTAGCGTTATGGATATTTCCAAATTACTGCCAGCGCAAACACTTCCTGATTTTCAAGAACTTGTATCAAAAGCTGATAGAAAACAAGCAGAGATAGTTGTGCATTATCTACTATAACCCATTCCGTTAGGTAGCAGTCTTAAATCGAACTTGCGTATGCTACAAAGTACCCTACTAGACAGTCCTTCCACTGCGCTTGGAAACATGAACACGGGAAACTGCAAGATGATGCTATTAGAGCCACCAAGTTTGGAAAGGGACAACAGCTCCCGCACATATACATCCGTGGTGATAGATTTGTTTTCAAGTAACTTTTTATTAACATTTTCAACTTTTTCAACAACATTAGGCGCCCCCCACCACCCACCCCCTTTGGTCCAATCGTGGTCTTTCCTTCTGCTCTCTTTGCTCCCACATTCCAAGCCATCTCTCTTTAGTGTCTCGAGCCCCCTTTTATACCGAGTAATCCTCTCCTACTTGAGGATTTCATTGAAATTTTGTCCTTTAGGGCGAATGGCAAATGACAAATGTCCCAGACGTCTCATTCTCCTCGGGCACCAGTTCCCACTAGCTGCTTTATGAAGGAATCTCAACACCAGTGCCCAGTCTGCCAAGTATCCTTGGTGGTCTCCTTGTAGGGAGTAGGAAACCCATTCCAGGGCTGCAAAGTTCCACATTTTCCCCACCCATTTGTGCTCCATTGGAAAATCTTTTGATTTCCACTTTTGTGCAATTTCCAATGCCCCTGCCATCATTAGGATCACGTATACCTTGTGTACTGCTTTTGCGGGCAGCTCATCGGAAAATTCCACCCAGGCCCATCAGGGTTTCCTCTATGGCCTCTTTAATCACCCCCCAATAATTTTGGATACAAGGACATTCCCACCAGATGTGCTCCCAGTTTCCCACCGTACCGCATTCCCTCCAACATAAGTTTGATACTGCAGGAGTTAAATGCCATTCTACCATCAGTTTTACCCATATTTCTTGTATTTGGAGAGACCTTTTCAGTTTGGGGATATAGGTCGACAATCGCTTCCAGTCTGTTTCTTCTATTGTTTGGCCTATTGCCCCTTCCCAACTTGCCATATATCGCCTTTTCCCAGGTTGCTCCCCTTGCTTTGTGTGTGCATATATTTCCCCCACTATGTGTTTTTCCCCTGATTCTGATAAGATATTTTTCGAAGGGCGTTAGGGATCGGATTGCTGCTTTCTTCAGATGCAGTTGTCGTGGCCAATATCTTATTTGGGTGTATCTAAATATCTCCCCTTCTCCCACCCCAAAGTCCTGCTTGCACTGGTTGAAGGATTTAATTTCAGTCCCCTCAAACATGTCTCTAATCTTGTGGCACCCTCCTTCCTGCTATTTGCTGAATCCCTTTCCTCTCGCCCCCGGGGAAAACTGTGGATTGCCAAAAAGTGGCATGAATAAGGTCATTTGAGCCCGCTTCATCAGCTCATCCCATGACTCTCCTAGCACTGTTAATATCTCACTGCAGTACATGTTCTGAGGTCTGTCCTCCTTTGGTTTCCATAGTGCCTCCTCTATGTTCTCCCCTGTTAAGGCTTCATCCATTTCCCTACATACCTTATCGCAATCTCCCCATAGCCAATCTCTAATCACTCTCGCTTGGGCCGCTAGGAAGTATGCCGGCTCCCCCAATCCACCCCTATTCCTTGGCATCCTCATTTCCTTTCTTGCTATCCTTGGCCTCTTATGATTCCCAATTCATCTCCCTGTGTGTTTTTGGATAGCCAAAAGAAGGAGTTGGGCCCTTGTCAAATAGTTCAATAGTTGGGAAAGTATAACCATCTTCAAGACGTTGAGTAGACCTATCCATGTTATCGCTAGTGGGCCCCAATCTACCATTTTGTTCTTTATGGTCTCTTGCAGGGGCAGGTAGTTCACCAGATAAAGCTCCTCCATGGTTTTGGTTAATTTGACTCTTAAGTATGTTATGGCCTTCTCAACTCATCTATATGGGAGATTATTTTTAATCTCACATTCTGTTTTGCATGGTTTATCGAGTTTCAGGATCTCTTATTTATGGTTCTTTATTTTTAGCCCTGCTACAGACCCGAACTGATGCATTTCTTTCTCCATGGCTTAAGGGAGGTTTCCGGTTCTGTGACCGTTCGTACTATGTTGTCCGCGAAGGCGGGCATTTTCTGCTCTTCCTCGAATGTTATCCCCACCATTTCTCTGTTTTTCCTTACTGTGGCCAATAGGGGCTTGAGGTGAATTGCATACAATAGGGGGCAAAGAGGGCATCCTATTTTTCCCCCTCTGTACTCTAATTGTTTCTGATAATTGGCCTCTAATTGCTAATCTTAGTGATGGGTTTTGGTAGTTGGCTCTAATCATTGTTAAAATAAAATTCCCTGAAGCCCATCTTCTTCATAGTGATGAACAAAAACTTCCACTCGGCCCAATAAAAGCCTTTTCGGCACTTGGAGGTATGAGGAGTGCAGGTATACTCTTCTTATTACCTTTCTCTTTGAGGTGTGCTATCCTTCGGGCCTCATCACGAGTTGGGCGGTAACGCCGGCACTATTAGCCCTACGGCCAAACACCCCGGTGCTCTTAGCGCCAGATCACGGGTTTGGTGGAAGGGTTATTGCCCATTCCCCATTGGGCCCATTTGGGAATTCCTCATTCCCCATTAGGTCCAATGGGAAAAATTTGCGCTATTAAAATGCTGCGGTAATAGCGCTACCGCCGCATTTAAGGGTTACCGCCAGACTCGTGATGAGGCCCTTTGTGTGTTATTGCTCGTCTGCCTGCCCCTTATGAAACCAGATTGGTCTGTGCTTATGATATTTGGTAGGCGTTGGTCTAGGCGGTTCGCTAGGACCTTTTGTATAGATCTTAGCGTCAACGTTAATTAGGGCAATCAGCCTGTATGAGCCACACATAATGTTTGCCCCCTTTTGGGAGCAGAACTACTTTTGCCTCTTCCATGGATGGAGTGAATTGTCCCGTTTTCCCTAATTCGTTGATGAGTAACGCCAGGTGTGGTATTAAGGATTCCCTGAAGGATTTTTAAATGTCTGAAGTGAATCCATCCAGCCTGGCAACTTATTGAGGGGTAGTGCTATTATGGCTCTACGCACCTATTCTTGCTATTGCACTGTTATCTATGTGTCCCTCTTGTCTTTGCTCCGGCAGATTGTCGTAACTGCAAAGTTCATTGTAATATCTAGTGAATTCTTGACGGATATCAGCTGTGTCCGTACTTATGCTGCCTCCCTCCAATTTTATCTTTAGTATAGTTTTGTCCTTCTCTTCCCTTTGTAACACCTTAGCTAGGAGCCTGCCCGCCTTGTTAGCTTTAATACAGTGTTTTTGTTTGAGGAATAGTAGGTATCTTTCTGCCGCCTTAGCTTGTATTATTTCCAATTGACCCCTTATGTTCCTGTTTTAATTAATTAATTCATTGGTCACTTGTTGGGCGCATATACAGTTAGCTAAACTGTTTCAAAGAGCCCACAGGGAAACAGGGTGGGGACAGGGGAAGGTAGACGATAAATTACAACAAAGATAAATAAATGAAATAGTACAAACAAATCATGAGGATAAAAGGGAGGGGATAAAAACCTACTATGCCTTGTGAGTGTTCAGAATGTGCAAGTGCGGGGGGGGGGGTAATGGATAGGTGCTGTAGTGCTCATGGAGTAGTGCTTTGGGTGAAGTGCTAAGAAGAGAAAAGTAAGTGCAACCTCCCGTGGGGAGGGTGAGCCTAAGCAAGTGCAGTAAGACAGCAGCTGGGATGAGATATGTGGGGGGTCAGGGCCCCAAGGATACATAAGTACATAAGGGCCCTGCACATCAGTCACGCTATTGTATGATTAGCAGGGAAGAGAGGAGGAGACGCAAGAGGTAAAGAGAATGGTCTGAAGGCTTTTCTGAAACTTGAGGAGGTCCTGCTCAAGACGCCGAGGTAGAGGGAGGCTATTCCACAGAAGGGATCCCGCAGAGGAAAGTGAACGACCACCAGCTCTCTGCTTAGCAAACCGCTTCACACGCAGGGAGTTGGTGCCAGAGGAACGCAGGAGTCTAGAGGGATAGTATTTGGTCAGGAATTGTTGAAGATAGAGTGGTCCCTGGCCCCAGATAGCCTTGTGGATGATACCAATGGATTTGATTTTAATCCATGCTGAGACCAGGAGCCAGTGAAGGCGTTGTATTGCAGGAGAGATGCGGTCCATGGGCTTGGGGCCAAGTATAAGTCTTGCTGCTCTATTCGGGGTTAGCTGGAGGGGTCGTAGGGTGGACGAAGGAAGATTAACGAGGAGCCTGTTGCAATGGTCTAGCCTGGAGCAAACCAGAGCATGGGTAACATTGAGTATCTGGGGAAGGTAAGGAAGGGTAGAGTTCCTTTGAGAAGGAGGAGCTGAAAGTGGGACTTCTTGACAATGTCCTGAATATGAGGGATGAAAAGGAAAGGGAGGAGTCGAAGATGACACTGAGATTCCTGGCTTCAGAGGACGGCGAGTGTCAAGGGAAGAAGTAGGGTACAGGGGACCTAATGACGAGAATCTGTTTTGCTTGGAATTGAGGCAGAGGTACTTAGCAGTGCACCAGGCAGAGAGGCAGTCAGGGATGAAGGAAGTCAGTGGTAAGTTTGAAGAAGAGTTGTGTGTCGTCAGCGTAGCACTGGAAGCTGGGATTCTGTGTTTGTTGTATTTTATGTTCCTTTTGATCCTCGAGCTGCGGGAATGGTGAGAGTGGACTTTGTCTGTATTGGCCTGCTTGGTTTATTATCTACTGATTCTCTTAAATGTTCTCCAGTCCCCGGATTTCCTCCGAAGTGAGGCGCACTTCACTTGCCGGGCACGGCAATTGTGTTTCCTTCCGCCTCGGGGTGCTGTGGGCCAGTGTGTGCCTTCCGGTCATTTAACTGGGTGGGGGTTGGGAAGGGATGGTCCCGCTACCGGCCAGCTGGTGCCTTGACAACCTGCTGCCCTCTGCTTCCATCCAGTGCTCCTCTCTCCCCCTCTGCTGAGTTCCAGGATGCTGTTTCACTCGGGGCGCGTCCCGCTTTGCTTTTGGCCCTTGGGACTGGGGGGTAGGGTGTGAGGCTCGGGATAGGGTGTTGAAGCTCCCGTCTACCTCCATCCTTCCCCTCGCGTAGTGTATCGCACCAGGCTTCTCCCCCCCCCCCTCCACAGTCCACTTACCGCCAGTCTGCTCCCGTTGTTGTGGGAGAAAAGCCTCTGAGCCGTTGATCTCCTCTGTTACTCCGAAGCGTCGGAATCACCACCATCCCTCAGTCATCCTTCGGTTGCAGCCTATCGTCAGGGGGCCCTGCTCTGCGCTTTTCTCACTGCAGCTTTTCTGGGCTGCTCCTCCGCCTGAGGTCTTCCTGCATACCAGCGTCTCCTGCGCTGATTTTGCTTTAGTTAGGCATGGATGAGATTCTCTTCCTAATGTGCTCACTCATCTTGTAACTTGAAATGCCTGGGGAGGGTTTTTTACTTTATTTTGCAAGACTTAATGGTCCGGAGGTTAGAGAGAGCATAGATTACTGTGCTATTCCACATGGGGGCAATTTGGAATCCTCCCGTGGTGCTAGATTTTGGTGAGGTTAACATGGTGGACAAGCTAAATCTTGCTGACAATACGCAGATTAATCCCCTAGAAAGCAATTTATTGCTTAACACTATGTTACTCAACACCAGATCCTTATTAAAACATGCCACTGATAGTGCCTTATACATAACAGAACATGATTTAGACATATGTGTAGTCACAGAGACCTGGCTGTATAAGGCAGTCGGCCCTACCCTTTCCCTCGCTATCCCGGGTGGATATAAAATTCTTTGACTGGATAGAGAACAAGGAAAGGGTGGTGGCTTAGCTGCCATCTTTAAATCTACATTAGACATCCAGGAAGTAGACATTGACTGTATTAGCAGTTGTGATCCAGAAACCAACCCAAATATTATCTTACTATATAGACCGCCTTATTTGATTTATTTATGTTCTTACATAGCAGGCATAAGGGTGCATCACACAGAACTGGGTTACTACAAGAAAATACAATACAACCTATGCTGATGTCTTTGTTCTGTACTCGTGGATCCTAGTTACCTGAACATTTGCGTTTTTAGTCTCTTTGTAAAGGCAATGTGGTTAGTCTCTTTTCTAAGAGCAGGAGGAAGATTATTCCATTCCCTTGCTGGTCGGCGGGAAAGGTTCGTCCCAATCCAGTGGCTCGACTGTATGGTAACGTTATGATCCTGCCCAATGTCTCTGATCTAAGGACACGATTTGGGTAGTATCGCCTAATTTTCTTCTTTAGATATTTTGCTACCTCACCAAACAGACACTTATGTACCAGCGTTAGGGATTTGAAACAAATCCGATCTTCGAACCTAAACCAATGTAAAGCTATCCTGCCCTTTGAATCATGTTTGCTCTTGGATTTTCCTTTTATTATTCTAATGGCATTGTTCTCTATAACTGGCATTTTACTTGCCCCAAGCATAAGGGCGTTGCCATAGTCCAAGCGGGACAAAATGATGGCTCTTGCAATTGTTACAGTATTTTTTTCACTCAAGAATGCCTGGATTGCTCTGAGTAGATCAAGATGATAGGAGCTACTTTTATGCAGGTAGTGTACCTGGGCATCAGAGCCTAATGATGCTTCCATAATGAGTCCATGGGCTTCATTACGACCCTGCCGGTCCCGAAAGAACAGTGGTGGTAAAACCGCTGCCACCGTTCTTTCTGGATCGGCTGATTAAGAGTCCTGCAGGCGGGAGGTGTCACTGCCACCAGATCTGACCTGGTGGGTTTAACACCACCCGCCTGCAGGCAGACATGGAAACACCGGCTCTGTCATAGACGGAACTATGGGGCTCCATGGGAATGGGGACTTACACAATTCCGCCTCCGAAATTCCTGGGTCACCGGGGTCGTAATGCCCCGGTGATTCCAGGAATCATGGAGGCGGAATGGTAATATGGGTCCGGCGGTAACCTACTGGTTTTTCCGGCTCGGTTACCGCCGGACTCGTAATGAGGCCCCAAGTGTTTTAACCTGTGCTGACACCTGCATATGTGTCTCTTTAATAATGGACTCATACTCTTGCCCTAATTTCGCTCGTGCTTGTTGAGTGCCAAATATCATCTACTCGGTCTTCTTGCTGTTGAGGCACATCCAATTGCACATCATCCACTTCTCGATGTTATACAACGTCGAGATTTTAGAACTATCCTTTAGATAGTCACTATCCAGTTTTACCACTTACTGGGTATTGTCGGCGTAGTTTGTAAAAAACACTCCGACTCCTTCCAGTACCTCACACAGGCATCTCATATACAAGTTAAAAAGGATTGGGGACAGACTCGCCCCCTGTGGTACTCCATACTTTGAGATCTGCCATGGAGAAATGATCCCCCTCTGTGAATTCTAGCTTCCCTATCAGCAAGGAATGATGCAAGCCATACGGCTGCTTTCTTTGAACAATTAGCTACTTTTAGCAAGACCTGTTGGAGCAGTTGATGGTCCACCAAATCACATGCCGCACTCAGGTCTAACAGCATAAGCATCCCTGCTTTACCTATGTCCACAACACCAAACATGTGAGTCTGCAGATCGAACATAGCCGTCTCTGTGCTGTGTGCTGTGTGAAAGCCGGACTGTTGGTCATGTAGAAAGTGATTCCCCTCAACATGCTTCTGTAGTTGCCCTGTTGCTATTTTTTCCAGGACTTTCAGCTGGAAATTGCAGTTAATAATAGGATGCAAATTTCCCGGGTCCTTAAGGTTTAACCCAGGCTTTTATATTGGGGGTGAGATGGTAACTGCTTTTATGCTTTTAGGCAGACAGCCTTCTCTGAATGAGTCATTTGCGATTCTGGTTAGTACTGGTATAAATATTTCCTTGTTCTCAAGTATTCTTGGGGGGATTATATTCTCTGCACATGATGTAGGTTTTATGGTGGCTAATGTGTTCCTCATCTCTTCCTCCATTTATGGGGAGAAAGAGAAACTGAAATGTCCTATCCTCCGACTGACTGTATTCTCCTACCAAGCTGTCCATCTCGCTATTAGCAAGTTCCCTAGCTATTATTATAGCATCTCTGGCCTTGTGTGTTTTCAAACGCCTATTGCACTCTATCACAGCCTTCTTGGTTAGGGGCAAAAGTGGGTGCCGGTACCTGTAGTTTTTCAGTGGATTTAAGAATATGAAAAAGTTTGCTAGTAGAATGTGAGGCTGGTGTAATTTGTTTGTTATAAAAGTTTTTCTTAGCCTCCTTGATTCCATCTCTATAACGTTTATCAATGGTTTTCCACTGATCTTTATTTTCCTGTGCATTTTGTTCTCCATCGCTCTTTTCTATTTCTTGAGTTTATCTAGTTCACTATTGAACCAATTCTGGTGGGTCTCATTCTTCCTAACCGTCGTCTGTTTCAACAAGGCCTGTTGTTCCATTAACTCTTGTATCGCAGTGGAGTATTTCTGTAGCATAACTTCACAAGTGTCTTCCTCCCGGAAGCTTTCTAGCATCTTAATCCTACATTGTTCCATATGAGCAGACCTTAGATTGTTAACATATCTACTTAATACTATTTCTTGCCTGTTAGGTGCTTTCTTACCAGGATGGCACCTTTCTACCTCAAAGGACACCTTACAGTGATCGGACAAGAAGCATAGGGAGGTTTTCACCTAGTTTACCTCCATATTCTGTGTAACAACCCAATCTAACTGATTTACCTTTGCTGTTGTAGGTTCCTGATTAATGACCTTACAGTCAATGTTTTTCAAAATTCCTTCCATGTAGAGGGCTTTTTAATCTATCGGATTCCCTTGCCATCTATTAAAATCACCTACCAACAGAGTTGCAGTATTGGGAGACCTCAGATTATTTAACTGCGCAGTTAGTTTGTTCTTGAAATCCGAGCTCAATGATGGGAGTCTATATACAACTAGAATATTAATGCAATCGTTGGTAGTGGGGGTACATTTCAAATGTATGACCTCAGAACCTACACAAGTGGTGATCGCTGGGAACAAGTGAAATTCTCATTGTGCTATCACTGCCACCCCATCTCCTACCCCAGTGACTCGATTTTTATTATGCATTTTATACCCTTCTGGTACCGCCATGGAGCTTGCAGGGCCAGTTGGCTCTTGTAGCCAGGTCTCTGTTAAGCATATAATGTCTAATTATTCCTGAATAATTGGGTCATGCACGTCTTGCGCATGCTTGCATAGTGATTGTGTATTCAATAAGCAGGCTTTCCACACCGTCCTATTCTTTCCCTCTGTGCTATTTTTGGTCTGTATTGCTGTATTACCTACTTTGGCGTTGGCAGGGGCCGTGAATGGTGTAAATAGAGGCACAGTACAAGTGGTACATAGCTTTATCAATCCTCTGGCATCTACTTTCTCTCTGGTCACCCTGATAGCCTCTAAGACCTCTGATATGCCAATTTTTAACTGAGAACGTGTAAGTAGTCTGGCTTGCCTCCCGTCGCCAAACGTCAATAACTGTCCCCTACGCGCTGGCACCCATGTGCCTGACGGTTGGTTAATACGGAGGTTAGAACTCCAGAAAGCTTGGGAGATGTAGTTCTCACGCTTTCCCCGCACGTGTCTACCTTTAAGAACTGTGAGGTCGCAACAAGCGACTCCACAGTATGGCTACACGGCTATGATGTCCTGTAATATAAGTCCCGTAGCAACAATATTAATGCCCAACTTTAAGCAGGCTGAAATTATAAGTTCAATGCTTCTAAAAAGAAAAGAAAACTACGCCGTCACAGTTGCAATTAAAATGCAATGCAATGAAAATGCAAATTAAACACAATGCAGATAACGAACTTCAACACAAGTGCACCTATCCCATGAAAGACTTTTCGTTACACCTGAGTAACCGGCTACTTTCTTTCCTTAAACCCAACACTAAAGTTGTTATAATAGGAGATATGAATCTGTGGTTGGGCTGCAAAAAAGACAGAGCGGCCTCGTCTGGAAAAATTCCCTTAACAATCTTGGCTTTTTAAAGCGTGTTAAGGTACCAACACATATTAAGGGGAATGTGCTTGACTGGATTGCGACGTATAACATAGCCACGACTGACCCCGTTGTAAGCCAGTGTCCTTGGTCAGATCATTCTTTCATTCATTTAAATATCATATTTGAAACCCAGATAAAAAAATATCACGTTAAATAAATAGTACAAACATACACGTTATATTAAACTCACACCAGAAGCTATGGAGAAATGGCTGCTGCCACTAACAGCAAAGATTTAATTGTTAGATAATGCAAACCTAATGAGCGAAGAAATCCAGGGTACCTTACAAAAAGCTGTGGATACTCTTGCACCATGCAGAACTAAACCATCACTTGTGAGAAAATGTAATAGTTGGTATATACCAGAACTACAATGCCTCAAGTCAAAGAAAAATAAACATTTTTATAAATGCAGACATTCTAAACTTTAGAGTGATAGACAAGCCTATCAAGAAGCCGACAAAGCATATAAACAGGCGAGTATAGAAGCAAAAATAAATATGTTGCACCATAGAATCCATTAAGCATAACATGAGTCAAAAGAATTGTTAAAAATGTTGAAAGAATTAGAAAAACTGTGTCCACCCCCAGGAAAATGTACCAATTAAAAATGTAGATTGGCGTACTTCCATTCAAAAGGCTATGCTTAATAAACTAGATGCTATCAAACACAATATTGAGGTTAAGAGAATAGAGGCAATTCCTGTACACACTGAGAAATCTCTTGTTAAAATAGAAGGACCTACTTTTAACTTCCATCCAGTTACGCAGACAGAATTAGCCGCAATTTTTGACAAACTCAGACCAACTAATTGTAAGAGGAATGCCTGCCCGCCTGAAACTTTTAAAGAGTGTTCCGCATTTATGATCGAACCCTCAATGCATCATTCTGTTTCGAACCACCTAAAAACTGCATGGATCTCTCCTTTGTTGAAGAAGATCGACTTGTGTCCCTTTAATGCATTGAATTATAGGCCCATTACCAACACTCCTTTTCTGCTTAAAATCTTGGACTGTGTTGCGTACATCCACATTTCAGAATTTAACAACCATAAAATTCTACATGATAGGCAATACGGTTTCAGACAAGGTCCCGGCACTGAGACAGCCCTGCTGGACCTTAAGTCTAATCTATTGCGTACCATGGATGGGGGTGGGACGTCAGTCTTGATGCTGTTGGACCTGTCAGCCGCCTTCGACCTGATATGATATTTGTATCACGCTCATACACAAGTGTTTCAGACCTGCTGGACCATCATCTATTGGTAGCCAGGTTGAAAGAGGTAGCGCATTCGATACTGCTTCGGCATGGATACAATCCTTTCTGAATAACAGAACACCTAGGGCTTGTAATGATCTAGCAGAAGCCCCACCTAGTTTTCTACAGGTAAGTCCCGTAGGGTGCGTGCTTATCACCCTCTCTCTATAATATTTTTACCATGCCCCTGTTAGAGCTTCTAGACAAAAATGGTATTGAATTTACCAACTATGCGGATGATACGCAGTGCGTTGTCCCGCTGACAGGAAATTATGAGCAAGACACTGCCAGACTGAACAAGGTCTATGAGATCATACAAACATGGATGGTTGAGAATTGGCTTGCGCTTAATAACGAAAAAACGGAACTCATGATCTTCGTCGGAGTCAGCGAAACCGTCCCCCCGGATGACATCGCTGAGTTCCATTCCACCATCATGAAAGCATGCAAAGAATTTGGCCTCCTTGCCTCGGAAGATGAGAAGGAGAGCTTATTATTCAACCACATGGGGAAAAAGGAGGAAGGTGGTTGTCTCGATACCCATCCTTGACCATGTCTGGCAAGCAGGACTTTAGACAATGAAGCACCCATTCGCTACTCCAGCTGATAACGGACGCCTCGATAAGAAGTACAACCTGCCAGAAAATGCACCCAAGTGCCTACCTTCTCAGCCTTCACCCGGGTGGGTAGTCTCAACAGCGGCAAGCCGAAAGGCAAAATCCGACAAGCAGAAGGGTGTGGTACACCCAGACAATGAGGCGCATATCGTACAGGCTTCAGCTAGAATTAAAAGAAACACTTCCTCCCATACCTCTGGACCACTGACCGCAAGCGCACAAGACTGCGCTCCTCGTAGAGGTACAGCTCTCAAGCTGCAAAAATGGGCCATAGAAAAAGTCCACAGAGACCTCGGGGAGAAGGGAGTGTACTCCTGGTACTTTGTCGTCCGGTTGCCGGACGGAAAATGGAGGCCCATTCTAGTTTTGCAGAGGTGAAACAAGTACATCAAGCGCCAAAGGTTCACCATGGTCACTCTACAGCACGTAATAGAAGCAATGCAGAACCATAACTATCTCTCATCGCTCGATCTCCAAGATGCATATTTCTACGTCCCCATCCACCCAGGGCACTGAAGGCATCTCCGGTTTGTGTTTGGCAAATCGCACTACCAATTCAGAGTGCTTCGATTCGGCCTAAAATCTGCTCCATGCACTTTTGCAAAGTACCTTGCGCCAGTAGCGGCCAATCTCTGTAAACAGGGTCATCACGTCTGTTCCTATTTAGATGACTGGTTAGTGCGTGCACCATCCAGGGCAGGAGCCAAGCTCTCTGTGGCAGCAACAGTGAATCTCCCCCAAACATTAGCCTTTGCCATCAATCACAAAAAATAATTCTTGCAGCCATCGAAGAAACTTATATTCCTTTAGAGTGGAATTCTCCTCCCAGTAATCCAGAGTGCGTCCCTCACAGGACAGAGTACTTCTGAAAAAGTTCACACCAACCAAAATATGAACAGTGCACATCTGCATGCAGCTGCTCGGAACAATGGCATCATGCATACCCCTAGTCCCGCACTGCAGGCTCCACATGAGGCCGCTGCAAGAATTCCTAGCGGCAAACTGGTCCCAGGTAACCGGGTCGTGGGGGGCAAGGTTCAGATTCCTAACCAGCTGTGCTCGCAACTCCAATGGTGGGCCAACAGGTCAATGTCCACTAAGGGAAGACGTTTCAGGAACCATCGCCCAACAAAACACAGGTGACACGACACCTCCCTGCAAGGGTGGGGCGCACATGTGGATCAACTGCACATCAGAAGTCTATGCAAACCTCAGGTGACATCCCTGCATCTAAATGTGCTCGAGCTCAGAGCGGTTCGGTGGGCGCTGAGATCATTCCTCCCAATACTGAAAGGCCAGGCCGTCAAAGTCCCAACAGACAATACCACCACAATGTATTATCTGCAGACACAGGGGTGACGAGGACCAAGACACACTCCAACGAAGCCCAACTGACATGGCATTGGGCCATTGCCCATGATATTGGCATTCAAGCGTTCCACCTACCAGGGTTACAGAACCAGATGGCGGACAGCCTCAGCAGGCAAGCGTTGCAAAGACACAAATGGGAGCTCAACCCCTCAACGCTAGAGTCGCTATTCCAATGCTGGGGACAACCAGCAGTAGACCTATTTGTCACAATCCACAACACAAAGTGGGCAAGGTACAGCTCAATGGAAAACGCATGGTTCATTCCCAAAGTCTGCACAGAATTCTGCAAGAACTCAGCGATCGCCTCACCAGTTTTCTTTAACAAGCCAACATCCCTAGCGTCAGTGGTTTTGCATTCGCTCGACATCAAGCGAGCGTTGAAATACTACATAGACCGGACCTGATCCTTCTGGAAGTCGACACAACTTTTCCTAGAGTATGGTCCGACGAATAAAGGCAATGCACTCTCGAAGCAAAGTATAGTGAGGTGGATCTCTGCTACCATCGTACTCTGTCACAAATCAGCGGGTAAGCACCTCCAGGCGTCCCCTTTTGCACATTCCACAAGAGCGACAGCGGCATGGTGGTTGGGAGTTTTGATCGCAGACATCTGCCAGGCGCCCACTTGGTCAGTGCCACATACTTTCACAAGGCACTATTGCCTGGTTAAGTTGCACACCAAGGATGTGCAAGCAGGGAGAGCAGCCCTACAACAGCTGTTCCAATAAGGTATGATCCTATGGGTTTACCGAGCGGAAATGTAGTGGTTTTTACCTTTTATACACCACCATCTACTGTGTACTGCCACATCATCTATTCATAGCATGTGAATCTATGAAAGATCCAATGCTGGAGAAGAAAATTTCTTACCTGTAACTCCTGTTCTCCAGCATTGGTATCTTTCATAGATTCGGAGTGAAAATGTTGGCAGAAAAAATGTAGTCTGTGGAAAGTCTTGGTGAAAATACCTCTGCAGTGAAAAAGCTGCCAAGCAAAAAGTAGTCAAAAAATACAGCTGAGAAGTAGCCAAAAATGAAGTGCTGCTAAACTAATTGTTAGGGTTAAGGAGGGTTTTGTGGAATCATTATTGTCTGGTTTGGGGTTAGGGTTAGGGTTAGAGTGTAGACTTTGGTTAGAATTGTGGTAAGAGCTAGGATGGTTTCTGCAGGGCTGGTGATGTTTGGAGGTTGGTTAGCTGTTAGGGTGGATTAAGTGCCATGATAAGTGTTAGGGTAGGGTTTATACTAAGGCTAGGGTGAATAGATGGTTGGTTTGGGTAAGTTTTAAAGAAATTGATATGAAGGTCAGGCAGGGCTAGTGATGTTGGCGCAGGATAAGGGATAGGATAAACCTAGGGGTTAGAATAAAGTAAGCATTAGAGTAAGGTTTGCAGTTGCAGTTAGGGTGAGGCTACGTTTAGGATTGGAGCAAGGGTTTGGATTATGGCAAAGGGCTACGCCATTTGTTTTGAGCTGGGGATGGGCTCACTGTTCATTTTTCATTCATGCAAATAAAATGCTTTACTGCGCTGAATCATTTGTGTTCTGTAAGAGTTCTGCGTAGTAATTGAGTTTGGGCAAGGTTTAGGAACTGAGTTAAGATGACTGTGGATGTTTCATTAAATCATTGTTAGGGTTACAGCCTTGTACATTTGAGTATTTAAAAATCGCTTTTTTGGCAACCTTATTTCTGGCAACATTTTCACACTTGCATTGATTGTATTGTATGACAATTATTATTTTTTTTAAACTTTATGCTGGCTACTTTTTCACATGACTACATTTTCCTGGGGCCATTTTCACATTCGATCGTATGGAGGGGTACCATATGCAGAAAGGCTGAAATGTAAAATTGTGGAATGTTTGGATATTCAGTAGTGTGCTTTAAGGGTTCCACTTGCTTCCAAACCTTTCACTCCTTCCAGGACTGTAATGTCCAGAAAAATCTTCATTTTGGAGATTCTTAACACTCAGTGAGGAACTGAGAACAAAGTCAAGAGTGTGCCTTTTACATAGCCAACTAAATTACAGCCTTTGTCACGCATCCGTTCCAGTATGGGAGTTCTGGAGCTCTCCTCAATAAATTTGGTATTACATGGCATATGCCTTCATTGTCCCTAAACCAGGTTTGAATTCTTTTTTCAATGCGTCTGTTATCTTTACCTTACTCAAGATTGTAAGGCAGACCTCCAGACAACCAGACACCGAATGAATACAATCCTCTAAGGAAAAAGCTCAGAACACCTTTTGCGAGGATAACAAGGTTTTTACTTCCAAAAAGAAAAATACTTGTCAGCAGGGGCATTCAAACCCTACTGCCACGGAGCCCACTGACCAGTTCAAAGCAAACACAGCCTTTTAAAGCCTAACGGCGTCATTTATGACAAACCCTTTACAGTGTTGTTTCTTCATTACTATTGGTGAAGCCCCTATGTACATACAGTCGACCCCTCATGAAACTTTCGATGATTGACTGCTGTGGTCTGTGTCAATCTTCTTCCATGTGGATCTTGACAACAATGAGTTCACACCCCAGCAACTCGATTGGTTCATTAGATGAATAGACCTTCCTTTTTCACATTTCGACCATGTGATGTGCACATGGTAATTAGACATGAGCGCAGTGGAAACTCTCAAGGTTAAGATGACCCTAAAAAATAATTGAGTAGCTTATCCTAATCCCCGACACTCTGGCGCCCCTGCCATGCTTTCCCATCATTGGTCTAAATTTGTTACTTTCACCCTGCGTACCTCACAGTACAAATCACCAGACAGGGCCTTTGGAATCCTCTCCCCTGCCACCCCCTGGCACCAGCTCCCTCTCTGCAGTGGCCTGGTGCGAACACACTAATCAATCGTCAGTTGAGGGATTTAAGGCTTGGTATAGGGGGCCTCTGGTAGTTCAAACAGGGTGGTTGGAGGGGGGTTTGGGAGCTGGATGCTCTAAATCTGGGATCCATGTTTTGGCAGCTTCAGACCTCTTCCCCGCTTCTCGTGAGATTGTCCTTCAAAGCCAGGCACTCCACTCCCTGAGCCCCGCTATCCACATTCCTTTTCACTGACACAGGCCTGCAGCACACACAATGGGCGGTTGTATCTTGTGGGCAAAATTAGCTTCTAATGGAATTGTCCTCCCACGTATTCCTCATTTTAGATATTCGTGTCTTCAGCTTTGCTGCTTCTGAAAAAGAATTTCACACCGGAGGGCACTGTACTCGAGATGACTGCGTCGATGTCCCTCGAGGGCTGCCGTCGAGCGTCAATGTCATCTGTAGTATAAGGAGCTTGAGCCCCGCCCGTTGGCTTCAGTTCCGTTTTTCCGACAGCTTTCGCTTCGTGGTACGAAAACGGCTCTTCGGTTCTTCAAACAATGTTTTCCTCTTCAAATCCTTCCACGCCCAAACTGGCTTTAAAAAATGTCAGAAGTGTGGAAAGAAGATGTCGATAACTGACCCCCATCGAAATTGCCTCTGGTGTTTGGGTCCGGACCATCGGGTAGAGTGTGGTTTCTGTCAGGCAATGACCAACAAAGCTCTCAAGGAGCGGAGACGTAAATTGACGGTGGGGGAGGAATCTTCGTAGTCTTCTACGAGGAAAAAGAAAGACTTGCGTGAGTCGAGTAATAAATCACAACGCAATTCGAAGAAATCTAGGTCGAGGAGTCGGTCTAGAAAATCGTCCCCTACTTCTTCAAAGAAATCAAAGAAGAGGTGTCACCGATCTCCCTCTTCCTCTTCTTCGTCATCGACCGATACAGGGGTTATCAACTGCCCTTCATTGCATGATTCCCCTAGAAAGTGGGAGGCGTTCAGAGCCTCGGTGATGCAGATCTTTGAGAACATGGCATGGGAAGATTATGCCCAGGCTCATTCTAGAAGTGACAGTTAAAATCTGGCGAGAAATCGTTGAGGGTGTTGTCGAGGGAGACTTCTCCGACACCTCATAAAAAAATCAAAACCGGTCTACTGGTGCATAAATCGGAGGCATTACCCAACAAAATAGCATCAGGTGCCCAAACGCCATCCTAATCGGTGTTGAAGGTCTCCTCAACACCTCTGTCGAAGGCGTACTCAATGCCGGTATCAAAGGTGGCATCAACACCTTACTTGAAGGCACTTACATCGAAGGCTCCTTCGACCGTGTCGAAGCCTGCGTTGTCGAGGCTAGTGCAGATTCCAGCACCTATTTTGACGCCTTTGTCGAAGTCAAGGTCTATGCCTACAACATCCTCGGATAGAATGTTCCATCCTGTGCCTAGACAAGATTTCTTCAAATCTATGGCTTCTTTATATGAAGAACAATCTTCTGAAGAGGACATTTCCCCTGCTGGGACAAGAGATGTTCCTGAGGAGTTGGTTGATCCTCACTCCAAAATGGTGACCTATATGAATGTCTGTAGACTGCTAGTGGACTGGACACGTCTCCTGAATTGGATTTTGAAAGACCTGATCCTGCTGACCATGCAAACTCAGGATATAGGAGACTTATGAATAAGGTAGTAGAATTTATGGGGTGGAATAGAAATCCCCCTATATACCAACAAGATGATATGACTGACATTCTCAATGAAGGTCTTCAAAAAGATCCTGTACTTCCCTTTCACATAGCACTTCAAAAGAAGGTTATGGCCACATGGGGAAACCCTGGATTCGGGACCAGCTGTCAATAGAAATTTCACAAGGAAATACAGACCCTCTTCCTCTGACCCAGAATATTTAACAAAACATCCTTCGCCTGAGAGCTTAGTGATCCAGGCAGCCACATCCTCTAAACATTCGGCATATCCTTCAATTCCCCCAGCTAAGGATGATAAAAATAAATTGATGCATTGTCTCGAAAGATTTTGTCTTCGGGCAGCATTGCCTTAAAATCAACAAATGTGACTTGAACCCTTGCAAGATTCACATACACCCTCTGGGATTGTATGACTGCAGCGGCTGAATACATTCCTGAAAGCGAGGAGCGAGAAGGCTTCCTTGCGATTGTGAAAGATGGAGAGGAGGCTATGGGGGAATGCCTTAAATCAGGACTGGACACTGCTGACAGCATCAGTAGGTCCATGGCATCTAGCACAGTGCTATGCAGATTTGCATGGCTGAGAAAGTCGGGCTTCGCTCCAGACTTGCAGGCCAAGCTACTCAATATGCCATTTGACAGCTTGAGGTTGTTTGGCAGCAAGGCGGATGAAAGTTTAGAAAAGCTGCAGACCTCCAAGGTGGCGGCTAAGTGACTTAGCGCCTTCATAAAATAACCTCAAAAACACTCTACTCAGGCTCATCTTCCTGGAGGAGTCATCCTTTTCGATTGTACTCCTCATTTGGGAGAGGGAAGGGACAGCCCAGTCAAAAAGGACAGCAAAGAAAATGTTTTTGTGGTTGAAAAGGAAAGAGTGCTAGATCAGCCCCAGCAGCGGCAACTGTTCCCTCGGCCGCTGCTAAGCCACTCTGAGGCCTTCACCCACAAAACCCCGGTGGGAGGCAGGATCTCTCAGCATCTGAATGAATGTCAGGGATTTTCCTTCAGATGCTTGGGCACTGGAGACAGTAGCCCAGGGTTACCGCCTTCCTTTTCAACAAAGGCCTCTGGACCATCCACCGGGAGCCAACTCTGTCAAAATTACAGATCTGCTCCTTTAACCCTGCTAGAGAAAGGTGCAATAGAACATGTACGTATAGTGGAGAGGAACATGGGTTGGTACTCCCCTTACTTTCTCATCCCAAAAAAAGACAGAGGATCGAGACCCAACTAAGACACTTGAACAAGTTCCTCAGGAAGGACAAGTTCAAGATGGTAACACTTTCTCAGATCCTTCAGGCTCTCCAACTCCAAGACTGGTTAGTATCATTGGACCTTCAGGATGCTTACTTTCATGTTTCCGATCCATCTCAAGCACAGAAAGTACCTGAGGTTCGCTGTTGGCGGTTCTATCAGTTTCGAGTTCTGCCTTTTGGGGTGACCTCCACCCGAGGGTTTTCACCAAGCTGATGGCTGTAGTGGCAGGAAGTCTCAGGAGAGGGGGCATTCAAGTCTACCCTTACCTGGACGACTGGTTAATCAGGGCGAGTTCACCCGAACAAGCCCAGGAACATCTTACCATGACCTGCCACTTCTTACAAAGACTGGGCTTCTCCATCAATTACAAGAAGTCAAATATGATACCATTCCAAAGACTCCAATTCATCAGAGCAGTCCTGGATACTTCGTCGGGCAAAGCGTCGCCTCCCGAGTAGAGAGCTCATCACATTCTGCAGATGGTAACAAAGTTTCAGAATGCCCAGCATCTGCCGACCTTCGATTATCTGAGGTTGCTCAGCCTCATAGCATCTTGCATTTTTCTGGTGCCAGAAGCCAGATTGAGAATCAGATCCCTTCAATGGGCCCTCAGGACTCAGTGGTCCCAATTTTCAGCAAATATGTCAGATCTTTTGCAGGTTCCAACCAGAGTGGCTCAAGATCTGCTATGGTGGACTTGCAAGGACAATATTATCAAGGGACAACCTTTTTGGCAACCACGGCCAGAGATAACGGTAGTCACAGATGCCTCACTCACGGGGTTGGGAGCCCACACCAACGATCTGTCAATCAGCGGTCGTTGGTCTCCATCGGAGTCCAAACTACACATCAACCTTTTGGAGCTGAGGGCAATCAGACCAGCGCTGAAGGCCTTTCTGCCCTCTGTACAGGGAAAGAATGTCCTGATAATGACAGACAACACAGTGGCCACGTACTATCTCAACAAAAGAGGTGGTGTAGGATCACTACCACTGTGCAGAAAGGCAATGCAACTCTGGTTCTGGGCAATACAAGAAGGAATCTCTCTATCAGCAGTTCACCTAGCTGGGGAGAAGAACACAGAGGTGGACGCTCTGAGCAGGCAGAGCACAGTCTCCCACGAGTGGGAGACAGCTCGGGACGTCCTTCAAGAGATCTTCACCCTTTGGGGAACCCCTCAAGTGGATCTGTTCACGACCATTGTCAACCGAAAATGCGATCAGTACTGCTCAAGGGAATTTCCTCCAAGAGGAGCTCTAGGAGATGCGTTTGTGGTGGACTGGGAATTTCCACTTCTGTACGCGTTTCCTCCAGTCCCTGTGATTCCTCACGTAATCAGGAGGTTGAGAAAATTCAGGAAAACCATGATCCTAATTGCTGAAGATTGGGCCAGGAGAACCTGGTACTCGGACCTTCTGGACATGTCCATCTGCCCTCCAATATGTCTTCCACAAAGAGAGGATCTCCTCTCGCAAGAGGAAGGTCGGGTTCTCCACCCAGAGGTCAAGACAGTCAGCCTTCATGCATGGTTTCTGAGAGGCTGAGATATAAGGATTGAGACCTCCCGGACAACGTAATGGAGATTTTGCTATGGGCCAGAAGGCCAGCAACAAAGTCCTTGTACCAGTGTTGTTGGAACAAGTTCAGTAACTGGTGCAAGGACAAGAATGTGGATCAAACCCTATGTAATACTCCTATGGTTCTTTCTTGCCTTTTAAACTTGGCCAATTTGGGGCTCCAAGTTGGCACGATAAAGGGGCTGTGTTATCTATTTTTAAGTACTCCTCAGAAGAAGTGTCCTCCTTCAAAATGCCTTTGGTTATCCAATTCCTGAAGGGTCTCTCAAATGTGTACCCTCCAACTCCATTTCAAGTACCTGTTTGGGATTTAAATTTAGTTTTAAAGTTCCTTACATGTATTCCATTTGAGCCTTTGCACTCTTGCCCGCTAAGATTCCATACTTTAAAAACAATCCTTCTAGTGGTAATTACATCAGCCCGCAGGGTGAGTGAGCTACAGGCTCTCTCTTGAAAGCCTCCTCACATTTTTCATAAGCATAAGGTTACGCTTAAAGTAAAACCCTCATTTTTGCCAAAGATAGTCTGACTTTCGCCTGTCACAGAAAATCACTTTACCTTCTTTCTATCCTCCTCCTCGCAAAGACTGGACCCCAAAAGGGCTCTGTTTTTATATTTCCAGATTAGCAAAATTTCGACAAAGTGAACAACTGTTTGTCAGATATCCTGGACATAAATTGGGCTTAGCGGTAACGAACCAAACACTGTCCAGATGGATAATTTTAGCAATCACTGAATGCTACAAGTTAGCTGGAAAAGTTCCCCCGGATGGGCTAAGAGCTCATTCAACTAGGGGCATGGCAACTTCAACGGCTCTTCAGAGGGGGGTCCCAGTGCAGGATATTTGTCCAGCGGCCACCTGGTAGTCTATATACATGTTTGTAAAGCACTATTCTCTAGATTAGACATCGTCACAAAGTGGTCTGTTTGCCAAAGCCGTCCTTCATCCAATTCATGATTAATATTTTCTGGTACTCCCACCTCCAAATTCATACTGCTTTGGGAGCCTATCTAAGATGAGGAATATGTGGGAGGACACAATCCATTAGAAGAACAAGTT
This sequence comes from Ambystoma mexicanum, assembly GCF_040938575.1. Taxonomy (NCBI): domain Eukaryota; kingdom Metazoa; phylum Chordata; class Amphibia; order Caudata; family Ambystomatidae; genus Ambystoma; species Ambystoma mexicanum. Next base: position 673,224,498 of record NC_090935.1, on the reverse strand, counting down.
TCTTGTAAACTGTAACATTCCTCCTCATCAACCCTCCCAGCCTACCCCACTGTACAGTTTGTCAATTGCACTCTAAATTCCTTGAGAACTGCAGTTCTAAGGACGCCTGTTCAACTACTCAGCTGGTACATCGAAAAAAGCAGAACTGAAGCCAACGGGCGCCGCTCGAGCCCTTTATACTACAGATGACGTCGACGCTCGACAGTAGCCCTCGAAGGACATCAACGCAGTGATGTTGAGTACAGCGCCCTCTGGCGTGAAACATTTTTTCCGAAGCAGCAAAGCTGAAGACATGAATATCTAAGATGGGGAATACGTGGGAGGAACATCCAATCGAAAGAACATTACAGTTGGTAAGTAAATTGTTCTTCTTTCCCAATGCCCCCACAAGGGATGGGGATGGAACTGTGTGCTGTGGCTGTGCACCTCTGCCCATGTTCTGATAGTGCTGAATCCTTCTTATGCTAGGCCCAGTTCCCCAAAATGGCGCCGGTTCACTGTAGTTTCTCCCGAAGGCATCTCTCCCATATTAGACCCTTACATCTACTCTTAAAATCCCTGCATGCACCTCCCCCCTGCTACCTTATGTTATCCCTTGTAGTTCTTGTTACTGCATGGCTCTCAGTTGAAACTGCTTGGGCGAGACAGGGAGTTGGACATGTATTCCAACATTCCCCCCCTTTAGTTAACCCTACATTAACTAGCTCCACTGCCATTTCCTGCTCCTCCTCATACCTCCACGGTTCTATGTCATTTCATCATCAGGCATTTCAAAGCCTGCAATTTAAACGTGTTTGACAGTTCATCAAATTCTTTTTTTTGGGGGGGGGGGCCCAATCCCCCCAACACCTATATTTACCTATACCCAACCACCCAACCACTTATCTGCCCTTTCGCACTCCCCCACCCCCAAAAATTAGATGAACTGGCAAACACGTTTAAACTGCAGGCTTTGAAATGCCTGACGGTGAAAGAACGTTGCACCACCTCCACGTCCCTTCCTTTGTTACCCAAATCCTACAGACCTCTCACAAACTCTCCCTAGCCTGGGCATATTGTTTTGGCATACATGTCCTGTAAATACACCTCCCAACCCTGGATAGGTCTACCCAGTGTTCGGTGTAATTTTCAGGATCTGGTGGAGGTGGTGTTACAGTCCCTGGCGGGGTCTATGACTCTTTCTAAACACACAAACACACGCTTTGTGGGATCCTCTGTTTGTACTCGCCCATTTTTTGTAGCATGATTTGCACTATTTACCCCAATTGTAACCATCATCAGTGTGCTATTTGGGAGATTCTTTGCACAATACAGAAGGATTAGCTGGCAGGTGCAGAAAACAACCAACAGGAGTACTGTGAGGGGGACCAATATCTTCACACGTGTTCCCTTCCATGATGGAGCCCAAGAGAACAGATTATCGATCCAGTAGTCTTCCTCAATTCCACCTTCACTCTGCATGTTTGTCTTCAGCTTGTGTAGAGCCCCTATTATGTGTGTTAGGGACCCATTGTCTTTATTTGGGGGTAGGTAAATACAACAGGGTGACCCTATATTTTTGCACACCAGACCTTCCATCGCTGTTAGGAGATACAGAGTGTATCTATTCTAGAGTGTCATCAACCTGATCGTTCTCATCGTGCTCTTAATGGCATTGAGTTCTGTTCTGTATCATTAGCTAACTGGATCACTTCCCACATCACGATCTGCATTCATTTCGCGTTTGCCGAGGCCTGCACTCCCGGTAACAGTATGGATGTGAAAAATACTTGAGCTTTGTTACATAGCTGGTATTTATCAAGGATTTCCTCCAACAGCATAGAAGAATCTTCAGACGGGTAATTGGACCTCCTGTTTTGTTGGCTTAGTGCACACTTTCTTCTTGTTGTTTGTGGAGTCTGAGGTGTGGATGGTCCCAGGTGCATGGTGTTTTTTCTTGATGTTTTGACGAGATGCGCTTCTGGTAGTACAAGAATTGGTGAGTGTAGAGTGGCAAGCAAACATATGCCCCTCCATGATGGCGGGAGGTGCAGGATCACCTGCTGGTTGCACACCCAGTAAGTGTCCATGAGTGCTGAAATACCCTTCTTGAAATTTGGGATGTACAGGGTCTTGTTACACTTAGCATTGCTTCCTACGGGAACAGTTCTCTTTCCTTTTGAAGCACACTTGGTATTCTTCTTGCTGTTGCACTATCACTTGCCTCTCATTTGCTTCAATCCATGTCCGTTTGGAGAAATGTGCCGGCCAGACTTTTTGGCACTTGCTGTTGACTTCCCATATTACTACTTCACCAAATCCGACCAGGCTCCCAATGGTGCAGCTAACTACTGCCTCCTCCCATCGAATGGATACGAATAATGCACCAGTCATCCATATGAGTAGACGCAGCATACATTGAGGGTCTTAAATGTTTTTGTTCTTGGCACATTTGTCATTGTCTTTATCCATCAGCACCATCTGTACTGCATGCGCCTGGAGCAAACTCAGCACTCGGCATAGCACTAGACTTGACTAAACACTGAGTGTTTAACAACGGCATTTCATGCAGTACTAGCATCTTGGGGGCCTCAGAGGCATGGGGATTAGGAAGCAGACATAGCAGCTTCCATTTGCCCTCGCTTTTCCCCACTGTACACATGTCATTATGCCACATATTAAATTCTGGGTGGTAAACAACTTCTATTATATCCAAAGCAAGGCCTTTGTATGCGTCATATTGTTTTTTAGTACCTGCTTCCCCTTTTATTTGGTGCACACTTATATTTGTACTCGTTGCTAAGGATGCTGTAGGCAAAATTATACACTTCACATTCACCAGTGTTTCTGCATCTGTTTCTATATTTCTCCTTTTATTCTCTATTAATATAAAACTAGTACTCCTGTATAATGGTAGCCCACAACAGAACCTGCTAAAGCACACAATGATATACATTAGACATTTATGCTAAGGAGAACACTATTTATTGTGCATCACCTCTGTGCTATACTTAGTGGGCTGAGCGCCATATATTTGTGAAGCTTGGCATCAGCCATAATGCGCATGACGACTGGGTATCATGTTTACCAATATTTATTTTTTTATTTTTTACAAAGTGTAATAGCAGCTTTTTGTTAATGAGGTAGAATTGAAAATATGAGAGAGATACTTATATACACAGCTACTAACAGACAACAGTAGTGATTGCAGATATAGTCAGTAACCTGGAGGGGACAGCAAGGGTATAATAGCTTTGGGGCAGGCAACACAGTACGTGCAGATTCTGGAGGGACAGTATTGGGTGCCTTGCGGACTTCCGAAAGCGCCACCAGTAACGTAACTGCTTAATTTTAACTGCAAATGGAGTGGCATACACAACAGTGCATGATCCATTATATCGTAGCTCACTCCACCTACGTACACAATTCCTGATGTAAATACACTCCCCAGAGGAAAGTTGGGTAGGTGGTGAGCTCGCAGGACCTGGTGCAAGGCTGGTGTCGTATTCAGTCCGACGTGGAGCAATCTGTTGAGAGAGAAGTTTGATTGAAAGCATCAAGACAGATAAGTACATTTTAAGCTCCTCTCTCAAGATGTACACAGCCATGTGAGCATCGGAAGCACCCCTAATGGGAGATACTGGCATGTGCATGCGCCAGCCCGTAAGTAGTTTGCGGGGGAAAATAGTCCTAGTGATGGTCCTTTATGGGCTGCTTCCGCATGCTGAAAAGTGCCAATGGCAGGCAGTGGATCCAGTTTCTTTTAAGAGTAGCGCACAGCTTGGAAAGGTTATTCTTTAAAAGCCCATTTATCCGCTCGGCCATACTGTTGGTTTGAGTGTGGTAAATGGAACACATCCAATGCTTGATTCCCAAGAGTGCTGTTATCTCTTTAAAGAAATTGTTAAAGAAGTGCGTGCCATTGTCGGACCTTGTTGCCGGCGACTTGGCATCACAATGTGTACATGGACCAGCCTCAACCCAACGGGAGAAGTAACATACAACTACGATGAGCTATCTATATGTTTTGCACCATTCTCCCATATCAGCGTAATCGATGCAGAGCTCCTGGAACGGCCCAGTAGGACAGGGCAAAGTGCCTCTTATCGTGCAAAGCATTTGTCCGGTACTATAGCTCTGACACTCCATACAGTTGACAACAAACACTCTTAAGAGCTCCTGTAAGTTGGGGACAAACCGGTCTGCCTGTAAATCTGCTGCAATATGCTGTTTGGACACATGAGAAGGCTAATGCAGATGGTCAAGCACAATAAACAGCAACTCATACGGCATCTCAACTTTCCCAGTGGTGCATTGCCTCCAAATCAAATCAGTGGATGACTGCACACACCCTTTCATCTGCCTTAGCAATTTTTCTTCTTTAGGAGCCCGCCCCTGTAACTCCACTATTTCAAAAGTTGACATGGATGAATAGGGCGATGGTAATTGCACTTACATCTTTGCAACCTATTTCGGGTATGGGGAGGTATGTTGCATGTTTGGCTTCTGCGTCCGCTGTAGTGTTTCCAAGAGAAACCTTGACTGTGTTGTTAGTGTGGGCAGCACACTTGACGACCGTAGTGTGGGCAGCATATTTGATGACCGTCACCACTATGGGTCGGGACAAGGTGTATATTAGTGTGTCTAGTAATGCAGCATGTTGTAAAGGAGAGAAGGAGCAGAGAAGAAGTAATAGAGAGCAAGAAGTATACCAAATTGAAGAGCTGCGAACCGTTCCATAACTTCTATGGAAGCCGGAAGGCCAGTGCATGCACACAGACATATGAATGACAGAATGCCAATACAACTAACAGATGTAACTTCCTCGATGACAATATAATTTAAGCACTACAGAAAGTTTCTGCCACCACATTGCATTTGAATCTGCATATCGATTTTCATAGGATGCGATCCTTGAGAACGACATGATTGTCGAAACACGCGTCATCTGACACCGTCAGACAATAAATACTCTGTACCTAAGGACTTAAAATGTCTATGATTTGACTATATATTGCATTTACTTAACGCAGTCTAGTTTATACTAACCTAAGGAAGAGCGCGATTTGCGAGTCATTCCTTTTGTTACTTCATTCTGGGTATGAGTAGGCTTGCCCAGACATTGACCCTGGCAATGCAGCTCAAATCCTAACAACTAAAAATGGGACGTGTTTAGCGCACACACCGGGTTCATTGCCTACCACCTTTCTTGATTAACCATAAAAGTTCTTTATCAGTTGTAATCAGTTATTTATAACACTCTTAATACCCAGAGGTTTCTAAGCTAATGTTTGTAAAGTCTCACAGAAAGCATTTTATAGTAAATACATTTTCAAACCTTGCTATGGCTTTGAGCGCTGTAATGGGAGCTGGAATAGAGCTTTGTGCTGGCTCGAGGTTCAGGCATTGCTAAATGCAATTTATTGCAGAGCCGTAGTAATGCCCTTTTCTTATTACAGGCCAGCTGTCATGTCGCAACTGGCCTGTAATAAGAAAAGTATTTACAGTCTTTTATACCAGTATTGCAGGCTGCCATATATAGTTAATCCGCTGTCATTCTAGAATTTGATTGTACTCGTTCCTGCGTTTTTGGTGAGAGGGTAGCTAGATTCTCCCAAGCACCACACTTATAGCATGTGGTCTGCAAGGGAGAGGGAAGGAGATTACATATGGTGTTTGCGTTTAAAATAGTAGTTTTTACTTTTGTATTTTTCTTGTTTTTCACTATAGTCTGTTAAACTTTCCCCTACTTATTCTTATCTTACGCAATTGCACAATTTCTTCCATGCTCTTCCCAACGGTGCCGTTCAGTATATTCTTCCCTCAACAGAACTAATCCCACTAGGTTTAAAATAACCTTCATTTTACCAATCTTCATTGATGGTCTCCTTTGCACCACCTGACCTTGAACCATCCTGTAGTATATAGCCTATTCTAGACAATCCATCATGCCTAAGACACCCCATATATCACTAATCTTCAAATTCTCTCACTAAACATACAAGGGTGTGCACACAGAAGAAGCGTTCAGAACTCGTGAATTACTGAGGCAGAGCTATTGAATGCTTGTCTATTTATTGAAGAGGCCCATGTGATTCCCATAAGTAACTCCCTTTCCCTTGTTTGCTGGACTGCCAAACTTTCCTTGGTGAACCCATCTGTGCCATGGATCTTTTGCTGCATATATCTGCTTCTATTGTAATAGGTAGTGGGCTGACCCGTGTCCAGAAGCGTTGAGATGCAAATTTCAAAATGCGATACGGCAAGCCGCTTGGCTAGTAGTCTTTGGAAATCCCCTAACCATAGAGTCACTATAGTATATACATACTATTAGCACCTTGCGCTTAGCCTACAAGAAGAAAACTATAATTCCTAGAGCATCAGGAGTCCATTGATAGCCACAAATGATATACATAGTTAAAGTTGCAAATCATTTTTGAAAAGATTTATCGAGTTAATGGTATTCTTAATATTTTGATTTATTCACTCCAAATTCAACGCAGTCTAAACAGCCAACTGTGATCCAATCTACAAGTTAAGTGACAGAAAAGAGATACAAAACTGAATTGCAGACAGAGGTCAAGATGACCAATTCACAGCACACCTAATATAGTATTACCAAATGAGAACCATAGCCTTGAAAAAGACACAAAGTCGAAACACGTGTTGGCTGTTTAGACTGCATTGAATTTAGAGTGAATATATCTGCTTCTATACTGCAGGCACTGGGGTGCCACGCTGTGTGTTGGACGTAGATATTCTGTGCGAGTGCAATCCTGTGTGTGTGATGTTGACCAAACATACAGCTTGTGGCAGTGAAAAGGCAGTGAACTATATGGGTAGCTGTATGGCGAAGCAGTACCAGTGCAGGCATCAGACGTCTAGACCAGTGGACGGAGTGAGTCCTAGGCCTTCAGTGCTCAGTTTCTGCTGCACCTGCAATCCCCCTCTCTTTCTGGGACTTCAAGTCCCCTAGCTGCCCACATTTACTTTACCATCTTTGTTGAGTCCTGCTGAATCCTCTCTTCTAGCACCTTCTCGTGTCTCTCAAACTCCCCCACCCACCCCCTTTCCGAGCATGGCAGAACTTGGCTTCTCCTCCTGCACCTGCTTACTGTCCTTTTGCTCCCACGTTCACAGTTCCACCAAGGATTGCTGAGCTCTTTCATGGCTTTCAACCCCCCCATGTTTCCTGTGCTGCAGAGGGATTGTCCCTCCGAAACCCTTTCCACCCTCTTTCTCTACCTGACCCCTTTAACCCTCTGGGATAGTGCATAGTGGAACCCTGTTCTTTGTGGACACAAACTGTTGGATTTGCCCAGGCTGGTTTCTTTTTTGTGGATGCCAGAATCTATTCTTAGCTATGCTCGATGTTGGGCACAGGTTCCCTTGCAACACAATATCATTGTGTGCACATCAGACGAAGAATGTAGATATCACATGGGTCTCCTTTATGCACAAGGCTTCTGGTCCGACATTCCTCCTATTGCATTAACCTACTGGAATTGAGAGCAGTCTTCCTGGTTCGCATAGCTTTTCTACTGTTAATGTAATACCAGTATGCCTTACATGAAATGTGCAATATTGTACAGCGGACTAATGTATGACCTGAAGAAGCAGGGTGTGGGACCAAATTGAAGACCCTGCCAAGAGAAGTTCAGACAGTTGGGCATTTGTTTCTGGTGCAGAATTTCTCCAGCATGGGGTCTGGCATGGATTCACATGCTCATGAATATCCCCGGTCGTCAGGCTGGGAATCCTCGGTAAAGAAAAAATCAGTATCAGTTTCGTTTCTGATGTGTCTTTCTTAGTAGTAACCAATCACTGATCTCTGGGTCATACTGCCCCCAGCCAATGACTGCCCTCTCCCTAAGCCCCGCCTCTGGCAGCCATCCTCAGATTTTTACCGCACGCTCAAGTGTTGGGAGTCCTCGTGTTTAGCTCTCGAGTTTTTTTGCTGTGTTTTTATGCTTTTCAGAAGATTTTTTTCATTTGTTCGGTTTATTCGAGCCTCAAGCTCCACCGTTACTTCCGACAACGGGTAGCCATTTCGGAATTCTTCTACGCCCCTCAAGGGTGAAGTTTTCGTCAAGTTTACACTTCTTGGAGTATTCCGGAAGATCTGCGGCCTACCTCAACGGACATGGCCCAGGACAAGGGAAGCTCGATGCCCGGATCCAAGCTGTTCAGGTGCTGCCCTGGATGCGGATTGCAGAACGTTTTCAAGGAGGACGAGCACTCGCGTTGTCTCTACTGTCTTCATGAGGACAAAACGCACGTGGAGAAGGACTGTGCGTTCTGCAAGAACCTTTCGGAACGGACCAAACAAGATCGTCGTTCCCGCCTCGCCGCCTGGCTGGAGAAGGGCACAGCAGATGAAAAGGCGAAGAAAACGTCTGAGCGGGCTTCTAAGTCCTGTGAGGGCGCCCCGGCGACGGGGGCCCAACAGAAGGCTAAGCACAGCGAGTCCGCGGGCACCGGGAGCGCCGAAAGGTCGGGCTCTTCGGCTGCCAGGCAGGGCGCTACTTCCCCGGCACGTTCGACCACGAGCCAGCGCTCTGGTTCGGGGAAGAGGAAGTCCGAGAACCCGGGTAAGCCACGGGAGCAGACCTGGTCGATCTCGAAGGGGGAGCGAGGTGCTGACCCTCCCTCCAAGGCGAAGGCCCAGGACGCACCTAAGGTGGTGAGGGCTTTGATCCATCCGGCAAAGGCCTCTGCCGAAGTGGTCGCTGCAACCCTGGCGAAGCCGGGTGAGACTACGCCAGTGGAAACGGCCTCTGGGCCCAGAGTATCCCTGCCACCACGGAGGGAATCCTCTTTCCAGCCCATCGTTAAGACCCCCGTGAAGCCCCTGGCGGAAAAAGAGGGGGGGGTGGTGTCCAGTGGCCATTACACACTCAGACTCAGCCTCTGAGGAGGAGCTGGTAGAACCGAGAAGGGCCTCAACGAGAGGTCCATAGGCCTCAACGAGAGCATAGGCCTCAAGGAGAGGTTCATAGGCCTCAACGAGAGGTTCGAGAGGGTTCGATCCCAAGGGGCGGCCCCTGCTGATGTGATCGAGGATAGCGACGTAGAGGGCCCAGTGGAACGGCCATCCCGTCCGTCGCAGCCATTACCCGAGCCTCAGGATAGCTCGGTGGCCATTTTGTTGGCAATCCAATCCTTATGTACTGAGATAAGGACGAGGTTACCACGGACCCCGACGGAGGATCCAGAACCGGGCCCATCGGGAAGCCCTCCGAACAAGCGGAGGAGAGTCCAGCCCGCTCCGCCCTTCATGCCTGCGAGACCTGTGGACCCTAGAGAGGATACGGCGACGGACACAGCGACGGGGACTGATGATGACGGCAGTGATGACACAGCGGACATTCCGTCATCACTCCCCCCCCACCCCCCGCGGGCTTCCCCAGCCAACGAAATTGGCTCTTTCTGCGCCATGATAACCAGGGCATCCGAGCTCTTCCAGCTCTGCCCTGAAGAACAGAAAAAGGAAGGGTTTCTGTACCAACGACGAGAGGCCAAGAGGAAGACGATCCTCGTGGTGCCTTTGCTCGATGACATCTGGAACGAGGGGCTTGCTGTCCTCAAGAATCCTTCCACGACACCCGCCAAGAGGGACAGGTACGAGAAGAAGTACCGAGTCCCCGATACTGCCCCCTTGTAGCAGCTACGAAGAAGGCAGCGGGTGCGGCGGCTTCAACTTCCACTTCCCCGCCGGACAGCGAGGGCAGGAAGTTGGACTCCATGGGACGACGAGTCATCTCGTCGGCGGCAACGACGATTAAGGCGGCCAATGCCTTAGCGATCGTGGCCCGCTACGACGGGGAGCTCTGGTTCAAAATAGCTCCCCTGCTAGACTTCCTGCCTACGACAAGAGGGCGGAGGCCCTAGAAATTCTGCAGGAAGGCGAGGTGGCGTCGGATCACGCCATAACGGTGGCAACGGACATTGCCGATACTGGATTTTGCCAACTGGGCAACAGAGTTTGCCTCCGACGACGAGGATGGCTCAAGGCAACAGACTTTTGCCAGGACGTCCAGACCAGAGTGTTGGAAATGCTGTTCGACGGCAATAACCTCTTTGGTAAGGCGGTGGACGAGACTCTACAGGCCATCAAGACCGACTCAGAGACGGCCCGGGCCCTGGGGGTGCTTAAACAGCAGCGGCCCTTTCGGAGCTGTGGAGGCAGACAGGGTGCCTCCAAAGGTTCCAGCGGTGGCTCCTCCACTTGGCGGCCCGCTCCTCTTCCCAGGAGGCCTACAGAGGTCGCGGCAAGCCAGGGGGATCCCGCCGTTGTCGCCAAGGAGGCCAAGGCGGCTTCCAAGCAAGACTGACCCGGCCATGTTGTCCGGCCCCCACCGAAGCACCCCGGTGGGAGGCCGGCTGACGAAGTTCGTCAGCGTGTGGGAGTCCATCTCCACCGACAGTTGGGTGTTGGACACCCTGGCCAACGGGCACTCGCTGGAATTCCAAAAGAAGTGCCCTTGCATTCCTCCCGTGGCCAGGAAGGAAAACCACGCCCCTCAACTGCTGTTGGAGGTTAGGGCGATGCTCAAGAAAGGTGCCATCGAGCTCGTCCCCAGAGAACTCCGGGGCTCCGGAGTGTACTCAAGGTACTTCCCCGTCAAGAAGAAGACTGGCGGTTGGCACCCCATCCTGGACCTGCGTCGCTTAAACAAGTACATCAAGGCGCAGAAATTCAGGATGGTCACCCTCCAGCACGTGCTGGGACAGCTGGAGGAAGGCGACTTCCTATCGTCTTTGGACCTGGAGGATGCTTACTTCCATATCCCTATTCTAAAAAGGCACAGGAAGTTCCTCAGGTTCGTGGTTCAGGGACGCCACTACCAATTCAGAGCCCTAACATTCGGATTAAAGTCGACACCCAGGGCTTTCACCAAGTGCCTGGCACCAGTGGCGGCGCGGCTGCGTCTGCAGGGGATCCACGTTTACCCCTACCTGGACGACTGGCTAATCCGGGCAAGGACAAGGGAACTCGCTGTCGAACACACGGCGAGGACCGTCCGGTTGCTCACGGAACTGGGGTTCGCCATCAACTACCCCAAATCGCACCTGGTTCCATCGCAGATAGCACTGTTTCTGGGAGCGAATCTCGATACAGTGGGGCAATTGGCCTCCCCTTCAGAGGAGAGGACCAAGACCATCCTGGGCAAGGTGCGGCGCCTGCTAGCCACGAACGTGGCCAGGGTGAGGTCCATCAAGTCCCTCCTCGGGATGATGTCCTCATGCATCTATCTTGTACCCCTTTGCAGACTTCGGATGCGTCCGCTACAGGAGTTCCTCTACGCCCGCTGGCTTCAGGCGAGGGGCTGTTTCGAGGACAAGATCCCTCTCGACGAGGAGTTCCGTCGGGTGATCTTATGGTGGGGCATCCGTGCTCACCTCACGTCAGGCACGGAATTTCAAATCCCTGCATTTCAGGAGACGGTGATGACAGACGCCTCTCTGGAGGGTTGGGGGGCCCACACCGGAGACCTCCACACAAGAGGCCTTTGGCTCCCAGAGGAGAGGTCCCTCCACATCAACATTCTGGAGCTCCGAGCAGTGTTCTGGGCTCTCAAGTCGTTCCTTCCGTCCCTCAAGGGCAAAGTGGTGAGGATCTTCACCGACAACACCACCACGAAGTTCTATATACGGAAGCAAGGAGGCACCAGATCCCCAGCCCTATCCAAGGAGGCCCAGGATCTGTGGCACTGGGCCGTCGCCCAGGGGATGTTTCTGGTTCCCTTCCACCTGGCAGGAATAAAAAGCACCATCGCAGACTCACTCAGCAGGGAGCTGCGCTCATGCCACGAGTGGGAACTGCGCCAGGACCAAGTGGATCGACTCTTCCAACGATGGGGCAAACCCCGGATCGACCTGTTCGCGACGGCGACGAACTCCAAGTGCCAGAGGTTCGCCAGCAGGTTCCCACAGCCGAGGAGCATGGGCGATGCTTTCTCGTTCCCTTGGGACGGCCTGTTTCTATACGCGTTCCCTCTGTTGCCGTTGCTGCTCCGCCTCATCAACCAGCTCAAGAAGTCCAGATGCAGGATGATCCTCGTCGCACCGGCATGGCCGAGGCAGATCTGGTTCCCGGACCTTCTGCACTTGTCAACGTCCCCACCAGTCAAGCTGCCGGCGGACGCGGATCTTGTCTCTAGAGAAGGAGGCGCCATTCTCCATCACGGCCCACCGTCGCTGAACTTGCAGGCCTGGCTCCTGCAGCACTAGAGTTTGGAGGGCACGATATCCCGGCTGATTGCCGAGAAGTTCTTGCAAAGGCCAGGGCGTCCTGAACTCAAGTATTACGGTCATAAATGGAAGACGTTCTCTGTCTGGTGCCATGCACAGAAGATTGACCCTCTGCGGATTACGGTTCCTCAAGTGCTGCCATACCTACTGTCACTGGCCAAAGCTGGACTGGCTCACGCCTCCATAAAAATACATCTGGCTGCCATCTCCCGATATACCAGGACTACGGGACGGGCGTCCTTGTGGTCTCATCGCCTGGTGAAGGAATTTATGAAGGGACTATTCCGATCATTCCCGCCGGTGAAGGCCCCTGCCCCGGCGTGGGAGCTTAATGTGGTGCTGACCAGACTCATGGGAGCCCCATTCGAACCTATGTATTCGGCGCCTTTGAAGTTCCTGTCATGGAAGACAGCGTTCCTCGTGGCCATCACCTCTGCATGACGAGTGGGAGAGATTCAGGCCCTATCTTGCAAGCCTCCATACTTGACTTTTCATGACACGAGGGTAGTGCTGAGGACGCACCCCTCCTTAATGCCCAAGGTGCCGTCAGACTTCCACCTCAACGAGCCCTTGGTGTTACCAGTTTTCTTCCCGTCACCTTCGACGCCGGCCAGAGGACTTTGCACTCGCAGGATGTAGCTAAAGCGCTGAAGTTCTACGTGGACCGCACCGTGAGTTTTTGGAAGACGTCACAACTGTTTGTGAACTTTGGACCTGTGAACCAAGGGAAGGCTCTCTCGAAGGCTTCCATTTCCAGATGGCTCTCCGGCTGCATCATGCATTGTCACCGGTTGGCAAACCAACTGCTGCCCGGCCGTCCTAGAGCCCATTCGACCAGCGCGATCGCTGCTACCATGGTGTTCCTGTCTGGTGTGCCCTTGCTGGACATCTGCAGGGCTGCTACGTGGAGGTCGACGCACACCTTCACAAGATTCTACTGCGTCGATCGGGACTCCAGGGAGGAGTCCAGGGTCGGCCAAGCAGTGCTGCGCAACCTGTTCGCTTAAGGTGAGCCTGGTGAGGAGGTAAGAGATGCTTAATGTTGAGTTGTTGTATTGCTTAATGTTGAGCCTGTTGCCACCTCCCGTGGTTGTGCATGTGTATACTATGTATTCTTTTATTCATGAGCATGTGAATCCATGCAGACCCCATGCTGGAGAAGGAACAAGTTACTTACCTGTAACTGTTGTTCTCCAGCATGGGTCTGGCATGGATTCACATGCGAACCCTCCCACCTACCCCTCTGCGGCTCTTCACTTGGTCATACTGCCACTTGGTGTGCTACCAAATCTGAGGATGGCTGCCAGAGGCGGGGCTTAGGGAGAGGGCAGTCATTGGCAGGGGGCAGTATGACCCAGAGATCAGTGATTGCTTACTACTAAGAAAGACAGATCAGAAACAAAACTGATACTGATTTTTTCTTTACCAAGGATTCCCAGCCTGACGACGGGGAATATTCATGAGCATGTGAATCCATGCCAGACCCATGCTGGAGAACAACAGTTACAGGTAAGTAACGTGTTCCATACTCCGATTTCAATCCACCTAAGTGTAGAAAATTGAGAGTAGATGCTTTAATCAGAGGGCTCTCAACGGAGCGCAAGTTAGTACTCAAGCAAGCCTCATTGGAGAAGGGGAAGAATCGAGTATGATGGTTCCCATGGGTCGTAACTAAAAATGTGCATAGAGTGTTTTGGAGCCTAATTCCCCAGGGAATGTGTTATGGTGTCTTGGTCCGAGGTTTTCTATAGCTCTTCCATTCAATCCTTTGTTTGATATTAAAGCTTAACTAATGCAACACTACATTGATTAGCTATGACGATTCTTATACCGCTCTCTTCACCTTGCAGGGGCCAAGGAATGTTTCACTTTCCTGTTGCTTCACAAAAAACTGCTGCGTGAGCCTGACAAACTCTCCCAAGTTTTAGGGGTAGCATATTCTGTCGTTTCCTGACATTGTTTGTTTTAACCACTTTTTTTGAGAGACTGTGCCCTTCCCAAGGCCATATGATGTGATGCTTAGAAAATATGTTTCTCTGTGCACTTGCCAAGGAGCCACTGTATTAAACGACAGTGCGATGATAGAGAAATGTGGTCTGCAATTCCTTCCTTTCCACTATTAGTGTTTACATGAAATTACCTGCACAATCTTCTTTCATGTATTCTAGTCCTTAGAAATTGCCTGGAAGCACTTAGAAGGCTTGTAACTCCAGTTAAGATGATCTCTCCTCTCTGATTGCTAAATATTGTTGAGTAACAATTCATGTGCTTGCTGTGCCATTGCTTCACCAAGCAAGTGAAAGGTGCTGTTCTTGCAAGCAGTGTTCGTATTTCACTTATGACCCTCCACTTTCCCTTCACATAGGTGGTCTTGGATTTCTATGGCGAAACCAGAGGTGATGGCTGGAAGGTTTAGAATTAATCTTTTCCTCTTGCAATGCTCTCGCCAACCCTCCGGCCCATGGTTCCTCACCTGCCAAGCCATTACAAAAAGGGAAAGACCAAATGCAAATCAGGTTTGGTCCCACCGAAAAGGCGCTGTCAAGCCCGAACTGCTTGGTCACATCCCTTCTGCATGAGACTACAAGCATCCCCAGACATGTTTCGGCCTCAGTTTGGGCTGTACTGCCTCTTTGTGGCAGGACCAATGTGCGTACATCCTTTCCCCTTCTGTAATGGCTTGGCAGGCCGAAAAAGGAGGGTTGCCTAGAGCATTGGACGTATTGATTCATTCACATCCTTTCAGCCATCCCCTTTGGTTTTGCTGAAGTTACTTCTGTTTATTGGAAACATATACGAATGAGAGCAGTGAAATCGGCCATCTGTGCATAAATGAAAGAAAATGACTATAAACTTTTAATGCATTATTTAGAACATGACTTCTGACCAGTGCCACATTTTCTCTGGTGCCACTGGTCTGTGCTGGTGGGGATTTAGCGAGTAGGATCCCTGCTTCACATTTGGTGTCAGTTTCCAAAAATTAAGCCTTTTGAAACTCTTGACATTTTTAATGGTGTCGCAGGAATTGACCTGGATCATGCCATAATAATGTTTGAGGACACTGAAAAATCACGACCATCCCCAACAACATGGACAAGTTATTGACACTTTCTTGGGTATACCAGCGTAATACATGTTTTAAAATACTTTACTCTGTACATATCTTACACAGGCAAGAATAGTTGCAAAAGAAGAAACACTGGCTGTGCAAGACAAGGAGCATTTACAGACTAGCCACCTCCGTGGGCGGGACATTACAGTACTGGCACACTGTAGTCACACTTCTGAAGCAGCCAACAAGGAACAAATCCAGCTCCAAACATACACATTCAATACCTTCACACATGTTCCATCACCCCCAGACTGCAAGGCCTCTGTCCCGTGTAATCCAGGCCACCCAGCTCCACCTGGGTCAGGGATGCCACTTATTGCCCCCCATTCCCAATCTGCTAAACGCCCAAGCATGCCACCAGAAGACTCCAACTATCCTTAGGTCTATTGTTCGCTACACAAAAGTATGCCATAGACCAGGTCCACTTCACTGAATCAGGTCATATCCCTCAGCCAAGAGCTCGAGACAGGGGCTATGGAATTGGTCCACTTAACCAGAATGCACCTCCTCGCAAGTTTCATACCTGTAGTCAACAGTTTACGATATCCCACCGGGAGAGCCAACATAACAGTTCACACGGGATCTCAAGGCCCAACATTTTAGTGAATATCGCAACTACCTCCACCCAGAATACTTGGACATGGGGACAGGACCATAGGATGCAAATGAAGTTTGCTGCTTCCCCCGTCATCTACAACACCTACCGTCCCCAGTGGGGCCAAACAATTGGATACGAGATGGGCCCAAGTCAAGTAAATCCTATGCAACGATTTAAACTGGATAAGCTTGAGTCCAGTGCTTAGCACCCCCTATGCGTGCAGTTGCATAACAGACCCCTCCGCTTCTCTGAAAAGGGACCGCCAACATCCTCTTCCCATTTCTCTCTGCATTTCAGCACCGTCCTCTGGGTGTCCTGCAGAAACATCCCATATACGGAAGAAACTACATGCTTAGCAGACGCCGAATTCAGGAGAAACTGCAACAGCAGCAAAGACGCAGGTTCTGCTACAAAACAAGGCGCCGCGGCTCTAAAAGCCACCCGCATACGAAAGTATTGTAATCAACGGCAAAAATCTCAGGAATCCTTGGTTAACTTTTACCATAGCAAATATAGAAAATAACCTGTCAGGCGTTAGTTTTGTATTCTATTTCCCTCCTTTTGGGTGCTTTTGGTGTACACCAATGGGACGTTGATTATGTAGCTCCTCCCCTGGAGCCTCCCTTCTGATTCTACCCAGCACATGCTGGATTTTGAGGATCTGAGGGAGGTTTTTTACCATAGGGGATGGCCGGAGGGTGCATGTGAATTTATGAAAGATACCAATGCTGGAGAAATGGAGTTACAGGTAAGAAACATACCCCTTTTCCTGTCTTTGCATCAGCAGCGTGCTGTTCCTGAAGGAAGTAATGCCTAGTAAAGGTGTGTGGCACTGCCTAGGCGGCTGCTTGACAAATGTCTGAGTGACACTCCAGACCACATTGCCTCTGAAGCCGCTGTGGCTCTTGTTGAATGGGCCGGGGCTGGTCCATTAATGGTTTGTCCGTGACAGAAGGATATGGCGAAGGATATCAACCTTGCAATTCCCTGCTTAGAGAGAGCCTTTCCTTTGTTTGGATGTCCGTAGGCTAGAAACAGTTGAGATGAGTTCCTTGAGGACTCTGTCCCATGTAGATAGTATTTGAGCGATCTTGTAACATCTAGGGAGTGCAACGCAGTCTTCGCCAGGGTTTCTGGTTCTTGGAAGAAAACGGGTAGTGTAACTGATGCATGTTTATGGAATTCCGATGACACCATCGGTATAAAGTGTGGGTTGGTTATAAGTACCACTTTATCTTTGTAGCATTTATGTAGGAGCACCTCAAAGAACTTGGGGTCGTCCACATTAGGGCCGTAGACGTTAACTGGGTCCTGTGCCAGGATGCCTGACACTATTAAAATTCTGCCCATTGGATCAAATAGCTGCTCCACCAACCAAAACTCCAGTGACCTATGAATCAATAGAATAGGTGGAAAAAGAAGGGTATTACCTGCAGCTCTGCCAGGATTGGGCCATCCCTTCATTCGCCTGTTCCCAACAGGTGGGTTTCCTGCAACAGGACCACCTTAGCACCATGCCTATCATAATAGTTGACAACTGTGCGCATCTTCTGTGGGTTAAGCCTCCAGACATTCCAGCTTATGATATTACAGACCGCCATACATACCCAATGGTAGGACAAAACACCCAGCATTGCCACCCCCACCCATAGGCACTTACTGCCCATATCCATTGCCACTGCTGAACCTCCTGTGCCCGCTCTAGATGTGAACCATTTTACAACAATAACACCCATCCACCCAAATCCAACAGTCCCCTCACTCTCACACACTGCGCAACCCCAACTTGCAGTGAAAAACCCACCCTCATCAATACTATTTAACTCCCAGCAACAACATGGGTATTTACTCAGGGGTGTTGAACTCGACAATAACCTTGACAGCCCAGCCAACAAGAGCGACTCTCTGGAGGAGGAGGGAATAACATTTCTGGATATGTAGCAAGTAACATTTACTGTTACATATACAAAAGAAAACAACTCCGGTGATCCATATTGGTGGAGAGACCATGTTCACACGCAAATCCCGCTATAGCGCCTGAACAGTGCTGGGGTAGTTAAGGGTCCCACAGGTAAAGAGAAGTTTGAATTGCACGTGCCATATTGGTGGCTGGGGTGACAGGGATATTGACATGATGTGGAAATTTAGCATGAATGCAGTGTAGTTAATGGGAATAAGATATGGGTTATTTTTAGTGTTTGTTTTTTAGTTGATACATTTTCAAATGGCATGTGCGCAGCATGGTAAATATCAAAACTTCTGATACAATATAAATGCAATACAGGTGTAATGCAACAAAGCGCTTAACCAGGCAGCGAGGAGCTCTACATGTGCATGCAAGGTAGATTTACAATGGGAAAATAGGCGTAGGGGATGCGGTAGTCCTGAACATACATGTATAGGTACACATACATGGGGGTCTCTAGGGAAATAGGCTTTGGGCAGTATGAATATACAGATCTGTTTTGCTGCACACTTCTCTAAGTTAGGAATTGTGCTAGCTGAAAACCTGGGTTGGGCAATTGAACGCTGTGTGACTGAGAAACTAGTTTTACAAGGGTGGGAAAAGACAGCAGCAGTTGCGATGAATATTAGATGGTCACTTTCGGGCAGGCCTTTTTTATGGCATGGGTGCATTGTGAATGTGAGATGCAATCTCTAATTTATTTTATAATGTTTTTATTGGCATTTGGCATTTACGGTTATATTCCGGACCATTACAATCATGGTTTGTATCAATACATGAATTACATATCACTTATGCCTTATAAGTTATGGGTAGCATTAAACAGCTAACAGAACAAACAAGAGGAAAAAAGGGAGAATAAACAAAAGAAGTAACAGTGATAACAGTGACTGTCCTTTGATCTCTGAGTTATTAAGTATATAGGAATTTGTTATTGACTCACAGGAGCATTCCAGCCACCTGGTAGGGCTGGATTTTAGGGCCCGACAATTAAACCTGATGCGGGGTGCTTGCAGTGAAAGGAGATCTGATAGATCATGGATTTTCAATAGAGTTGTCAAGGTGTGGGTTGAGACCATGTGGGCTGGAATGGTAAATCGCATAGTTTAGAATTAAATGTGGACACCAACATGTTTGGGCGATAAAACCAGCAACAATAAACCAAAAAGAAATTTGTTTGTTGCCCTCCACTTCGCATCAATGTAATTTCCATAGAATAGCCATGTGTGTCACAAGTAGGGGTAAATGTTCTAACCAGATGGAACCTGTGATAATTGAAATTGTTTGTAAGTTGTGTAAACTGTGTAACTAGGAAATTGGGCTATGACCATATATGGGAAGGCCTCAGAGAGGGTGAAACCTGCAATTATAAATTAAAGGGGAAGTTGCAGGTAGGTCTGGTATCCAAACCCTGTAAATCCAAAAAGACTACTGGTCTTTCCACCAACGACTCGAGGGGTAACTCTCCCCGTCGGAAGGAGTCCAGGGAATCTCGGTCCCGGAGTGGTTCTCGCCATTCGTCGTCCTCGTCGAGGCACTCCCAGAAGCGGCATCACCGGTCACCTTCCCCTTCCTCGTCGGATGATCGCTTTGCGAGCAAAGTGGCTTGCCCCACTAAATCCTTACTCCGGAGGAGTGGGAAGCATTCAGGGAGAACATGCTGGAGGTTTTTCAATCTCAGGGCACTGTTCCGTCCACGCCTTCGGTTGAAGCCGGCAGGGAACGGTATCGATCCGACGCTTGCACGCCTTCGGGCCTGGGCAGTCGGCACGATAAACATCGGGAACCGGCGAGGTCCCGTTCGGACAAGGCTCTGGTAGATCGCCAGAGACATGCCAGATCAGGTCGCGGTCTTCGTCCCCGACAAAACCGTCGAAGTCTGGGAAGGTGTCGGCGCCGTGTCCATCAAGTGCGGCTCAAGAGGGGGGGCTTCACGTCTACCCTTACCTGGACGATTGGCTGACCCGAGCATGTTCTCCCGAACAGGCCTTGCATCATCTCAGCCTCGCCTGCCACTCCCTTCACAAGCTGGGCTTCTCCCTCAATTTTCAAGACGTTGCATATGATACCTTCCCAACAGCTCCAGTACATCGGGGCTGTGTTGGACACATCCTTGGGGAAGTGCTCGCCACCCAAGGTGAGGGCTCATCACATTGTCCAGATGGTCAACACATTTCAACAGGCCTCATGGCATCCTGTATTTTTCTGGTGCCAGAGGCCAGACTGCGGTTGAGATCCCTTCAATAGGCTCTCAGGATGCAGTGGTCCCAATTCTCAGACAAAAAGTTGGATCTCCTACAGATTCCGCTCACGGTCTCACAGGATCTTCTGTGGTGGGCCAGCGAAGAGAATCTGTTGAAGGGAGAGCCTTTTTGGCAACCGTGGCCGGAGGTGACGGTAGTGATGGATGCTTCCCTCACAGGATGGGGAGCTCACGCCACTGAGCTGTCCACCAGCGGTCGTTGGTCTCTGTCGGAGTCCAAACTTCACATAAATCTTTTGGAGCTGAGGGCCATCAGGCTAACCTTGAAGGCTTTTCTGCTGTTTGTACGTGGGAAGAGTGTCCTGATCATGATGGACAACACAGTGGCCATGCATTACCTCAACAAAAAGGGAGGTCTGGGTTCTTTCCCGCTGTGCAGAGAGGCGATGCAGCTCTGGTTTTGGGCAATTCAAGAAGGAATCTCTCTATTGGCAGTTCACCTAGCCGGAGAGAAGAACTTGACGGCAGACGCTCTGAGCAGGCAGAACACAGTATCCCACGAGTGGGAACTAGCTCAGGAAGTCCTTCAAGAGATCTTTGCCTTTTGGAGAACCCCTCAAGTGGATCTGTTCGCCACCAGTATCAACCGAAAGTGCGATCAGTATTGCTCAAGGGAATTTCCCCTGAGAGGAGCTCTAGGGGACACGTTTGTAGTGGATTGGGAGTTTCCACTTACTTAGGCGTTTCCGCCAGTCCCCGTCATTCCTCAAATGATCAGGAGGTTGAGAAGATTCCGGAAACCCATGATCTTCATTGCCCTAGATTGGGCCAGGAGAACGTGGTATCCGGATCTTGCAGACATGTCCATCTGTCCTCCGATTCGTCTTCCGCAAAGAGAGGATCTTCTCTCGCAGAAGGGAGGTCGGGTTCTCCATCCGGATATCAGGACCCCCAACCTTCACGCCTGGTTTCTGAAAGGCTGAGATACAAGGATTGGGATCTCCCGGATGACGTAATGGAGGTGTTGCTTTCAGCCAGAAGGCCAGCAACAAAATCTTTATACCGCTGCCGTTGGAACAGATTTTGCAGCTGGTGTAGAGAAAAGAATATTGAACCCTTTTCATGTAGTACACCGATGGTGTTATCTTTTTTGCTATATTTGGCAAATTCAGGTCTTCAAGTTGGCACAATCAAGGGCTACCTCGCAGCGCTATCAATCTTCAAGCGCACTGCGGAGGAGCCTGCATACTTCAAACTGCCCATAGTGATACAATTTCTGAAAGGGTTAACTAATGTTTTTCCCCCAACTCCTTTTCACGTTCCAATGTGGGACCTAAACCTAGTCTTGAAATTTCTAATGGGTACTCCATTCGACCCCTTAATTCCTGTTCATTAAGGTTTCTCACTCTTAAAACTGTCTTTCTATAGCTTTAACTTCTGCCAGAAGAGGGAGGGAATTACAAGCTTTATCTTGCAAACCTCCACATACAATCTGTCACAAAGATAAGGTAGTTCTCCAAGTGATGCTGAATTTTCTGGTGGTCTCAGAATTCCACATCACACAAACGATAACCATCCCCTCGTTTTATCCTCCTCCCCATCCAGGGAAAGAGGAGGAGAGGTTGCACAGGCAGGATTCAAGGTGTGCCTTGAGTTTTTACATTAGCAAACTTGCAAGGATTAGGCAAGCAGACCAATTGTTTGTGGGGTATGCAGGACACAAATTAGGTTTACCTATTACAAAACAAACCATCTCAAGATGGATTATATTAACCATTATAGAGTGCTATAAATTGGCAGGAAAAGAGCCCCCTCAACATCTCAGGGCTCATTTAACCAGGGGTATTGCAGCCTCTTCAGCTCTCCAAAGAGGAGTTCCAATTAAGGACATATGTGCGGCTGCCACATGGTTGTCTGCACACACTTTCACGAAATTCTACAGTCTTGATTCCTCCTCTAGCCAGGAGACGAAATTTGGAAAAGCTGTGTTGCACTCTGTGCATCTTTAAAGGAAAACATTTCATTTTACTCCAGCCTCCTCTATATACTACTGCTATGGGAGTCTATCAAAGATAAGGAATACGTGGGAGGACACAATCCATTCGAAGAACAAGGTACTTACCAACTGTAACGTTCTTTTGACTGGATGTTCCTCCCATGTATTCCTTATCGCCCTTCCCACCCATCCCCGCAGTAAAACTTCCCTTGTAGTTGCAGCCTACGCTCCTACAAGGTTATTAACCATTTCATGCAAAGCAAAAACAGCACCTCTAAACGGAACTGAGCAACGGACACAGCGCAAGACTATTTATACCTATGGTGACGTTGACGCCGCTACAGAGGCCTTCGAGGGACACCGACTCGAGGGACGTCGACGCGGAGTGCCCTCTATTGTGAAAATATTTTCCGAGGCCAGCAAGCTGGAAGTGGATTTATCAAAGATAAGGAATACATGGGAGGAACATCCAGTGGAAAGAACGTTACAGTTGGTAAGTAACTTGTTCTTCTCATCCACCTGCGTACGAGAACATGCAAGAACCATCCTAAATGACTCCCTCTGCTCTGGAATCTTTCCGGATGCCTTCAAAATTGCACATGTCAAACCCCTTCTTAAAAGACCATCCCTTGACCCCCTCGACCCTAAAAATTACAGTCCCATCTCGAACACCAGCTTCCTTGCAAAACTCATCGACTGAACTGCGTACTCCCAACATAACGCCTTTGTCAAATCTAACAACCTCCTTGACCCCACCCAATCAGGCTTTAGACCGCGACATGGAACCAAAACCACTCTGGGCTCAATCTGGGGCAATCTTAAGATCACTGCAGATTCTGCAGGATGCACTGCACTAATTCTCCTCGACCTGTCAGCGGCCTTTGACACAATTAACCACTCAATCCTCCTTGACCGCATCCACTTCCTAGGAATCCGTGGAACCGCTCTCAAATGGATCGCCTCCTTCCTCAACAACAGGAAACAACCCACCTAGCCCCTTTTCTCTCGGCTGCTCGCCCAGTTAATACTGGAGTACCACAAGGCGCCTGTCTATCAGCTTTCCTGTTCAACCTCTATATGTCTACCCTGTCTGGAATCATCCGCCTGCACAATATCCTGTGTTACAACTATGCTGACGATACCCAAATCATCCTTAAACTCCTCAACTCAAACTCCAACTCTCAGCCCGACCTCGCAGCCTGCCTCCTAGATATCGACCGTTGGATGACCACAAAACCACCTCCTTCTAAACCCGACTAAACCGAAATCATGGTGTGCGGCAACACTGAGCTTCTCCCTCGTCCACTCCCTTGGCCACCTTCCATGGGCCAACCGCCCACCCCCTCCGTCTCAGTAAAAAACCTTGGATGCACCATGAACTCTGACCTAACCCTCTCCCGACAGATCAACAACGTATCTAAATCTCGTCACTACCATCTCAAAATTCTCAGGCACATTTTCCCTACCTCTCCTACCCAAACAGACTTGCTGCTGTTATATCCATTGTAATGTCGAGACTGGACTATGCCAACTCCCTTTACCTAGCAGTCCCAACATACCACCTTAATAAACTCCAAAGAGCGCAAAACGCTGCTGCTAAAATGCTACTAGCCCAGGGCCCAAGAGACCACACCTTTCCAGCTTTCAGAACCCTCCACTGGCTCCCACTTTCAAGACCCTGTGCATCACTCATCGTGCAGTGCACAAGACCGGCTCTCTTTACCTGCAGCATAAGCTTAAACCTTACCTCCCACCCCGCACCCTAAGATCAAGCTCTGCCCTCCTTTTAGTGATCCGAACCACCAACTTCGTCAGGATCAGAGAATCCTCTTACCCAGCATTGGCCCCGACACTGTGGAACTCGCTTCCACCTCACATCCGACACACCCAAGACTATATGACATTCCGCAAATTACTAAAAACATGGCTCTTTCCCTAACACCCACAACAACCCAAAGCTATGTCCGAGCTCCCAATGACCAAACCCACAATGAGACTCTCTACCATGTGTCCAACGACCTGTGATCCTTCCCACAGGTTAAGAAGGATCGATAGAATGGATCGAGGTAATAGATGGATGGAATGATGGAGGGAATAGAGCTACGAAATGGATGGATGGATGGAACAGAATTAATGTTGTGGATGCATGTATGGAATGACGGACGAAACAAATGGACGGAACAGATGGAGACGATGGAATGAATGAATGGAACAGATAGACGCATGTGAAATAAAGGGATTGAATATATAGCATGGATGCATGTGGAATGAATGAATGAATGAATGAAATGTATGTATATGTATGTATATAGAGTGGATAGAACGGATGAACTAGAGAGAATAGACAAAATCAATAGAACCGGTGGACGTAGTTGATGGGTGGATGGAAATGACCGATAAATGGAGAGGACTGATGGTATAGATATTGGATGGAATGGATGAACATAGTAGATACAAAGACAGACCGATAGAAGAGATAAATTACATGGATGGAGTGGATGGATGCATGCAGGGCAAGTCGATGGAACGGATGGCGTGGATGCACGGACTGGAGAGAATAGACTGAATAAATAGAACTGTTGGATGGAACTGATGGGTGGTTAGAGTGAATGGTTGGATGGAGGGGATCAATGGAATGGAATGGAATGGATACTCGATAGAATGGGTGAACGCAATAGATGAACAAGTTACTTCTTACATTGTAACGTTCTTTCGATGGGATGTTCCTCCGACGTATTCCTTAGCTTTGATAGGTCAGCTCCCAGCTTGCTGGCCTCGGAAGTTTTTTTTCAGTAGAGGGCGCTGCGCGTCGACGTCCCTCGAGCCGATGTCCCTCGACGGCCTCCGTATCGGCGCCGACGTCACTACGCGTATAAATAGACTCGCGCAGTGTCCATTGCTCAGTTCCGTTTTGACGTTAACAGTTGTTTTACATGAATTGTTTATTGACCTTGAAGGAGCGTAAGCTGCAACCACAAGGGAAGTATTACTACGGGGATGGATGGGGGAGGGGCAATAAGGAATACGTCGGAGGAACATCCCATCGAAAGAACGTTACAAGGTAAGAAGTAACTTGTTCTTTGAAGGGATTTGTGTCCTCCGACGTATTCCTTATCTTTGATAGACTCCCATAGCAGTGGTGTACAATTGGAGGTGGGAGTAAAACACCATGTTTCCTTTTAGGAATGAACCGAATGTAATACGGCTTTGCCAAACCTAGTCTATTGACTGGAGGAGGAATCCAGGTTGTAAAATCTTGTGAAGGTATGTGCGGATGACCATGTGGCAGCTGCACATATGTCGCGAACCGGAACCCCTCTTTGGAGGGCCGAGGAGGCTGCGATTCCCCTGGTTGAATGAGCCCTAAGATTTTGGGGAGGCTCTTTCCCTGCCAGTTTGTAACATTCCAGGATAGCCAAAATAATCCATCTGGAAATGGTTTGTTTTGTTATCGGTAGTCCCAACTTGTGCCCTGAGTAACCCACGAACAGTTGGTCTGCTTGCCTAATCTTAGCAAGTCTGCTTATGTAAAAACTTAAAGCCCGTCTTGGGTCCAGCCTATGTAGCCTTTCTTCCTCTTTCCCCGGATGGGGAGGCGGATGGAATGAAGGTAAAGTAATTTTCTGAGTGATGTGAAATTCAGAAACCACCTTTGGGAGGAAATTAGGCTTCACGTGTAGGACAACCTTATCTTTATGAAAAATTGTATGAGGGGGTTTACAAGATAGAGCTTGTAATTCGCTCACCCTTCTAGCAGATGTTAAAGCCACTAATAAGACAGTTTTAAGGGTGAGAAATCTTAGCGAACAAGAGTGGAGTGGTTCGAAAGGAGTACCCATTAGGAAATTTAAGACTAAATTTAAGTCCCATAAAGGAACCTGGAAAGGTTTTGGAGGGTAGACATTAGTTAATCCCTTTAGAAGTTGTATTACTAAGGGTAATTTGAAATACGATGGTTCCTCCGCAGTGCGCTTGAAGATCGATAGCACTGCCAGATAGCCCTTGATAGTGCCAACTTGAAGGCCTGAATTTGCCAAGTAGAGTAGAAAGGATAACACTGTTGGTGTACCACATGAAAAGGGGTCGAAATTCTCTTCTCTACACCAGCTGCAAAACTTGTTCCAACGGCAGCGGTATAAAAACTTTGTTGCTGGCCTTCTGGCCGAAAGCAACACTTCCATGACGTCATCAGGGAAGTCCCAATCCTTGTATCTCAACCGTTCAGAAGCCAGGCGTGAAGGTTGAGGGTTCTGATGTCTGGATGGAGAACCTGACCTCCCTTCTGTGAGAGATGATTCTCCTTGAGTGGAAGACGAATTGGAGGGCAGATGGACATGTCCAGAAGGTCTGGGTACCACGTTCTCCTGACCCAGTCTGGGGCCATTAGGATCATGGTTCTCCGGAATCTTCTCAACCTCCTGATCATTTGAGGAATGACAGGGACTGGTGGAAACGCATACAGGAGTGGAAACTCCCAGTCCACTACAAACGCGTCCCCTAGAGCTCCTCTCGGGGGAAATTCCCTTGAACAAAACAGATCGCACTTTCTGTTGGAACTGGTGGCAAACAGATCCACTTGAGGGGTTCCCCAAAGGGCGAAGATCTCCTGAAGGACTTCCTGAGCTAGTTCACCCGCGGGAGACTGTGTCCTGCCTGCTCAGAGTGTCTGCCGTCAAGTTCTTCTCTCCAGCAAGGTGGACTGCCGATAGAGAGATTCCTTCTTGGATTGCCCAAAACCAGAGCTGCATTGCCTTTCTGCACAGTGGTAGTGATCCTACGCCTCCTCTTTTGTTGAGGTAGTGCATGGCCACTGTGTTGTCCGTCATTATCAGGACATTTTTCCCCTGTACAGATGGCAGAAAAGCTTTCAGCGCTAGTCTGATTGCTCTCAGCTCTAACAGGTTGATATGTAGTCTGGACTCCGATGGAGACCAACGACCGCTGATGGTCAAGTCGTTGATATGGGCTCCCACCCCGTGAGTGAGGCATCTGTGACTACTGTTATCTCCGGCCATGGTTGCCAAAACAGTTCCCTCTTCAAGATGTTTTTCTGGCAGGCCCACCACTGAAGGTCTCGAGCCACCTTGAATCTGAAGGAGGTCTGTCATTCTCCCTGAGAATTGCGACCACTGAGTCCTCAGTGCCCACTGAAGAGATCTCATTCTCAGGCGAGCCTCTGGCACAAGGAAGATGCAGGATGCCATGAGGCCTAGCAACCTCAAAAAGTCGAAGGCTGGGAGACGTTGGGCATTTTGAAACTTGGTGACCCTCTGCAGAATATCTTGAGCCCTCACCTCTGGTGGCGAGGCTTTTCCCAGGGAAGTGTCCAGGATCGCTCCACTGAACTGGAGTCTCTGTAATGGTATCATCTGTGACTTCTTTAAATTGAGGGAGAAGCCCAGTTTGTGAAGGAAGTGGCAGACATAATCTAGCTGGATCTGAGCTTGTTCTGAAGATACAGCTCTGACCAGCCAATCGTCCAGGTAGGGGTAGACGTGGATCCCTTCCCTCCTTAGACTTGCCGCCACTACCGACATTAGCTTGGTGAAGACCCTCAGGGGGGAGGTCAGCCCAAATGGCAGATCTCAAAATTGATAATGAGAGCCGCCAATTGCGAACCTCAGGTATTTCTTGTGTTTGAGATGGATTGGCACATGGAAATGAGCATCCTGGAGGTCCAGAGATACCAGCCAGTCCTGGAGCTGGAGGGCCTGAAGGATCTGAGAGAGAGTTACCATCTTGAACTTGTCCTTCCTGAGGAACTTGTTCAATTCTAGTAAGTCCAAGATAGGTCTCAGTCCTCCGTCTTTCTTCGGTATGAGAAAGTAGGGGGAGTACCAGCCCTTGTTCCTCTCCGCTACAGGTACCGTTTCTGTGGCACCTTTCTCTAGCAGGTCTACAATTTCCTGCAAGAGGAGCGAATCCGGAACTCTCAGAGAGCTGTTCCCCGGTGGATGACTCTGAGGGATGCGTAGAAAAGGCAGGCAGTAACCTTGGGCAACTGTCTCCAATGCCCAAGCATATGATGTAATAGCCTGCCATTCCGTCAGATGTTGAGTTAACCTGCCCCCTACTGGTGTTTTGTAAAGAGAGTCCTCAGAGCGGTTTGGAGGCGGCTGATGCAGATGCCGAGGGTAAAGAGGCACCTGCTGCTGCTGCGGCTTTTGTGTTTTTACCCCGTCCACCTCGGGTGAATTTCTTCTGACCCCTTTGAACCGGCTGTCGTCTGCCCTTTCCGAATGCGGAATAGAAGCGAAAGGACTTACCTCTCCAAGAGGTTCATGAGGGGCGATATGGTGTCTGACGGATTGCAGCTCCTAAGGATTTTGCTGCTGCCTTTGATGTTTGTAGTTTTTCTAAACTATCGTCCGCCTTCTTACCAAACAAAGAAGAGCCGTCAAAGGGCATATTCAAGAGTCTGCTTTGCACATCTGGAGCGAAACCAGACTTTCGCAACCAAGCAAATCTCCTGGTTGTTGTACTTGCTGCCATGGCCCTGCTGATAGTGTCAGCAGAATCGATGCCAGTCTGAAGGGATTCGCACATTGCGTCCTTACCATCCTTAATGATGTTGAGAAACGCTTCCCTTTCTTCTCCCTCCAGGAGGCAGTAAGCCGCTGATGAAGCACACTCCCAAAGTGTGTGGCTGAACCTTGCGAGCGTACAAGTAGCATTGATGGATTTCAACGCCATGCTACATGCAGAAAATACTTTTTTGGCCATAGTCATATCTCTTATCATCCCTGTCCTGTGGAACAGTAGGGTAAACTGATTTACTGCCTGCTGAAGTAGCTGCCTGAACAACCAGACTCTCCGGAGTTAGGTGTTTGGATAAATATTCAGGGTCAGTAGAAGACACCCGATATTTAGCTGATAGTTTCTTGTTAGCTGCTGGGATAACCTCAGGTGTTTCCTAGTTTGCCAATATTCTCCTTTGTAATGCCGCATGAAATGGCACTACAGGATCCTCCTGTGGACCTTTGACCAAGATGTCTGTGAGGTTGTCTTGCTGAAAAGCAGGTGCAGGTGTGGACCATCCCATAAACTCTATTATCATTGCCCTCAAGGTTCTATAAGGGGTTTCAGCATGTTCCCCTGGGTCTGGTGTGGCAAATTCCACTTCTGGGGAAGTTTCCAACCCACTTGCTTCCTGTAGGGTTTCATGGAGGTCTTTCAACCTAACTTCCTCAGAGGTAAATTCCTCTAGTGCAGGAGTTGCAGATCCCTGCAACTCAAAAGGCCTTTCCTGATCTGAATCCTCCCCTTCTTCATAAATAGAAGATACGACCTGGAGTGTTCAGGTCTTGAAAATGGTATAAATCTCATTTCCAGAGCAGAAGGAGCCAGATTTGTCATGATTGGCTGAGAAAACGTCGTTGACACAGACGTTAAAGGCTTTGAAGCCATCGAAAAAGGCGTCGAGAAAGGTGGTAGAGGCCTCGATGAACTCGAGAGTATCGCGATTCTACTCGAGGTTGTCGACGACATTCTCGTGCTCGAGGCTCTGGGTATGGCCACTGGCTGTGAGGTGGCTGTGGGTTTGTCCTTTGTCGACGTCGAAGACGGCGTCGACTCGACTGTCCTGTGCGTCGAAGAACCCTTCGATAACGGCGTCGACGACGCCGATCTATGTGTCAAAGGGATCCTCGACGACAGCGTCGAAGACGCAACTTTGCCTTTACTCGAAGGTTCGTGATGCTCTCGAGTGGCTTCTTTCGCCGGGTACTGCGACTCGCGGCTTTTTGATTTTTCGGGTCTTTTACCCAGGGTATCACCCTCAGCAGTCTTCGAAGGGGTCGAGGCCGCTTTCTCAAAGACGCTTAGCATCCTTTTCCTGAATTCCTCCCACTCAGCCTGAGAGCTATGTTTTGTGGGACAGGAGACCCTTTTTGGGGAAACGGAAGAAGATGAAGATGAGGAAGGGGGTCTTCGACGTCTTTTTTTTGAATGCTTAGATCTCGAAGAGTGATGGGAACTACTTCAAGATCTAGAACGAGAATGTCTTTTATGATGGCAAGGAGACGAATGTCTCGACTCCGCTGAGGAAACTTTCGAAGAAGTTTTAACTGCCTTACCTCTCTCGAGCTTCCCCTTACGCTCCTTCAAGGCTTTCGCCGTCATGGACATGCAGTCCTCGCACTCCGAACAATGGTGCACGATTCCCAGGCACCACAATCAGATCCTTTGAGGATCCGTCAACGACATTTTCTTTCCACAGTCTCGACATTTTTTGAAGCCGGACCGTGGAGTCGTCAGTTCGGGTGAGGAAGCCATCAAGTACGAGTCGGTATTCACGAGGAATATATCGATATATTTGACTGAAGAACTGAGCAACGATATTCCGAGGCCCCACGAAGCGCGGAAGAACGGAACTGAGCAACGGAGGCTGCGCGAGTCTATTTATACGCGTAGTGACATCAGCGCCAATACGGAGGCCGTCGAGGGACATGGGCTCGAGGGACATCGACGCGCAGCGCCCTCTACTGAAAAAAAATTCCGAGGCCAGCAAACTGGAAGATGATCTATCAAAGATAAGGAATACATCGGAGGACACAATCCCTTCGAAAAAGACAGACAGATAGAAGAGATAGATGACATGGATGGAGTGGATGGATGCATATGGGGCAAGTGGGGATGCATATGGGGGAAGTGGATCAAATGTATGGCATGCAAAATGCTTAGAAGATATGTACAGAAAATGGACAGCAGATGTAGTGAGCAGAGCGGGTGGAATGGGTAGAAAGGAGTGGACGAAATGGATGGGGTAGTGAAGTGGATGGAGTATATGGAATGGACAGAGTGGATAAACTGGGTGGAGTGATTAGATGATAGACAGAATGGACGGAGTGTATGGGTCCATTGAACAGTTGGAAAGGCTGGAATAAATTAAATGGAGGGAGCAGATGGAACATAGGGAGCGGATGGAGTGGATGAGTGGAGCGGATGAAGCGGACGGAGCGGATAGAACCAATAGAGCATAGGGAATGGATGAACTAGACGGAGTGGACGCAGTGGAATAGGTGGAGTGGACGGAATGGAATGGGTGGAGTGGACGGAATGGGTGGAGTGGACGGAATGGATGGAGCGGACGGAATGAAAAGAGCGGACGGAATGGAAAGAGCGGATGAAATGCGAATGTAAATGTTGACATGCCCCACACGTGTATCACTGTGTACCCTGCTTTCCTGTTCCCGATGCTGTTGCTTTATATCTGTATCCCCCTCCTGTCACTGTAAGCCCAGCCCCCTGTCTCTGTGTTTGTGTCGCTCTGATCCCTGCCATCCTGTTCACATGCCTGGTCTCGGGCACTTTAAATATAACGATCATATCACATCACTATGCTTACTCTCTACTATACACCATCACTGAACTAGAACACAGCTATACACCTGACTAATTCGGCCTAGCTGTCCACATACGAACACGACCCCACGAACACCTCATCACCCTATAAAACGCAGCTAGCCGAGCACATTCCGGCTAATTGCTCACATATGCGTCCTTCAGGCCTAACGCAGGCAGAGCCCAGTCTGTGTGTCCACCCACCAGACTGCACACATCTAACTGATATCTTCAGCACCACACCTAATGCTAGGATGCAGCTACCAATCGGCAATTACATCAGCTGCACACATATCTGGTGCACCCACAGACCTTACGGCACTATCTCTCTCTACTGACCAGAACTACGGTTCCCGAGGGCGTTCAACCTACCAGCGCTTTGAGGTCATACTAATGATATGTAGAGCGCTATATAAATGCCAAGTAACATAACATAACATAACATTAGTAGGTAAGCAAGAGCTTAACAGAAAGGTGTGGTGTTCAGTGATGGGACCAATGGAAACAGATACTTCAGGTGATACCGGGTGTGGGATAGTGGTGCCAGATAAGCCAACAACATTGACAATTTCCTATGGTTGTAGTGTGGTCGGATGTGATTTATGGATGAGAATTATGTATCAGATCAGTCCCGTAATGAATTGTAGGGACTGTTCCACATGAAATACTGTTGATACGTATGTAGGAGTTTGTTTTTATTAAATTGTGACTTTTTCTAGTGATTCCTTTAATAAATGATTAATAAAGAACAAATACTTAAGTGATTGAGCGTCTAGTGTGTTGAATTGAATTGTTTCACCTCATAAGAATTGTTATATGACAGACGCTTGTACCTGTTGGTTGTTATATGTACTCATAATTTAGTATTAGTTTGTAGGTGTTTGTAACTACACCAGCAGTAGCCACCGGAACACTTTATTACTCTGACCTTTTACGTTATTTTTGTGCTGATCCTTCCCAGGCCAGGTCACAGTAATTGGATATTCCTGGCATCCCCTGTTACTCCAGTATTTTGACATCCACATTTAGAAATCCAGCAGCTCATAGCGTGGAGCGCCTGGCACCGGTGTCAAGTAGTCGAGTAGTAGTAAAGCAGCAGACAGCACGGCAGGGTCCCTCTGGCAATGTCATTGTGGATAATAGGAGATCTGAATGTCCTGGTAGCCCTCATCAGGAGGAAGAGGTGGTCAGGTGGTGTGGGTGTAGGGTAGCAAAATAGAACTGTTAGGAGGAATTAAATAATTGCGAGTAGTAGTGGGACCATATTGCCGTGGTCTGTAAGGTTTCGTAGGACATTGCAATACCGTCAGAAAGGTTTCCCCGGCAGCTGTTGCTGGGCAGGCAAAATGGGTGTGCAAAAATCTGTTGTGGCTGGTGTCCCTGGTGAGAAGGCGGCAGAGGATTCTGTTTGCGCATAGGGCTGGTGAGATACCCGGGCGTCTCTGGCCCCCAGAGACACTTTCTTTTCTTGTTCTGGTGAGTCTGCTGTATCTGCACAGCCCTGAGGCGGGTAGACCCATCTTGCTCCTGGCGTTTGTTTGTCATAGAAATCTTGAGCTGCTTGTTGTGCATTTTCAATAGATTCAGCTTGAGACCCCTCCCCGCCCCCTGAAGCAGATTGTCAGATATTTATGGAAGTAGACCAGTCAAACAAAATTGGTAAAAACAGTCAGCCAGTCTAGGTATGCAGTCATAGGGTATTTTACTTTGATGAGGGTGGTAAGAGCGGCAATATTAGCAGTAATAGCTTCACCTTCCGCTAGTGTGTCAGGTCAATGCAGTTTGTCCATAGTTTGTTTTTGTATAGAGTGTCTTTGAGCACCGCCTGTAGGAGTTTTCTTAAGGTCCGCAATGACGGGATCAGAACAGGCAATCACTGGGTCTGAATGTTCCATGAAAGCAGTGGTGGTTGTCAGGCAATATGGGGAATTGTTAAGTCAGTGGAGCTCCAGGGAGTGTGAATCCTCATAGGTTCCGCTTCAGTATTCGCCTGAGGGAAGGTGTGCATTGGCATAAGGGTGGATGGAGCGGAGGATGTTCAGGCATCCACAGTGTGCAGCAAGGGTTGTTCAGACATTAATGAATGTGACAATTGAATATCTTGCCTGGTAAATTGTCCTGGCCTGGAGATAAACGTATAGAAGTCGGATAGTGCCTGCAAGTCCTCTATATATTTCCGGCAGGTTGAGTCAGACATATGTATGTAGGACCGAGTTAGGCAGGGGAGTGGATGTAGATTGAGGTGGGAACCTACTTTTCTGGTAGCGCGTCCAGGGTGGCGTGTAAGTAGAGGCCACTGGTGGCAGAAGTGGAGGCGGGGCAGGTCGAGGAAGATGAGGTTGTGGCAGGAGAGGAAGATGAGGCGGCTGGGGGTCCAGGCAGGGATGTGGGAGGCAGGGGAGAGTGGTGGGGGGTTAGCTGGTTTGGCAGCTTGCTATGGTGTGGGCAGTTGTGGTAATGTGACAGTTGGCAGAGGTGTGGCAGGTGGAGGTGGCGGGTGGTGGCGGAAAAGGAGGTGTGCGTGCCCTCAGGGGAGACTAGCACGGTGGTAGTGCAAAAAAGGTCTACAGGTGACTCTGTGGGTGCTTCTGGAAGGGAATTTTTAAGTGTATACAGAAACACTTGGGTATAGGCCTGTTTTGCGAGTGTTTACTTTTTGGCCGGACGGCCTTTGAGCAATGCCTGTACTTCTCCAATTCTTTCCCTAACTTAGCATGAGAGTTCTTAAGTGATCTGGTTTGACTGTCGCGCAATCTGTCTGTAGACACTGTACCAGGCGAAATAAGCTGACCAATGACCAACAGACATCTTTTACACTCTTAGTTCAAAAGCCTTGCGCAAGACAACAAGGTGGTCCACCTGAAACGACCCTTCCAATGGCCACTGAAACTCCTTTTGAACCTGGAAAATTCCACTCTTTTAAATATTTACAGCTGAATGCCCCATACGTTCAAAACATGAAGAAGTGATTTGTCCCTATTGCTGGAGTAAGTGGTGTTCTGGAAAGCTCAGAGCCCATGGCTAAGTCTAGAAATCCAAAAGAGTGGGGAGTCACAAAGGGAGGTAGGGCTGCAGGTACTGGAGTTCTAGAGGGGTGGTGCAAACAACCTCACGGCAATTGGTATTTAGTGGTGGCGACAGCTTAAAGACAAACAGGAGAGGTGGTACACCAGGGGAGACAGGACCAAGCAAGGATTGATAGGTGAATATAAAGATGAAGTCATGTACAATAAGTACCATATGAACCGTGTCCGGCTTATCTCAGCAATCACATTTGGTACTTAACTGCTGAATGGCCAAAAGGCCATCAACATCGCCTCTTTAGTTGAAATAAGAACATAGATGTAGACCTCAAGGCTCTGAATGTTGTGGTAGGTAAAGCAATGTAGGTGGGAGGTCAATCACGCAAATTTAATGAAGCAGGAACGTTTTTCTTGTCAATCAAGTCCTCCCCGTGCCTGGAAGTAAAGCATGTAGGTATTTCTGTAGCACTGTGTTGTCGATACCATGGACAGGATGTCAGTGAAAAATGGCTAAATACATTTTTTGACAGTGCCCACATAACTCAAGAAAATAAACAGTCAATCCATCAACCCAAAGAAAAATCATGACATGGCACACCAAGGGAATAAGGGATTTCCCTAACACGGCAGGCCTGCAGGGAGCAATTTTAAAGATGTCTGGCGCAGGCCAAGGATATTTGTGGTAGTGGCATACCACAGCGATCCTCTGTGTATCTTGAAGTCCCAGCTTTCCCCTGCATGCCAACACCAAGCAG
This sequence comes from Ambystoma mexicanum, assembly GCF_040938575.1. Lineage (NCBI taxonomy): Eukaryota > Metazoa > Chordata > Amphibia > Caudata > Ambystomatidae > Ambystoma > Ambystoma mexicanum. Next base: position 673,189,269 of record NC_090935.1, on the reverse strand, counting down.
CACCAGTCCAGCTGCACTAAAAGTGTAGCAGTTGCCTTCACCTCCACCTCCAACACATCTAGGCCCCATGCCAGACTCGGGCCAGCACAGGAACCAGCAGGGTATCATGTGTTTACCAGCAGCAGATGCATCTCGCTCCGCACTATCACCAACAGAACGGCGGACAAACCCGCTCCAGCATCACGCGCCAAACTAGGTGTGCTCCTCCCAGGTTGCGGCAAGCCAAAATGCAAAGGCCCGACCTCAGTTGCTCGATACGCAGCACAGCCGGCACCCCTGACTTCACAGGGGCGCTTCCAGCATGCCACTGAGGTTATGCTCTATGCCGCAGCACGGCTTCTCCCCTATACATCAGGCTGCTGTCACATCTGTGCCATCACTGGCACCACTTCCCCTCTCCAGCGCACCCAGCCAGGGCCGCACTACGCCCGCAGTAGCCCGCATGCTGCAGTCGTTCCAACGCAGCGCTTTCATGCCTGCTCCGCTTTGACTGCCGCGTCTCCACCAAGCAGGCTTTCAAGTGTTGCACCCGATCGAAAGTTGGATGACGGTGTCCCTGTATCCTGCAGCTTCAGGATCCACTGCCAAATCAGTCGCACACCGGATTAATGTGACAAGTGACCACCTCCTCCCATCACCACCACACAGAGCTCAAGAAGCAGCAGCAATCTTGGTAGCGAGCTCCCCCGTAATACGTGTTTTAAAAAACTTAGTCTGAACTTTGTTCATGCAGTTTTGATCGATATTGCCCAATTACATATGCATGTTTATGGGTATGTGGAGTTAGGGGTTGGGAATTTAAGGCGTCGGATGGGAGACGAGAGAGACCCTCATTAAGAAAAGGTAGAATTAACCACTCACATTTATTTGGTCAACTATGGAAAGGTGTGAGTAACTTATGTTGCTCCCTCTGGTCTTATTATTAAGAAGTTCTTAGCCTTTCTGCTACCATAGGATAATACCAAAAAGTCAAAAGGCTTGGCCAAAATCAATAGTCCAAAAGGTTTGTATTCTTCAAAAGTCCATCCTATGTTAAGGTAACATAATTGAACAGTTGTGCAGCTTACTCAGTTTACACAAGGTCATTGGTTTACTTCTCCTAAGAACCTCAATCAGCACCCTAAAGCTATCTAACTTGGAACACTAACCAGAACTTTGTTCCATTTGTCTTTTCCCAGAACCAGCCGGGATAACTATATATAATAATATCTTGATGTACAAATGTGGCGGTCAGACAACACACAGACAAACATTAGCTATATGATACCACTTCGAGATGTTCCACACAGCAATCCTGCACAGGGCACCTGGCTATTTTAAATAATTCTAGGCACAATATCTCTGCACTGCACATGGGGCACGCCTAAAATGCCAGCCACGCTATATATAAACCATTACAACGCCACCTGGTCTTCACATATGGACATAAGTCACTAAGATGCACAGATCCAATAATGACCTGTCACAATATGACATGCCACACTAGAATACTAAATGATCCACCGCAACCAGGCACCTAATGAAGGGAAAGACTAACTAGTATATTCATACGGTCTATTCCCATGCTTCTCTAACTCTTCGGTTTATCTTATCTTTTTTCCCCCCTTTGCTTCCCTCCTCCATAGCTCGACAGATAACATTGGAACCTAATTTTATGCTAAATGATTCCATGAATGCACCCCTTGAGTGAAATCGTTTTGTACTAACCCTGTGTAAAACAACCGCATGATTGCACACTTCAATTGCTATGATATGTACCGAACTGACAATCCATAACCTGATACGATTGTAACATACATAGTGGATTGATATCTGTCACGAACAAATGAAACAGTATGAACAAAGCATCTGATGTATAATGCAATGCCTTGACAAAGCCCCATGAAGGGTGAAACATATGCACGTGCTACCGCCAGGTCTATGTTGGCTCTAAATAGGACTGCTTCATAGCACCTACTTTTCAATTTGCAACCTAGAATAAATATCTATTCAGCAGGTACCCGAACCGTATGCTTATTCTTGTTTTCTAGCGCAGCTACTTACCTAACTGTTTTTCACCAATGTATAAGCATCAAACAATTTTTACTTTAAAAGCTAAACTGTTTTTAATCTTACCGAGCTTGACAACATGGAATATGAGCATGTGAATCCATGAAAGATACCTATGCTAACTTGTTCCTTTTTCAATGGGTGATTGACTCAGACAGACTGTTTTGTTCACAGGAATGGTAATGGTGGATGCAGCTCCAGTCAGCAAAGCTAAAGATGCTAAGCAAAAATGAGCTGCACTGTTTTAGTATAAACTGAGTAAGCAGGAAATATCTTGGGTAGACGTTTCTGCCTTCACAATGCGTCTGTATTATTAAAATTCACAAACCGCACGTAGAAAATATACAATTCCTTCAGTTTTATGCAAGTCATGGGTTTCTGAGCGTCAAAAAATTAACTTAAGAAAGCAAATGCGTTCTCCACCAAACGGGTTACTATGCATTTGCAAACGTAGTAAAAATGTAAATAAAAAGTCTTACACTGAAACCGCGTTTCCGGAAATAATTCCGTCCACCCACCCACCACTTTCAAACAATCGGCTGAAACGTGCCTGTTGGCCAATTTACAAACTGTCACGATTTCGATGAATGTAGAAGACTGTGTACCAAGTTAAATTAGTTTTCCTAGCTGCCTATAATGTAGCCCTCGGACCCCAGTGGGTAGGGACTGGGTTAGTGGCTTGTGGAAGCGCATGTTTATGCAGACAGTTCGTGTTGCTTGCAGAAGCACCATCATCCCTAGGGCTAATGAGAGCTTTTCGTGTACTCAGGAAGTCTCCTAATGGCATTTGGGGGAGGAGAGTTCATTAGCTTTCTTCCTGAGCACCGTCATCCTCGTTTCCTGCAGTTACTCGGTCCCCAGCCAAAGTGCACGGCAAAAAGAAATACTTGCGTTATGTCAGCTTCCAGCGACAAGGAGACCCCTCTCATTTTATAATACTGCGAAATTGGCAGCATCCCGGCTTGACTTGGTGAAATTAATATGGGAATGAATGGCAGCCAGCTGCTCACTTTTGTTTTCGGGGCGCATATACCTGCAATCTGGCCATGAAATGAAAGAACCCCCTTTGACCTTATTCCTCCCCCAAGTAGGGTGACCAGACTTTCCAAAACAAAACCGGGGGCCATTTTTCAAACTCAGCACAAAGTAGATCAGGACATCTGGGCAGAGCCATGAAAAATACGTCCGCACCGATAGCACGAGTTAAGCGCTCGCTTTGACATCCGCGCAGAGCCTGCCAACGCAGGTTCGAATCCCGGCAGAGCCAAACTCAGCTTTTCATCCTTCTGAGGTCGAAAAATGAGCACCACCACACACCGTAAGCAGCGCTCAGATGCCCGAGGGTTCATAGCACTATATAAATGCTAAATTGTTATTATTATGACGGATCAACATTGTGGCTAGTTACAACTATTTCCAGAGCATTGAATGGTTTAAACATGTTCATGGAGATTTTGTTTTGCTGCACTTTACCGCGCTAATGATAATGTCTGATGGGGACACATATGGGCCCATGGGTGTACAATGCTCACGTTTGTTCCTTCCCTGCTTGAGCCTGTCCTTCATTTTAATTTGCCTTCTATTTCTTGCACTCACTATCGCACAGCTTTAATCATACGATCATTTAAGACACTATCTTTCCACTGCTCGTTTTTGGAGCCTTCTAACCACTCTGCAGCAGTACGCTATGCTCATCTTTACAGCTTGCTCAACACCCACCATGTATCAGACTAGTTCCCTTAAAACGATGTTGCTTTAGTGCCTTTTTCTTAAAAATGGGAGATTGTAATGTTTTGCAGAAGCTTGTGGTACAGAGGGTCATTTTGTGAAACACTGCTCCTCTCCCACCCCCCACAAACAGTGTGATCAGGCTAAGGTTTCAGCTTCCCAAGTGAAGACAAAGAGGCGTGAGAAACCAGAATACACTCTGACAACTACTCCTCAGGGTAACTATATATCTAGATAGCCATGTTTCCTACCTGCACACCAAGGTAAACTCTGTTACCTACATTTCTAGATGGCCTCTTTGGATTTTAACTGCATACCCAGCTAGACTCACTGCTATACCCTTATGTCCTTATTGCCTCTTTCTTCTCACCCTAACAACTAGTTAAGGCACCTCGTGTTGTTCGTTATATCTAAACACATGCTATGGCAACAAACCTTCCCAGATACTCACTGTGCTACACTCATATTTTTTTTTTTTTTAAAATGTATTTTATTTTATACCAACCACACAGTGCAACAGAACATAAATAGAACACATCAAGCCACAACAAAGGCCAAACAACAGATATGAAAAAGAAAAGAAAGAAAAAACAGAACAAAATTAACTTAACAATCCCCTTCCCTCCCCCCTATGAGCCTGTAGGGTGTCCACCATCATTGTCCGTTCCGTGTGGTGGGGTTCCGTCGCTCTCAGATCCAGCCGAGGTCGACCCCGTACTAAACAGTTCAGCCAATAGCACCTTCCATGCCGTGAGGGAGCTCACCTCTTCCTCCCCTCCCGCCCTGCTGGCCTCCCACCATGCTGTCGTCTCGGCGGCAGCCCATTTCTGGAGGTCACGCCACCATACCTCCACCCGTGGCCTCTGACAATCCTTCCATCCCATGGCTATTCTGCGTTTGGCAAGTACATAAGCCAAATCTTTAAGCTTCTCCACGTGCCGAAGCTTGCGCGCCCTGGGATACCCTCCAAGCAAACAGGCCCAGGCCGAATCTATCTTAAGTGCAATGCCCCTCCCTGCCAGCCTCTGCGCCACTTCACTCCAGTAGGTTGCAATCACAGGGCAGGCCCAGAACATGTGAATCATATCAGCGTTCTCTGTGTTACACTTGGGACACGCCTGGCGCCCAGCGTCTCGAAATCTGGAAATTCTCAGGGGGGTCATGTATGCCCTATGCGTGATATATAGTTGTATCTGTTTAAACCTGGCATTCCTCGATACTTTTTTGTGGTACCCCAGGGCGCGCTCCCACTGCCCATCCGCCATCGGGGCCCCCATCTCTGTTTCCCATTCCAACCTCAGGTACCCCAAATCCTTCCCAACCTTTGCCATCAGCATCTCGTACAGCCTGGAGACCTCATGCCCGCCCTCGGATGCGTCATACATAATCTCCAGCGTCGCATCCGGCTCGTCAGCCAATACGGTCTCGGGCCAAGTGCTCCGGACCTCCCTGACCACTCTGTGGAACGTCATGTATTGCCCCGCATGCAGCCCCGCCTCTAGATCTGCGAACTCCGCCAAGGCCCCATCCTGCCAAATGTCACCCAAAGTGACCAGCCCCACTGACTCCCAGTATGTTCGCAGGATGGCCCTAAGCTGTCCGTCTTCCCTTGCCAGGGCCACCAGCGGCAGCTGCGGCATGCACGGCAGGGGATCCCCCATCATCCGGCAGGCTCTTCGCCACATGTTCCTGCCCAAAGCTAGCATCTTAGGACGCCCCCTCATCCATGTGCTGGATACCCAAATAATCTCTCGCAGGTAGAAGGGGGAGCAGTCCATACCCAACAGTCTATGTTCCGGGGTTTCGTCGTCCGAAAGCCACTTGGCCACGTACTGCAGCTGCGCTGCCACGTAGTAGGCCTCAAAGTTCGGCAGCCTCACGCCGCCTTTCTCATAAGCCTTCTGCAATTTCCACAATGCGACCCTGTTACGCGTGCCCTGCCATAAGAAATCTCTACATACCCTATGTAGTCTAGCAAAAAACCCCTTGGGTATCATGTATGGAATGTTATTGAAATAATGCAGCAGCCTAGGTAGCACGACCATCTTAAGCATAGCACCCCGGCCCATCATCGCTAAGGGTAGTTTCTCCCAAAACCTCATGCACTTCTCGATCCTCCCCACTGCCAATTCAGTATTGTGCCTGTGTTCCTCCCCGGACGTGTGGTACACGTCTATGCCAAGGTACCGAAAGGTGCCTGTCGCCCATGGGATTCGCAATACTGGCAACCTCTCAGCCGGTATCCCCACATAGCCGCCCAGCGGGAACAGAGTGGATTTCCGAGGGTTGACCGCTATGCCAGAAAGCCAAGCAAACCTCTCCATCACCTCCAAGACATATTGCAAGTTCTCTTCAGGGTATTGGAGGTACAACAGCATATCGTCGGCATACAGGGATATCAGATGGCTCTTCCCCCCCACCTCTATGCCCACCGGGTCATACTGTTGCCGGAGGTAAATTGCCAAGGGCTCAAGGGCCAGGATGTACAACATTGGGGACCAAGGACATCCCTGCCTGGTGCCTCTACCTAACTGCCACCTATCCGACACTACTGCCCCCGTACGAACTCTGGCTAGAGGCGCGCTATATAACAATTCGGCCCACCTCCTGTACCCTGGCCCCATTCCGAAGTGATCCAGTGCCGCCAACAGCCACGGCCAACGAACAGAGTCGAACGCCTTGACCGCATCCAGCGCCACTATCACCATTTCGCCGTCTCTGCTACATCCCCATTCGACCACTCTGTGTAGGCGTCTATGGTTGTGGGTAATGTTCCTGTCCGGGACATAGCCCGTCTGGTCAGGGTGAATCAGCTTGCCTATCACTCTCCTCATTCTAGCCGCCAAGACAGCTGTTAGGATCTTGCTGTCCTGGTTCAGCATCGACAAGGGTCGATAGGAGCCGCAACCGTGTCCCGGTGTATTGTGCTTGGGGAGTGGCACTATGACCGCTTCCCTGAGTGATTCTGGTAGCTGTCCCAGCTCAAACGCCTCATTAAACATGTCCAGCATGGGTGGGAGTACCTCCTCCCCATACGCCTTATAAAACTCGCTGGGGAACCCGTCCGCCCCCGGGGCCTTGCAAGTGGGCAGTTGTCGCACTATCTCTCTGAGCTCTTCCAGAGTGATCGGAGCATCCATCTCCTCTCGCTCCTCATCGCTGATTCTGGGCAGGCCTATATCCCCGAGTACTTCATCTATCTCCTCGCGGCTCCCCTCTTCCCGATCTTCATACAATGTTTGGTAGTATTCTGCAAATGCCCCATTTACCCCTTCTTGCGTATCGATCTCCGCACCCCCTTCGGTGATGACCGATCGGATCGGAGCCCTAGGGGTTTCGCTCTTATATAGCCAAGCGAGGAGCCTGCCTGTCTTGTCCCCACCCGCATGCAACCTCTCAATGTACTTCGTATAATTCAGGTTACAAAGTCTGTCCCAATGCCCAGAGCACCGCTGCTGCAGCTCAGTAACTACTTCCATATCGGTCCCACCTTTCTCCAATTCTTTTTCCAGCTCGATCTCGGCCTCTCGCAGGTCGGTCAGGATTCCACCCATTAATCCCTTGGACTTCGCAATAGCAGCTCCCCTCATCACCACCTTAAAAGCCTCCCACAAAGTACCAGCCGACTTGACACTCCCTGTGTTCGACTCAAAGTACGCGACTATCTCCTCCCTCATATCCTCCTTGAATACCGGATCCCGTAGCGCTTCCGCCCGAAGGCGCCATGTTGGAATCCGTGCACGTGGGGGGCGCAGCCGCCAATGCATGATTAGGGGCGAGTGGTCCGAGAGGACCCTCGCCCTATAGTCAATCTGTTCACACTCCGTAAGAATGTCTGGAGTGGCAAAAAAGTAGTCGAGCCTCGTGTGCAGTTGGTGCGGAGCCGAATAGTGCGAATACTGCCTCCCACCCGGGTGTCTCGCTCTCCACACGTCTACCAGGCCTAGATCCGTTAGCAGCGACTGCAACACCTTGGCCGCTGGGCTGGGCCTAACCATTTTGTCATCCGACCTGTCCTCCCTGGGGTTAAGCACACAATTAAAGTCTCCACCCCAGATTACTGTGCTCCCCATCCCTTCACCGAGTCTCGCGCACAGTGTCTTAAAGTAAGTCGCTGTGTCCTGGTTGGGCGCATAAGTGTTTATGATACAGACAACTCTACCTTCCACAATCCCCCGAACCATGGCCAGCCGCCCGTCCGACTCCACAACCTCCCCCAAGAGCTTGAACGGGACATGTGGTGCAACCCAAACCAGCACACCCCTGGCATACGCAGAGAATGTGGATCCAACCACTGTCCCCCTCCATTTTCTCCGCACCATTTCAAGTTTATCCCGTGTCAAATGCGTCTCCTGTAACAAGGCCACGTCTATCCTCTGCCTCTTCAAATACAGCATGACCTTATTACGCTTCAGGTAGCTATTCAACCCTCTAACATTCCATGTTAATACCTTAAGGTCTCCCATGATTTATCCGTAGCTCCCACTTCCCCCTCTGGTCTGATCGCCTCCCCCCAGTCCCGACTACATCCCTTCTCAGTTTCTTCCCCAGGCTCACATAACAACTAACACCCCCCACCCCCCTAACCCAACCAACTGCCCAGCTCCATCCCTGGATCTCAGGCATCCCCGTGTTCGGTTCTCTTCGGAAGCCCGTGTAGAGAACCCGACAGGGTGTCACACCTCACACAGTGACTAACCTAACCACACACTGGGGTACGAATAAAACGGCCTTCGGATGCCCCCTACACATTTATATCCGCGCTCGCGTACCATGTTCGAAACAGTTAAAAAGTGCATCCCCATCACAAAGTAGCAAAGACTATATTCCAGTCCAAATGTTCAAAGTCCGCCGGGCCCACTGTTTCACTTAACTCTCCCTGCTCCGTCCGCCATCTGCTCATCAGGCTCCTGAGGGCAGTTCTGCGCATCGAGCCATTCCATGGCCTCCTCAGGGGTGTCGAAAAACAGCGTCTTAGCCTTGGAGAAGACCTTAAGTTTGGCTGGGTAGAGTAACATATACTTGAAACCGGCCGTCCGCAGGCGCCTTTTGACCGCCCCAAAGTTCATCCGACTGCGCTGCACTTGTAGAGTGTAGTCGGGGTAAGCAGTGATGGTTGCCTCCCCTCGCCGTATGGTGCCCCCTTTACGAAAATGTTCCAGAATCTTCTCCCGGTCTTTGTAGTTGAGGATCTTGGCGATCACGGCCTGGGCGGATTACCCGGCGGTGGCCTTCTGATCAGGGCCCTATGTGCCCTCTCCACTGCGAATCCCTGCGTTAGGGCACCTCCGGTGATCTCCTGCAGCAGCAAAGTTTCAATAAAATCTGTGGGATTCTGGCCCTCAGCTCCCTCCGGTAGGCCCACAATCCGGATGTTGTTTCTGCGGGCCCGACCTTCTGCCTCTTCAGCCCTGCTTTCCAGGTTGCCTACCCTCTGCACCAGGGCATGGATCTCTCGTTTGTGCGCGGTGCATTCCGCCACCGTCGGGCCCATCTCCTTCTCCAGGGTCTCTGTGCGCTCGGCCAGGGTTCGCACATCTTGCCTCAGGAGGTTCACGTCCTCCTGTACCGCCCCGACCTGAAGTTCCATCGCAGTTTTCAGTTCGGCCACCGCAAGTTGGAGTTTGGTCTCCCATGTCGCCTTCAGATCTGCGATCGCTGCCAGGACCTCCTGGTTCGTTCCTCCTGCGGCCATCTCCTTGGGCTGGGCCTTCTCTTTGCTCCTGGTCCCCTCGGTGCCAGGCGATGTCTTGGCAAATTCGTCGAGCGTGGGCTGTTTATTCTTCGCCCTCAGGAGCTTGCACGACATATCTTCGATCAGGAGCGACCCTTCGATCTCGCTTAGGCCCCAGGCCTGGGGGCGCTATGTCCCCCCGTCGCCACACAGTTTCGGCTACCTCCAGTCAGGCTTGCTCTCGCTGGATCGCGCTGAACGTGAACTGAGGGAATCGCCACCAGAATCCCGGTCCCCGATCCTTTGTCCCAACATCAAGCGACGGCAGCCATTTTGTCTGCCGGCGAAGCTCCGGCCCCAAAACTTCACGCGGCTCCTGAGTACACAAGCGCTGCACAATCCCGTATGAGAATGCATCCACATGTGCAGCCGAGCTTCGCATTTACAGTCATCACCGTCTATGCCACATCGTAGCGGCCGTTGCGCGGATTCAGCCGGATAATGTTCGGATCAGCGGGAGCTCCCGTTCAGGCACGTCCTTTCACATGGCGTCCAAGCCACGCCCCCGTGCTACACTCATATTTAACCTGCCACTTAGTGTTACTCATCCATTTAGCTAGACAGATCTGTTACCTGCATAGCTAGATAGCATCCAGTTTTACCTGCATAATCACTTTACCTGTACTTCGATGGAACGTGTTCTTCATTGCACCTGCTTGTGAACCCCTGGCCTAGCTACATCAAGTAGAATGTTATAAATTGTCTGGCTTTGCGTCCTCCTTGTGTTTACTGGCCGCCATAGAAACCTTTCTCCATTGCATCTGTCTCTTTTTATTTGTTTGTGGAGTCACAAGTATAGCTGCATCAGTTGCAGCACGATCGAATCGGTTTTGCACAGTCTCCCTTACATCTGCTTTTTACGCTAGCTGCTGCTCCCATAGCATAATTACTTCAACTGCACTTTGATTGAAATTACTCTTCACTTTATCTGCTTCTTTGGGCCCCCTACTTAATCCTTTGCATAGCTACATCAATTGCACGTTCTTCGAAATTTGCCACCCTTTGCATCTGCTTTCTGTTTTAGCTGTTGCAGAAACTGTTCACCATTGTATATCTTTCATGCTACCTAAACCCATACCATTACTACATCAATTGCACTGTCATTTATTGCCATCTTCATCTTTGCCCTACCTGCTGAACCCAACCTGTTCGTTGCGCTGCCCGTTTGGGTCCTTAGCATCGCTACATCAATTGCTCTGTGATACAGTATGACTTCTTTGCCTCTGCATCTTCTCCTATTTGCTGTGTTGGGAACTGTTCCATGTTGCATATGCTTCTTCAGGTCACCTGCTGAACACACAGCATAGCTACATCAAATGCACTGTGATAGTAATAGTTAATTATTGCATCTACCTTGTTGTACATTCACTAACTACATCGATTTTTGAGCTGCTGGTCTTGAATTCAGAGCAGCTATATGTGGGTAAACATTAAATTGCAAGCTACTAGCTAGCCATAAAAAGAACCTTACTGTCTATGCGTACACACCGCACACCATTTCTTACCACCGAGAGTAAATATCACTGGCCTGTGGCGAGTGCACATTTTGCAGCCTGATATACACATCAATTGAACTGTGTTTAGACTCCTTTGTGTCTACTACTTGTTCTATTGGCTGCTATAAAACTGTTGTTCATGGCACCTGGACCTTTCTGTTACCTGCTTAACCTCTGGCAGAGTTGCATCAACTGTAGAATAATGATGGAGGGCGCTAAAGAGCCCAGCCAAGATGGCGCACGCTTCTGAGCTCCCTGCCAGCATTGGAAACCCAGACAAAATTCGGCAGTATCCAGCCTGCCACCAACACTAAAAGATCAATGAACGTTGTGTGAACCGACCAGCAACACAGGGCCGGCCTTAAGGGCAGCAGCGCCCTGGGCGAATTGGTGCCCCCCCTCGCCCACCGCATGCCCCTGGTTAACAGGGGGCGGGGCCAGGATGGCCCACTCTATTTTTTATTTATTGAAATCAATAAAAAAGGTTAAATAGGGCGCGTTAGCACCCCATTGGCATTGAATGAGCCTGCCGCTGCAGGTTCATTCAATGACAGTGAGGTGCCTGCCACGCTTTCTGCCACTACGCCAGCTCAGGGGAGCCCTTGAAAGACTCCCCTGAGCTGGCGTGGGGCTAATGGTGCCTTTTCTTATGAAAAGTGCCCACGGCGGAGGGGCGCATTTAAATGCACCCGTGACCGTGGCCACATTTTACAGTAAAAGGCCGCCTGCTGAGCCTTCTCCCACAACGCCAGCTCGGGGAGCCCTTGAAAGACTCCCTGAGCTGGCGTTGCGGGGGCTAATGGTGCCCTGGGGGGCGTGACGCCCCGGGCGGTCGCCCGGCTCCCCTCCCCGAAGGCCGTCTCTGCAGCAACAGCTACGCAAAAACCCCGGTTGAATCAGCTGCCCGGCTGATGACACATGAACTGCGCTCCTGCAAACATAAACGCGGGTAACGCAGGCAGCCTGGCCGGTGGAAGTGCGGGTAACGCAGGCAGCCTGGCCGGCTGCAGGGAAGTGACTGGTCACTGGGTGTGGAGGGCCCGGAGGCCCGTAGCATAACCAGAACGGAGGGACCTTGCTTGAGAATACCCGAAAGAGGGCGCAGCCGTCTGGGGGACAGCCTGCATATACCCAAGCATAGTCTTGATGTCAGTAAGTGCCTTGTTTGGATCCATTGCGGGAGGTAAAGTGGCGATGCCCACCTGAGGGTCCTCTTCGGAGGGAGTTCGCTTGGATGTGATCGATTGTTCTAAATGTAATTTCGACTGGTGTTTTCTGGACTTGATTGGGGCCATAGTAGCTGACAAGGGTGTACAATCGACCCTGTATGATTCCTTGCACCACTAGGCTTCTCCCCTCCTGGTCTTTAACCAACAGTTTCCAGGCGAAACCCATCAGAGTTATGAATGAGAATGCACACCCCCATGGAGTATGAGTAGGATGAGAAGTAACAATGACAACCCCAGCCCCTACCAAATTTCAACTCTGAGAAACAATCAGCTTATCATACAATCCCTGGATGGGAAATTGGACACTTTAACTTGCAAAGTCGACCATATGCAAGTCCGTCTAGATAAGCATGGGGACTATCTAGACGAAGTAGAATTCGGGGTGTCCACAGTCTAGGATGAATCCTGCACCACCACAAGAGACATGGTTCTTGTTCAGAGTTACCTGAAGGAACTTCAGATAAGACCAAGAGCCAACCCCGTACCAGAACTGACATACCAAAGCGCCCAGGCCCACCATGTCCAAATCCCACAAGTCCAGATTCTTAGGGAGTTATGTCAGTTTTACAGGCAAATGGATTCATTGCAGGTTTGGGTTTCTCAGAAAGAACAACTATTTGGAAAGGGTGGCCGTGTACTGGTGAACAGACAAGGAGCGGGAGTGGCTGGGCCGTCTACTCTCTCTGGAGGAGGTGCTCGGGGCAATTCAATCCCGCCCATCTGGTAAATCCCCCGGGCCAGGCGGTTTTACAGCAGGATTCTACAAATATTACGCAGAGAAATTCGCCCCCTATTTGCTGCAGATGTATCATCGCAGTTTGAGAGATGGCCTGTTGCCAGACGTTGTAAGAGACGCAGCAGCAGTGGTGGAACTTAAACCATATGAAACTCCGAATGAATGCTCCTCCTATCGACCCATATCCCATATCAATTTAGACAATAAAACCAAACTTGAAAACATCCACATTTACTTGGAAATAGTCAATATAAGATGTTGAACTAAAGGATAGTCCTTTGTTGAGTACTGATTCTAATGCGTCTGTGCGTGGTTTTTTAGAAAGATTAAGTATTAGGTTCTTTTGTGTTGTTGGTTTTTTTGATCTCTTGATAATTCTTTGTTCCTTTTCGACGTCTCTGGATGCTCCCTCTGCCCCGGTGGCCTCTTTTTGCCGGTTTCCATCTTTGTCGGGACATTGGGAGTTTGAACTGCTCGCGGTTGACTTTGATCTGGTTGTTATTTGTGATTTCCATTGTCTGTGTTTCTTGTATTCCTCTAAAAAAAGAGTATGGTGCTACAGATTCCTCGCCTTTGTCATTGTTTGAAGAAGGTTCCTCCGTTTCTCCTTCACTTATTGAATCTGTTTCTGATGATGGTGGTGATGCTCCCCTTAGTTGCACTACTTTTGATGTGGATTTATTGTTGGCTATTACATTTTTATTAGTGATTCTCCTTTGGAATGTGTATACTCTCTTAAATTTGCAATCAAGTTCGTCTCTCAAAAATGTTTGTTATTTTTTTATTTTAATTTCCTTTTCATATTTTTCTAGGTAGTCATCCATAATCTGGTAATCTTTTTATGTTGCTTTCGGAATGTTTAGATCCTCTGGCTTTTCTTATTAAATCAATTTCTTTAACTAGTCCATCATGTTTTTTGTTGGTGTTAATAATAATTTTGTGTATCATTTCCTTTGATGTGGTCACAAGTAGTTCTTCCCAGTCTTTCAAATCCTCCACATCTTCTTCACCGAAAGATGGAAAGATGCAAATCCTGAGTCCCCTAGGTATCCTTCCTACCTGTAAATATTTTTCCAGGATGGTAATGTCCCACCAACGTGATATTTCCTTTTTTGATACATATTCTAACTGTTCAAATAGTTTTTTCAATGAATTCACATCCATTTTTTATGACTCTTCTGTTTACTTCTGTACACTGAATACAATGTTGACCCATCAATTTCGGTTGTGTTAGAAATATGATAAGGTTTTAGGAACCACTCTATATGGACTAAATATAATCTATAGATTGCATTAATTATTTGCATTGTACTTCTGATTCAATTGAATATATTTTCAACTGACACTCGTGGTTTAAAAAAAAATGTGTTTTTTAATTGAATTAGTTTTAAGCAGGCCAAACAATTGGTAGACTGCCTCTTATTTTCTTTTCTTATATTTTTTCAATTTCATAGATCCATACAACTTCAATGAAAGTTATAAAAACCCTCCTGATGAACCACATGACTTGTGGGGAAACACGTGTCGAGGGGACAGCATAATACTAAAAATAACAAATCAAATAAATACACAAATCTCTATCGGATCATGACATTTTTGTTTTTCATCTTTAAATTTTGTCAATTACAAGTACAAACATTGATGTGAATGTATTGTCAAACAAATAATTAAAGCCAATACAACGTGGAGCGCTATAATCAAGTGATTGGACTTTCTTCTTTACTATAATTACTTTCACGCCTAAGTCTCAGTATCCTCAGCCATGGATGGGTCACCCCCCATCATACGCTCTCACAACAGACGTGCATTGGCTGCTGCGCAAATGAAGGCGTTGCCACTCGCATGAGGACCTGCAACTCTACCTCTCTGCCCTGAACTGTCTCAAATCTACTCCTGATGAAGCTAAAAGGGAAATCTACCTAACCCTCATTGACTCTCAGTCAAACCATCCTCGCCGGTTACAGGGCACCCTAAACTCACTCCTCCTAAGTCTATGAGTTGGAGAAAGAGTTGGGCAGTCATTGCAGTCAGTCGATGTACCCAGAGTGTTTCTTCAGTTGTTGCTGAATAGAAGGAGCTCACATCTAAAAACCCTTTCGTACCGCATAGCAGAGGTCGAGAAAGAGTTGGGCAGTCATTGCAGTCGGAGCGGCTGTGCGGCGTGCCGACGGAGCTGCTTGAAGTTGATTTTGATTTCCCGCTGTCTCTGCCTCTGCGACAGGCCTTTGCTGTATAACAAAGGTGAGAACGTCCCGCATAAAGGGCAGCTTTGTTATTCGATAGGGTACACAGGTTTGCTTGTGTAGTGCGTGGAACTCTGACTTTCTCCATTGCACGCATCCAGCAAATATAACCCCCCAACAAACTAAAACTATACCAAGTTTCCCCCAGTGTTTCCGTAAAAAGGTCATGGACGGACACGACGTGGAAAGAAAAGTTGTATTTAAACAAATTGAATCGCTTCACCCTAAAACCTGTGTTTGTTGCATCCAAACCCAACCTGAAACTCGCTTGTGAAAAATGTTCTGCCCGGCCATAAAGTCTTACCTTGTGTGGGACGATCAGATAGTGCAGTGACTGTGGGTTCTATTATTACAATATTCTTACCTTTGAGCCGGCTCGCTGACACGAGTGGGAGGCACAGGCAGTCAGGCTAGAGATTGGGCGTCTTGTCTATTAATCGAGTATTCACTCGAGGGTGAGCAATGGGGTAAAAAGCTACTTGGAACTTATTACATTTCTGTCGCCTGCCTCTTGGTATTTTCGGTGACTGTGGGCTAAAAGCCTTTGAGCTGTTTTTGGGGGCACACTTGTTTAAAGCATCCTGTTTCTGATTGGGTCTACCCATGAAATCTTTGTGCTAACATTTGTGACTTTACATTTTCGTGTTGCTTGCATTATATGAGTTTGCGGTGACTGCGGGCGAAAGCCTTCGAGCCGCGTGGGCACCCTTGCTTCACCATCTAGATACTTATCAAGACAAGTTTTGAAAATAAGTTTGGGGTTTTGATTGTGCCATCTACATTTGTGTCCTGCGCCCCAATGCGAAGTAATGATTTCTCAAATGTTGCAGGTGTGTGAAGAATGAAGAGGCAAAGACCCCAACCTCTTATTTGAAAACATGCAAAAATAGTATTTCCTCACATAAAGTACGACTTTGCCACACAATTCTATATGGTTTGATGTGTTTTAACCAATAGCACAAGCATTGATTTTCTGGATTGCACAATTTATGTTGAGGGAGACAAGCTAATGACAAAAACATATTGAAAAACAGAGGCTAATTCAACATTATACGCAACGAGCTGTCATTATAAATCAGTAAAAGACAACATACCAAAAGGAGAGTTTATAAGGGCAAGGAGAAACTGGAAACAACAATGAATTTTCATCAATAATGTAATTACTGGAGAGAAGGATTAAACAAAGAGGGTATAATCATAAATGTATTCAGGAAGCCTTTGTGAAAGCATCACATCTAATCAGAGGAAAAAGACAATGAATATGGACAAAGTAAGATACATAACTACATATTGTTAAAATAATTATGAAATCAAGAAAATTCTCTCTAAAAACTGGCATCTTCTCAAACTTGACCAACATCTAGAAACATTTATTGACGAGAAGCCCCAGATTTTTTTCAGAAAAGCCAAAACACTTAAAATGACGGAGTCCGTCACTACTCCCTCAAGCATCAGCAGAGGCCGTTGGATCCTGGCTACCATCAACACTTACAGGTTTCAGAAAATGTGGAACTTGTGGGCAATGTAAATTCGCGCACCCCAGCACTCAGTCTTTTCAAGACTCCAGAGGAACCAAAATGAAAATTACAAGTAATATTAACTGCCGAACAAAATTTGGCTATGTGATCATTTGCTCTTGTCAACGTATTTATATTGGGAGTACCATAAGAGAACTTAGGACTAGAATTCAAGAACATTTTTCAGGAATTGGTAGCCAAGATTCATCTCTGCCACTTGCCCAACACTGGCAGTTGATTCATCAATTGGAAGAAAATCAGAAAACCTGAACTTAAAATTTGTGGGTTTGAAAAGGGTAGTACTGGGAAGAAGAGGAGGAAATGGAGAGATCATGTTAAGCCAAGCTGAGGCACGTTTAATTTGTAAATTTCGCACAATTGAAGTTGGTCTGAACAAAGACAATGAACTAACTCATATGTGACAAAACTGATTTATATATATATATATATATATATATATATATGTCCATTGTGCCCAACATGTGGAGTTATACATGTTTCAGGTCATTATCTGTGATTTAGGACAATTTTATTGCACTTGCACATTTAAATTTATGTTAGAATTCTCTGCACTCACGAACACAGTACTAGATACCAACAGTGATGATGTTTTAGATGCGATTTTCATTCGCACCAACTCTCACCCTTACGAGTTTGTTTAGATATACTTTTGGTTTCAAACAGACAGAATTTTTCATCAGAGATGGCCACTACGTCCCGTAGGACACGGTCACCCTAATACCCAATTCAGTGAAAGTATTTGCTGCATATAATTGTCCAACACAGCACTTAATAAAATAACCCTATTCCATGACCCACACACAATTTGTAATAATTTACCACTTTGAGTAATATATGTCATATTTACACTGCATGTAATGAGCAGCTGACCCACTGTTATAATATATTTACTATTTCACTCTAACATGTCACAAAAATATGGCGGACCGTCTGGGTCCATTTTCGTTAAATATATACATCCACGATTATCCCATTTAAATGAAGGAATTTACAGTTGTTCGATTTAATACAGTACGTTCGAGCAGATTTGCCATGTATTGAGTGCATTACCTGACCTGGGAGCCCAAAACACGGCGTCCAGGTCTGGATAAACATTATGAAGCGGCAGAAATTGTAGTAGGACAAATTTGTTACCATGGAAACACATAAAGCCATGGACGAGCTAGAGTACACTCGGCCAACGCGAGGAGACGAAAACTAACTCTTTTCAGGAAAGCCCTAACACAGATTGGACTGACGGAACTGGGGAAATGGTCTCGTACGATCTGCTACCCACAGTTACTTAGAAGCATCTTTTCGATATTTTTCAATGAACGTGTAGATACAAATTCATACGAATTACTGCGTACCAATGGAAAACAAGTACAGGTCATTTTAAACACGCAGCCTTGTATCTAAAGCACTGTGAGCTTACTTTTCACAAACTCACAACGAGAATAGGATGGGTGGACAGTACAAATACAACCCGCACGTTTGACAGGGATTTTTTAGATCACCAATTATATCCAGATTGGATTAATATAATGAATAATCGTAGGACCTCTTATAAACTGTTGTATGTAAACAGATTCAGAAACATGTGACCAAATGTACAATGAGTACTAACAAAGAAGTACTGTATTTGACCAAAACCTAACCTAATTTCAGGAGGCATTGATCCCACTGACTGCACTTATCAAATCTGAACCTATAGGAAATCTTGAAGCATGAATTTGCTGAACGAATTGGCGCTGATTTGAGAAAGGCACTTGTTTTGCAGAAACACATGTTATCCAAAAGGGCACCTTATTGTTATTTGAATCTTACACTTGTCTGTGTTAGGATTAAAAACACATCAAACCATATAGAATTATGTGATGCAGTCGTACTTTATGTGAGGAAATACTCTTTGTGCATACTTATCAAGACAACTCTCCGTATATTTTGAGAAAACCTTTCTCCTACATACCTATTACTTGCAGTAACCTGTGACTACCCTTAAAAGAAATCTGTTCCTGATGCCATTTTTCTGACGTTTTTATTGGCCTTCATTGGTTTTATATCTGTTTTAACCAACCCTGTGTTTTATCGTGTTCTATTGTGTGTTTTAGCTAGATTTCCCCTTTTTAGATATTGTTTACTTTGAATGTTACCTCAAATGTGATTGTATTATATTATTTAATATCATTATACTATTTAATAGTTTTGCAATGGGTGGTACTCGGCCTAAGATACAAATCCACTATGGTGAGACCTGTTGTGGGCAAGCCAGTAAAAAAGACTAATGGCCAGAAGCTACTGGTCTTGGGGGTGAGGGAAAGACTCTTTAACAATGGTGGATCAAGTTCACACCCCAAAAAATGCTGGCCTCCACATAATAGGCCGCAAAGGAAGCCTTCTTTGACTCTGAGGAATGCATGCCTGCGTTGCTCAGGCATTGGGGATGATCCCCAAAACTCACCATGTGCCTCCACCCGATGCCCTTTAGGTCTGGCCCTGAGCCCCTAGCCAATCCTTCACCGCATATCGGGGATCGGGGGGGGTAGCTGGCACAGGGGTGACTGTACAGACCCCAGCCATATTGGAAAAAAACTGTCCAGGACTGCACAAGTGTGTGAAAGATCAAGAGGTCCAAATGCTCTTCAGGAAGAAATTACGGACCTGGGGTTGTTAGCTTGTAGGGAATTATCTTTCTTTGGCAGCTTGGCAGAGAAGGAGTCCGGATTAGGTGTGGGATTGGAGGAGGGTTTAGTGGGCCCTGTCCACCCCGAAAAAAATACCCTTACTGTGTTGCAGGGTGCCCAGGTGACGACAGACCCTCTGGGGAAAGCACAATTAGCCTACACACAAGGGGGACGAGCAAATGCGAAGTCCCATCACATACTCCCCACCGCCGAAAGGTTTAACCCTGCGGGGGCCCATTGAAAACCCAGATAGGGTCCCTGAAAACCTTCCAGAGACTTTGGGGAACCATAGAACATCTGCCCATGTAAGCAGTATTTTGGCTCAGGAGGGCAATGCTATTAAGTATCACCTGCCATTGGAAGACTGTTTGGGAGCTCTAGACCCCCCACCCTTTTCCTTTGGGGTTAACGCATGAGGTGGGAGATTTGCTTTCCCTAATGGGGTATCACGAGGGTAGAGGTCCCCATGCATTCCGATCCTGAGGGAAGGGATACCCACAAAGTGAGATGGCACTTTGTAGCCAGACCCTTGTTGTCTACAAACCAAAAGACAGTGCAAATGTTCAGTTGTTAGGAGACACTCCACGGTGCATAAAAAAAAATCTAACAAGCAGTCCTTGAATAAAAGTATATAGTACGATTGACAACTGGTTGAACCGGCCCAGAGTGAGATGATGCTCACCCTGGTTTCAGTTGCCAGGGCACTCGAACTTGCCATGTCTGTAATGAACAATTCCCAGAGGGACCTGGTACAGAGGTAACAGAACAAGGAAAAATGCTTGCTTCCATGATAACGGATTGTGAAGGTCACATAAGGTGCCAGGAGGTTCAACCGCCATGCATTCCGGGCCTAGCAGAATCATAACAACCAGTACTGGGTGGCTCGGTCGCCTCGAGTGTTTTGATAACGTCCTCTTCATTCGTGGATGAAGTCGCCAACTTAATATAGGTGACAAAGAAGGTGAGTGAGGCATGGATCATGAGGAGGGTGTGTTAATCACTGAAGGAGAGGTTTTACCTCTGTGGCACCAGGTCTCCCAACCACTTTTCAGGTAGCAGAAGACCAGCTCAACAATGTTGAACCCGACCAACAAAGTGTGGAAGAGGTAGCCCCTCTGCCGGATACGTTTGAGATATTTAACCAGGGTAAGGAGGAAAAAAGACCAGGGTTGCTGCCTCGTGACATAATGGGCCCTAAAGCAAAAAACAAAAAGGGTCTGAAGAAAAATGATCAAAAGGGGGTGACTGTTTATTCAGAGGTTATCTACGCCCCTCCACCCAGTAGGGCCTCTCAGGGGACCTCCACAAATCACTCCACCACAAGTTTTGAGTGGTGGAGTTCCTGCATGGAAATGAAGGGTGCCCCCTCTGATGTGCATATCCAAATTCGTAATTCCTTTGAGACAGGGTGTGACATGGAAAACGAGAGAAAGAGTGGGAAATTGTGGGAAGAAACCTCAGGTGTGGAAATTGAAAAATCTAAGCATGTGCAATTTGTGGGGATTTCGTTGGAGAGCTCAGTCACTCAAAGCACGAGGGGAGATCAAACGGATCACGGAGCTCCAATTGTAGCTGGCGCAAGCTGGCGAATTACAGGGCGGTCCCTTTCTTGACTCTCGAGGAACATCGACTTGC
Source organism: Ambystoma mexicanum (assembly GCF_040938575.1). Classification (NCBI taxonomy): domain Eukaryota; kingdom Metazoa; phylum Chordata; class Amphibia; order Caudata; family Ambystomatidae; genus Ambystoma; species Ambystoma mexicanum. The sequence continues at coordinate 673,168,218 of NC_090935.1, read as the reverse complement.
ATTAAAGACGGATACAGACAAGCCAGCAGACATGATTGGGGGGATGTTACAAATAAATTGGTCCTGCATAAATTACCTTTGGACCAGGAGCAGGTTGTTTTAAACCGCTCAACGGTGCTGGCCATACTGTAGAAATCCCAGGCCTTAGTCTCCAGAGATATAAATAGGGTGGAATTCTGGAACCGTTTTAATATGGATAAGGTGATCTTTCATTTTGCATCCAGTATGGTAGTAAACCAGGTATTGTCTGAAGCAGACGCGATCCGAGCCTAGCGCTATGACCTTTACAAATGACGCATTAAGGGTGGGGTGGGTGGCCCACCACGAAGCAAACCAGCATTATAGTGGCTGCTAACAGGTGAATTAAAATCTTGGAATTGTAGAGGTTCAGCCCACCTGTACCAGCCTGAAAGTGTGGATTTGTTAAATTACAAATTGTTTGCCCTTCAGGAGTGCTGGCTGTCAGAGGCTCCCATCGTTGATGGTTACTTTGTGGTCTTGAATCCTGCTATCAAGGGGCTGTGGCGGGGCTGTTGACAGGAGCATCCAAGACGGTATGGGCGGAGGATGAGACCACGGCTAGTTCAAATTCTTATGTCCAGGGAATGCAACTTATTTGGAACAGGGAAAGATTCCCGGGTCGATCTGACACCTTACTAATGAATATTTATTGGAACAACTTAAGAATTACTCAACAAGACATGCTGTTCAAACCCTGCAATAATATGTAGTGACCTAAACTTTCGATGTGTAGACTGGCCAGAAGGTACATGTATCTCCGGCCCAGGTAAGTTAATCAGGGGCAGGTTGAGTGCCTGGGGGGACCTCATGGAGGAATGGGGACTAATGCTACTAAACGGGAACATAAAGGGCCTGCAAAGTAATATTATAGATTATGTGTAAGTCTCGGAGGGTATCTACGTTGAGTTTAAATCGCTTACCATGGTAGAATCCACATCGAGCGATCACTTCCTGCTAAAAATTGAATGGTCACTGCCATCGATGAAGCAGAACAGGGGATGTTACTTTTTTAAGCTTGAGGTGAATGCGGGGGGGAAAAAAAATAACATGGAACAAGTTCAAAATGACAGCCTTCAACAGAATCCTGGTGTCGGGGGGCGCTCAATAGCTTCCTCGAGGAATGGGTGGTTGGGATGAGTGTGCATGCTATCTGGGAGCAGATTCATAAGCGCCTGCCATTAAAAAAAAAAAAAAACAGGCACAGTGACCCATAGACATACATTTGATCGAGTGATTTTACTTAAAAGAAAGAACTACCAAAATCGCTTAAGGAGTCTCCCAAAGAAGATAGGAGTAACAGGCTCTGCTTAGGGCAACCTATAGGGGTTGGTTAAGTTACTATTGCCATCAACTGACCCTGAGGGATGCCTGTGAAATGTTGGAGGTCATGGTTAGTAAGAACTCGCTTGACTTCTGGAACCTAATTAAAGTGATGGTAAACCCCAAACGGGGGCTCAAATACAATTTTGGATGGATCATGCAGGGCCCACTGCAGCAAGATTTATGAACCTAAGGGTCACTTTGAGAGAGTGTGGAATGGAGATACAATAATAAAGGTAGACTGGGAGCTAGACTGGGACCTGGACGATCTGCGGCACCTAATTACTAGGAGTACAAAATCTATGACCCTGGGTCCAAAGGATTGACCATGTGTGTCCTGAAAAATTGCCCAGACACTTGGGTATGTGTCCTGGATAGAATGTTTAGTACATCCTGAGGGAAAAAGTGGTACCAGTGTCTTGGCAAACGGCTATCGTCGTGCCTATATTCAGGGTCCCGTTTAAGCCCTTTAAATTATTGACCAATCTCCCTCCTGGATTGTCCGGCTAAGTTCTTCACAGGGCTAGTATTACACAATCTAAGAAAATAGTCTAAGGAAAGTGGAAGAATGGACATCATCCAAACAGGTTTCTGTCAGGGAGTGGGGACTGAAATGAATGGCTTTGTGTTAGAATCGCAAAATAAGGGGGGGATGAAAAGTAATAAACCACTCTATGCCGCTTTCATAGACTTCTCCATGGCTTTCGATACCGTCCCGAGGAACCTGTTTTGGGCCAATTTGGACAAATGGGGTTGCCCTCCTGCCTTACTAGCGATCCTGATTGCAGTACACAAGAACACCAGTGTGTGTGCGGCTGGACAAAGAGGGCAGCCTATCTGCTCGGCAAGAGGATTCAAACAAGGTTGCCTACTGGCCCCAATTATATTCCTCCTTTTCATGTCTGATTTTGGTGATGCCTTCGTTGATATTCATTTCTTCCCCCACAAACTGAGCGCTGATCAATTATCTACTGTACGCTGATGACCTAATCCTAATGGATTACGCTCCGGTAGGGCTACAGCAGCAGTTAAAGGCGCTGGAGACATTTACCAAAAAGAATATGTTAATAATAAATGTGTCAAAATCAAAAATCCTAACTCTGCGTATGGGTCAAAAGTAGGAGGACAATTCAAGTAGACCATAGGGCCCGCCTCTAGAGAAAGTGGACAGTTTCACGTATTTGGATTTCTTAATCTTCATGGAGGAGAACAGTGTGTGCCTGCTTGCGGCAAAAAACCAAAGGATAAAGACCCTGGCCGCCCAGGGAAGTTGTGTAAACAAGAAATTCAGATATTTTTCAATAATTCCTGTACAAGAGTTTTACTCTTAAAAGGTGGGCCCAGTGATGACATACAGTGCTGAGGTGTCATGTTTGCCCTTAAAGGACAATGGTGTAAGTTAGGGAGTCTTCTGGAGAAAGGTTTTTGGATTGGCAGTTAGCGTTCCAGCCCCAGTCCTAAGGTATGAATTTTGACTGGTGTTAGAAGCAATGGTTAAATGGAAACCTCTAAACTTCCTACGAAAGATTTGCCTGGCGGAAGAGGGTTCGGCCTGGGGGTTGCTAAAATGTGGGCTATCTTCAAATTCCCCCGTAGGTCTCACAGATTGGTACCGCCAGTCCCTTCAAATATGAAATGCTGTCGACTCCACAGTGGATTACTTAGTAACGTATCCATTGAAAGTAAAAAAGAGGTTATGGGAGGGGGAGGTTGACTGGATCAACACAATCAATCATGTTACGAAGTACCGCTTATTTACAAGCTTTCTGCTAGACGCCAGACCCTATAACATCTTACCATATTATTTGATTAAATGTCTGGGGCAATACTGGCATACTCAGTGGCAACATATTTTTATGGATAAATCCTTTAAATGGTCTTTGGCTGCCATTCATTTTATGAAAGAAATGTTTGCACCTAGTTAAGTATGCCCCCTGTAGAGATTTCTGTCAGATTTTGGATTAAGTTGGGGGAAGTCCTTTTATGTGATTGTTTGTTAGTTATTTTTAATCTTTAATTCTTATGCATTAGGAAGACTTTTTAGAAGTGTTTTTTAGACTGTCTGCCGTGCTTCCGAGAACTTGGAAAGTGTGTTTTAGACATACATAACACATCTTAAAAGCAAGTATAAATCTATTTTTATTTTTATTGCAAGATGTTTCTGTATGTAATATTTTTTATGTGTATATATGAAAAGTTCCATGAGAACTATAACACATAAATAATAATTTTAAAAAATGACTATCAACTCCACTCTCAGAGCTAATGATCTCGCTGAATGCTTTGCTGCAAAAAGTTCTAAAATGAGAAACTCTCCGGACCTTCCTCATACTCCCTCCTCCTACATTTTACACTTCGCCTACTCTACCATAATCCTCTGCCTCTCTCTCCCACTTTAGTCACATTAATACTGGCAAAGTGCTATCTCTATTGATGAAAAATAACCCCTCTTGTGCACCATCAGACCATCTTGGTCCTTGGCTAGTTAAGCCTATTACCCCCATAGTGGCCTCTCATCCTGCTGAACCCTTCAACCTGTCCTTCGACTCCTCTTGCTTTCCATCTGTTTTCAAAACATCCATAGTCATCCCTCTCTTAAAAAAGCAAGGGTTTGACATGAACCTACCAACTAACTTTTTCCCTGCGTCTTTCCTTCCGCACTATTCTAAAGTGCTTAAAAGGGTTGTGTTCAACCGTCTTACCAATTCCTTAGACATCCATAACCTACGTGTAACCCTACAAGCAGGTTTCTGCTCCTGTCACTCCACAGAAACTGCTCTCATGAATGTGTCCAACTTGATCGCCTCTGCTAGGCACTCAGGCCTATCCTCTATTCTAATTCTTCTTGACCGGTGTGCTGCCTTTGACACAGCGATCCCTCTGAACTGCTTAATACTTTTTCTTCTTGGGATTCGCAATCAAGCCTTTGCCTGGATTGAATCCTACCTTGCACCTCACCAATTCTCTGTCTCCTGGAGCAACAACACCTCTCAACTCACTCCTCTCATGGTTGGTGTTCCACAAGTGTAACACTCACCTGAGGCGCCGGTCTTGACTGGGTGAATGCCGTATCTTCAAAGGTGATGTGTAACACACGGTTGGCTCTTTGGGCTGGACCTCTGTGCACTGTATGTCTGACTCGAAGAGTAAGATGTCTGCAGATAGAAAATATGGGATTAATGAACTGGGGTTATTGGGTGCCTCTCTCCTCTTCCCTTTCTCTTCTCCTGTAGAACCCCAAAGGTTAACACCCTCACCTCAGGTAAGTGAACGCCGAGCTCTCCATCTGCCTCGGGGCAGGGTGCCGTAACCAGTTTCTTTACTGGATAAGGGTGCAGGCCTCTTGACCTCAGAGGACTGCTGTCCGTCGTTAACTGCACGAACGGTAAGTTCTGGGCACTTTAAATGTCTTAAAAGTCTTTTGTAATGATATCTCTTGTTTTGCAGGGTTCCGGCGATGGCGGATGGCGGGCTGATGAGAGTTGAAGATCGAACCCGCGTGAGGAAAGTGCCTGGAAGCACGTAAGTAAGCGCTTGTGGCCTGCTTCACAATGCGCACTAACTGTCCCTTTTATCTTGCAGGTACAAGTTCCGAGCTTTAGAGAAGCTGAAGGGTGCTGGAATACCCACTGGATTCGGCGTGGGAAGGAGTAATGGCACGTGAGTAATAAAGTTGCCCAATGTCTTTAAACGCACCTTCTTTTGTCTTTCAGATGCGGGATGCAGCGCCGAAGGCCTCCGAAGCGTGCGAAGAGCTGGTAAGCTTTTGTCTTTCAGATGCCGGAATGCAGTGCGAAGACCTCCGGAGCATGCGAAGAGTAGGTAAGCCTTTGTCTTTCAGATGCCGGAATGCAGCGCGAGGCGTTGGTGACAGCCGATGGACCAGGTAAGAGATGCGCTGCCACTGAAGACCGTAGTGCTAACCTGTTCTTTCTTTGTCTTTACAGGTGCTGCTGAAGACTGGATTCCAGGATGGTAAGCCTTTGTTCCCTTAGGCCCAGGATCAGAAGCAGAAGACACGATGAGCGTTCTGCTGCAGAGAATGCAGAATAACGCAAAGCAAGATTCATCCATCGGGTGTGGTTTAAATAGCCTCCTGTGGTGCTTAGGTGTCTCCTTCCACAGCCACGCCTAAGAAAAGAGTTCCTGCTTTCCAGAAGAGTTCCAGTGTTCTGAACCTAGGGAGTGGCTCCTGCCCCACCCAACAGGAAAAGTAGTCCCAAACAGAAGAGGATCAGGGGTTCAACTGGCAGGTAAGTAAGCAGCATGGTCTGCTGCAAGTAAGTCCACCCAAGCATTATGAGCCCGGCGCTTCCAGCGCTGGGACTGGGCATCTTTATGAGCCTGGTGCCACTGGCACCAGGACAGGGTCCAAAAGGTCCCAATTGGGACTGGCTGGCACTCGGAACCGGGGTTATGGGTCTGCTTCCAAGGGATTCGGGCAAGTCCTGATCTTTTGGAAGCAGAGATCATGACAACAAGGCTCCGTTTTGGGTCTGCTCCTCTTTACAATGTACACTTCTGCTCTTGGGGCACTAATCTCCTCCTTAGGGTTCTCGTACTAACTCTTCGTGGACAACAACCAAATCATCTTCTCTTTTCCTGAACTCTCCTCTGAGCTCTCTATCAAAATTTCCAACTGTATCTCTGCCATTAAATATTGGGTGGCGTCACACTCTCTGGTGTTAAACTCTACCAAAACACAGGTTCTCTTCATCCCTGCCAAAAGCTCTCTTTCATTATTTTCTCTTCCTTTCCAGTTCCCACCTGAGAATATCCCCTAGTCTTCTTCAGCTAGAAACCTTGGCGTCATCTATGGCCCTTTACACACCTTCTCTACTATCTCCAAAACTGGAACAGCAGCTTGTCTCAACCTCAAATCCGGCACCTCCTTCCTTTTAGCACCGCCACGCATCTCTTAACCACTCTAGTCTTCTCTAAACTGGACTATTGTGCCAGCATCCTCTTCGGTCTCCCCAACTATGCTTTCTGTCCTCTCTGTAAGATCAGTAACTTCACGCTAGAACAAGTTACAGTGATTTCAGAAACAGTTTCTAGGCATACTACCATGACCTTTGTTCTCCAACAGAACCACAGCTTTCCACATGGCTTTCTGGTGCCTACGTCCAAAATACCCTCAACTATCCCTCCGCAAATACGTCCCCTCTCGAGCTCTTCGCTCACCTACTTCTAACTCCCTCAGGGTGAGTCATTTTTTAAAAAAATGAGCTGGTGGGTAGATCTGTCTTCGGCTGGGGCCTCCCTCCCTGCCACTCTGAAACTTGAGGAAAACCATTTCCGGTTCCGGAAGCAACTCAAGACCTTACTCCCCCTGCCACCCTCCTGCCTTGCCTCCGGCCCCCCCCTTGCACTGGGGTCTGTATCTGTACCCATATAGCCCCCCACCTCCTTTCTTTTCTTTCTGCACTTATCAGACATACCCTGTCTGCTGCCTTAAACACAACACTGCACTACCACTGTTTACTGACTTTATTTTTTTTTTTTTTTTTATGTATCATTATCTGTCCTCCTCTGCTGGGCACTTTCAACTTCTCCCCCCTTCCATGCACTTTTCCCATTCCCATGCACTTGGCGCATTCTCAATGTCACTGGGCCTAGTAAGATCGTTGTTTTGTTCTCTCATGTTCTCCTCCCCTCCTTTGCCTTGCCGCGCTATGAAACACTAACGAGCGCGATATGAATACATTATCATTCATTCATAGCCGTTATATTGGCTTTCCAAACAAGACTGGTTGTGAACAGCCTTATCTAGATCTCGCTGATTAACTTATGGGAAGCTACAAAGGCCACAAAATGCGGTGGCAAGACTTCTCCTTAAGGTAGAAATGTTTGAGCACCTGACTCCTGCACTTTGCATGCTGCATTAGGTCAATGTAAAAATAAAAGATACACTTCAAAACCCTTTGCTATCCTGACCGTGTTTACCATAGAAAGGGACCAGCTTGCTTTACTAGGAAGTTTCAGTACTGCATACCCACCAGTTCTTTCAGATCAAGTAAGACCGCAATAATCTTTTATCCCCTACTTCGATAAAAGAAAAGATGATTGTCCTTCTCATTGTTAGCTACCAATCTTTGGAATTCACTACCCAAGCACATTGGCCTTGAAGTAAACAACCAGAAATTTAAGAAACAATTTTTAACATTTCGCTTGAGCTAAAACAAACCACAAATACAAGTAGCTCAGACAAAGCTGGTGGTACTTGCCAGCTTAAGATCCAAATTATCAGAAACCTTTTACAATGGTGTTGAGCCTGCTGAAACGAAGCAGATATTCCTCGAACAGTCCTCAGGCTGAAGAGGAGTCTGCACTCCCTGTTTTGAACTGGTTGAAGTTGCCTGATGATGTAATTTGGTAGACCAATGTTAAAAGTAGTCGAGTTTGCTTCGAATTGCTGGTGCTACTTCTACTTTGTGATGTAGTAAGAGAAAGGGAATTCCTTTTTGAAAATGTGCGTAAGCGATGCAGCACTTGGTGTTGAATGTCGCATGAAGGACTATACACTTGAGACATAGTTTAGAAATGCTCATCAAAATATACATTGAGAGAGAATCCTTGACACAAAACCATTGCTTGGAGATACACAACCCTAGGTGAAGCTCTTCTAGCTTTTGATAAGTTTGCATCGCGCTTGACAATTCGTTTTAGCCTTTATTATGTTTATAAAATTTGACTGCTGTACTTATCCTACGTGGACAAAATAATAAGGCTGTCCCACAAATCGATAGAATATAAGAATGTAAAACAAACTATCTAGAGTTTTCGATATAGTACACATCTGTGGAAAATATCAGTACTTTTGCGTCATGCTAGGCATTTTCTGGTGGCTATGTGGACAGGTATATAGGGCAGTGCCCGAAGTACAGGGTCAACATGATGGGGGTGGGCTAGGGTTTTGGACAGGATGGGCCAGTTTAAGTTTTATTACTGTGCAGCTCGTAGCTTTGAGCAGTGTTTGGAATATTCTTTAAAATGCACAATTTGCATCACGATTTACACCAAAACATCCCCTTGGGTGGTACTAATTTAACATTGTCCTTTGCCATTGTGTACCACTTGGTCATTGGTGCTGCGCCTATTGTATGCCCCAGTCTGACCATGATGGCTGCTTAACGTTTAGTGTATAGTTCCTGATGGTTTCTTGTCCTGTGTTCTTTTTCAGAGTGCAGCAGCAGCTCCCAGTCCTGTGCTAGGAAACATGCCCCCAGGAGAAGGGATGCCGGTGGGGCCCATGCCACCAGGATTCTTTCAGGTATGCATAGTTTATGCCGAATTCCAGAATTGTTGAGGTTTGAAGTGAATTGCAGCATAATTTTCAGGTGCGATGGCCAGATCATGTCCACAAAGCACCCAATATGAAAGTGATGGGAGGGAGGGAGTATGCATGGCAGACTAAGGCTGGAATGTGCGCATGACTGATGGTGACGTTATGGCACCATTCAGAAATGTTTCTTTGGCGTTGGCCTTTCGCAATATAATTTGGGGGTCTAGCCTATTATACATACAACAAGGCACTAGTTTAGCCTAATAATGCAAAATCGTTTTTTGATACCTGCCCAAACCTGTAACTAAAAAAGAATTATGTTCTCTTTCAAGATTGCACATGTGAGGCCCAACAAATATTGCTGCATTTCTCAAGTTCGAGGCAAAGACACGAGTGGTGTTCACCTGATGAGTTGTTGCAAATGGTCTTTCAGCTTCGACGCCCTCTATTGGTATATGCTAAACACAATATGATATGGCATTTATAACGCGCCTATACACATGTGTTTCAAGGCTACTAAGTAGATTCTGAGCAGTGTTTTAGAGTTGTACTTGAAATATGATGTGGCGTATTTATGCACTCTCCACGTTCCCCAAATCCTGTCAGAATCTTGTTGTCTAATGGTCTTGGCTGCTTTCAAGGCGTATTGTTGTAATCGTTGATGCCATTTGAGCGAAGCAAAACAGTACTTTGTGCTCGAGGCCAAAGTCCTAAATCAGCTGTGTCTGTAGCCCAGTGGACTAATGCATCCACTACAGGGATCTATCTTTGACCTCATGTACACAAGTTCGAATCTGGCAGGCCTGTTCAGCCCTTCATCCTGCTAATACAATGAGTCATTAACTTGTTTAACCAAAGGACTGGAAATGGGAACATTTACTCCAGGAACCCTTTCCTTCTTGTGAAGGGGGTGGGAGGGCGTGAGCCCAGGCCAGGCCATGCAACACAGTATCCCTTCGTGGAACCCAAGCCTGGCGAATTGCATACAAACAGAGCATTTTGTGAACATAAGAATGCCCACAATTTTAAATTTTAAATATGTCTGTGATGGCGTTTGAGCAAGAAACCCTTTTCAGCGAGTAATGGAAGTTGAACCCTGCTCTTTTCATTGGTCACAATACTCGCCCTAACAAAAACATGTCTGTAAATTGCAAGGCATATATACCAATTGGGCAGCTTCTTAGCAGGACGTGAGGCTTTGGCGGTTTCTGCTTTCAGTCTTGCATGTCCAGTCTTCTGAAGTGTGGGCTGCTCGTGTGAGAGCTCGGCTTGAGTCCCCTGAGCTAGCCACTGGCCCTCGAGACGAATCAGAGCTCTGGCAACTCTCCTGCAAGACAAACGTTGCCACTCTATCTCTTTCCAGACCATTTCCTCTCCTGGGTAACAATATACATCGTTTATCTTGGTATAGCACTAAGACACCCCCTAGAGTGAACGTTGTGCTCCATAAAAAATGTTTGTATCTGTTATTTCTTTCAACACTCTATAGTGCACAGGATAACTGCAACCTTATTGGTGAAGCACTTTATGATTAAGGGCCAATTAAACCGGATCATGGTGAAATCATTTTTCAAGTTTTCATTTTCTAAAAGTAGGTTTTCTTTCATCTTGACTATTCATCGTTTATAGCTCTGCAGGGTATATCTGCTGTCAGCGAAGAGTGAGGCGCTAGATTCACACAGTATGAAAGTGAAGACTTACTCTTGAAGCTCTCAGTTGGGTTTTGTTTGTTTCTTCATCTACCACAAGTAGTCCTGTGACTTTCCTCTCGAATCAACACGTACGTCCTTTAAAATTCCAGACTTTTGCACCCAATATCCCAATATCATGCTACCACCACCATCTGCTCACAGCCTGGAAAATCCTTAATATGTACTGCATTTTGCTACAATTTTAGAATTGGCTATGCGTCATTTTTGTGACATTTCTTTTCGAACTGCATACTACACTCCCATTGGTTCACCAATGCCTTCAACACCTTGGCACCTCTTTAAGTGTCTCTTTCAAGCCAGGAAGCAGAATGTCAGGGGTTGGACAACACAATTAGTGCCCTTATAGTCTCCAACAGGTCCAATGAATGCAGGTGGCGTAGTGGCCTAAAATTTGATGATTAGCTGAATTACCAGTGTCAGTTTTGAAATCCACTGAAGTGGCCATTTTCACTGGCTTAGTTACCACATAATGTTGCCCACCCTACACCTCCCCGTCCACCGCAGATTTAAGAAATGCCACACCATGCACTGAGATCACCATCCCACCTCAATGCTTGTGCGATACCCCTCACCAACATACAGAAGGAGTTCAAAGAATTGAATTGCTCACTTGCACTCATGCCCCTGTTCATTACCAACCAGTACTTGGCTCACCCACCTGTTGTTGGCCCTGTACCCCTGCTTCTTGCATCCACCACAGCAGCAATTCTGGCCTTCAGCCTCCTCAACACCACATTCCAAATGGGAGCTCTCCCAGTGGAACTTAATCCTCTTCTTCAAAATAGTACTCATTAACCCCAGTGATGATCCAAATGATACAGATAAGGATACCTTACAGTCAGTGAATGTTTTCTGACAAATCTCACATAGTGAGCAGCCTACTCAATGTCACTGCTGTTATCAAAGTTAAAAAACGTGTGATTCTGCACGCACATTGGAACTGAATCTGCAATCACCAAATGGGATTATCTTAAGAATCAGGAGACAATCCATACAGTAGTTCCGATTAAATCCTGGACTTCTCTGGCACATTCAAAATGGTAGCTCATACCAACCTACTGATTTATATGGAGATCCAAGGCTGTATTCACTCGTAATATTTGTTCCCCTTAGACTTGCTTCCTCTTTCTTGTTCTACGTCCTCCAGCATCACCCACCGGCCCACCATCATCTTCTGTTCAATCTCCATCTAAACTCTCGTCACCTTCTGAGTTTCAATTGTAGCCTACTTGAAATGGATCAGAGATGAACTTGAAACACTCTGAAGGCAAAAAAATAGAGGAGTTCCGTCAACGGGCTGTCATGTTGACACCCCCACCGGGACCAGCTGAACCGCGTACCCTGCAAATGCTTACTTGCTCTTAATAATGATATCTGTTCTAAAGGAGGAAAATCTGTATTAGATTTTCTATCATCTCATTAATCAACCACCTTAATACATTTCGGTGTGCTCTGTACAAACATCATCAGCATATAAACTACTCATTAAACAAACTATTAGATTTCAAACAATGTCGCAAATGAATAGATAAGTGATGCTAAAATGAATATTCTGTTGGTTAATAGACTATACATAGCAGAATAACCCTATTGGCCAGTCCTCTACATTGAACTACATCGATTTACAGAAAATGATGATAACCTTCCATTGTATTCAGGCCAAATGGAATTTCACAGGTAAATTTGATGTTTAATTTACCTTCTGGTTCTCTTAAAATCAACTCTCTATTCCCTCTTTGAGTACATTGTTGGACGTTTCTTAATCCTACCCGTTTCAAAAAGACCACTGTTTTTATTATGTTCTGAAAAATGCATAGCTACTGGATAGGTAACAGCAGCATTTCTAATCGCTCTTATGTACTATAAACACTAACTTTAATTTTGCGAATTGTATTGCCAATGTATAACTTTGATCAAGTGCAGTTCAACCCATAAACTGCAAATTCTGTGTTAACCCCTTAAGTGCTGAGGAGGAGTATGCTTGTTCTATTAGCATAGACTTGCATGTAGCTCAGCCAGCCTTACATATAAGGAGCGTATCGGCCACTTTTACTCCCAGAAAATAGGCAAATACCTTCCCCCTCCAAAATAGGGAGTAAGAATATGGTGAAGTGTGCAAAGTGTTCATTGTGTTCCTGAGCAGACTTTCTCTCAGCCTATCACTTTGAATGTGGAAACTTAAAAGCACCTGCATCATCACGAAGCAACGCTCATTGTGTTCAGAAGTGGTCAGAGCGGGGGCGAGGTGGCTTCAATGATTGTGTGGAGTTTGCTATCCATACCCATACCCATACCCCTTGACACCAGCAAGTGACGGCAGAGCATTTTGTTTCCTCCTTACTTGCAGGGTAGGAGGTGAAAGTACTGACATTGTGCATAGCTCAGAGATGTGATTCCACAACCTACATTTTAGAGTGCCTAAACTGTGCGCCCTTCTCTTAAACTGCTTTGAACTTTAACTTATTGGCAGTCCGGCCTCATAGTGTTTGGAAATTGTAACCCTTAATTTAATTTTTCTTTGTTTTTGTGTGTAACATCAAGACAAGGTGTTCTGTTACCCCACAACTTGACTTACATTTTATATATATAGTGGGATGTTCAGAGTGATTTTATAGAGATTGAGGCACTTTTTTCAGTACTGATTAACTGTTTATTGAAAAGGCTGGTGTAGGGCGACTATGGGCAGGTAGCCTTTGAGCCCATATGCTTAACTATTCAAATTTAACCGAGTAATGGTTGCTCTCCTGAGAAGCAACATGAATCAAAAGCTGGAAGCCTTTGACCCCAATTAACCAACTGAATTGGTCCCACCCTTGCACGTAGCGGCAGAGGCAGTGTTATTCAGCGGCACCCCGCCTCCCCCTGACCAAAATGAGCTTCAAAATGCAGATGTGGAGACAGAGGGAGGGAGTGGGTCGGCTGTGTTCTCCATACGCAGAAAGGGGAGTGAAAAGCACTGACTTCATTGAGGTGGGAGGAAACCATGGCACAGCCATTACTCCCCCTGCTCAGCAACCACCTAAGGTATTATTAGTTAACAAGCGTGATCGATCTGACAGCATGTCATTTAAGAGTGGTGAAATATCTACATAATTGTTTATTCTGTCAGAAATAGACCTGGTGTCTGATGTATCTATTCTAGCCCCGGCGATTTCTCATGAACTGGGAAAACTAGTTTCTTTCTCTGGATTTTAAGTCAAATTAATGGACTCCACCTGAGACACCGGCAGAGCAAGATAGCCTTACGGAAAATTATACTACATCGTCCTTTTGATTCTCTCGCCCAATGTGAGGTAGTGTACTCACCCTTGAGCAAAGTATGTCCTCCCACTTTGAAGCATGAGGGCTTAGTGGACACAAATATGGTTAAAGTGAGAATATTAGTCCACAACATTGAGATCCTGGGTTGTCGATAGGTGGGTATTTTACGGGAGTGGTCTCGCCTGGAAGGGGGCCAAGAGGTACCTCTGGTAGACTGGTTATCATTCCCGGTTTTGACCCGTCTCCTGGATACAATGGATCGAGAGTATGGTACCCTAAACTTCTGAGTGGGGGCGGTACGAATGACGCTGAAAGAAATGTGTGCACAGATAAACTATATTGAGGGTTTTATTACTGCTTCCACCATGATGCAGTGGTCCGTTGAATTGGGGGGGTATCACCTAGATTGAAGGACCAAAAGGTCCATAAGGAAAACAAAATGTGATATGGCGATTCTAAGTCCCGCCCCCCTTGGAAGGTATTGATTGGCTAGCAGCCCTGTGCCGAGTGACGGTATTCTTTCTAGCCTTATGGCTTTACCCGTTAAAACAGAGTCTGTACCGGCAGCGACTGTGGAGCCAATTCATGTATTTCCCTCAGTTGAAATTTTGGGTTTAATGGTGTTGGGAGAAAATTGAGCCACTGAATTACCCTTAAATAGTAGCATGATTGAGATACCAACGTAGAAGCAATCTCTGTTCGTAGAGCAAGAGAGGGTAAATAACATGGGGAAACATTATAAAAAAATCCAAGAACTGCAAAGCCTCATGTAGGCAACAAAATAAGGGATCTAGACAATTCTTACGCCATCTGAGCATAAAAGTAGATGAAACGGTTGATAATCATCCCTTGATAACGGAAATGGGAAGGCACCCAGTAGTAGAAGATGGTAGTTCTCACAAAAATCAGCAATTGAGGGGAGCCATTAAAGGGGGCTGTCTGCCCAAAGGCTAGGGCACTATTACAAAGTTCATCTCATCCATTGTAGGGGAGGAGGTCTCTGTTAGATCTGAGTAATATCTCTGTGCACCCAGGTTTGGGGTGCGTAGGGGTAAATGATTTCCCAGAATTGAGTCCTGGTGAGGTAGGTGAAGAGACAAGTTGGATAAGTTTGGGTATGGGAAAGAGTATTAAACTTATCAACCCCACCCTCCCACCCCCACAGTTGAAGAGCATGCTACGTCCAACTGCAGTCTCTTTTAAACAGAGGGTAGCCCCTCAAGAGATCTTTCCAATATTTAAGACCCTGGCGGAAAAGAGGATTCTGCTTAAACAAAATGACCACTAGAAGAGAAATGCTTTGGCTCAAATTTCCCCACAAGGTTGTGGTATTAAAATTAATTGGGGGAGGCCTCAGCCAAAGGGAAGTAAAGGAAATAAAAAAAGAGGGGGCTAAGGTGAAAGAAAACAAAGAGGGGGAGCCCAATTGCCTATTCTTAGGGCGGCTCTTCTAGGAACCGGGTAACCCCCTGAATTGTAAATATATTGTATCCCTCTTCTCTGAAATCCTGAGGCTAGTCAATTCAAGCAATATTTGTTTGGTTCACTGTGTATGATGATTGCATAAAGTTTGTACTTGGCCACAGATATTTAAGAATGATATCATGGCCGAAGGCAAAGTCTTACTATCTCTTGGCTATGACATTTTTGAAACATTTGATAGGGATCCCCACGACTCGTTTAATTCAGGCCCTGGGGCAAGAACACCAAAGGAGGAATCAGCTAAACATCTGACTATCAGGCTGAGGGGAGGCCCGAATGCCTGGGTGAAATGGGAGTTAATACCAATTCAAAAAGAGAAGTTTTGTACGACTGGCCCAAAATTGTGAATTCTATACATAGAGCATCTGCGTACAGTGATCAGGAATCTTGAGCATCCCAAATCCAAATGCTAAATTGGAACTCAAGAGATATGCAAACATAATTAAAAGTAAGGAAATGTTGGTTTCCTACATTATTATTTTTTTGCAAGAAACACTTATGTTGGATGTATCCCACATGGACAGGTATGAAGTCTGTGTTACCCGTGCATGAAATAAATTAAAGGCCGTCCTTATGTGAGGTTGCTAACCACTGTGAAGCGTAATCAGGGCATTACCATGACACTAATTGTCAGTGAATTAACGTAGAAGGGGTTTACTGTTTAACATGTATTTTAATCTAAGTAGCATGGTTTTAGATGGGTTTTTCACATATTTTTCATTTCTAATGCGTGGTGCGACTCCTGGACGAAGAAGCCTCCAACATTGTAGTTGGCGATTTTAATTCAGAATCCCTGAATAACGAGTAGTACTTGAAACCTGATAGAATAATGGTCTAAAAAAAAAGAGGTGAATCGTCCTTCAGATACTGCACAAATTGGCCACTTGGGATTTAATTCCCCTTAATGGCATAACCCAGGGAGATATTCCACCTAATTTCTTCTGGCATAACGGCCTGTGAAGATCGACCCAGGATTATATCTTTGTTCGCTGGACCTTCTAGCAAAGGGTGGCGTTTTGGAGATTGTTGAGTCAACTGTAAGTGATCATTCTATGTTGAGATATGCGGCCCCAATAAGAGACCCTTAGAGCCCTGGCCATATCTAGCCTTAAACTCAGAATGAATCCTAGAGATCAGTGTCAGATGGTGCTATGGAATGGACAAATCTTATTACAAAATTATTAAGTTAAAGTATTAACAAAAGTCTCCTACGTGACCCTTTGGACTTTGGGCCCATTGTACACTCTGTTGGGGGAGCTAATGTCTAAAAGAACATTGGCTGAAGGGGGCAGACCACTAATGCACAAGAATGCCTTTGATCTTGAGATTTGGAACCGTAAAAAGTATTTACATAAGAATATAAGACTACTGCAAAATAAAAGACTATGCCCTTTTGTTGAGATTTGGACTTTGAAATCTAACTTTAGGCACTTGCTGGGGGGCCATGCATTTCTAATGCAGGCAAATGACGCTGAAATATGTCGAGTTGTCTGTCGTGTATGTTTTAACAATTTTTAGAGCTTGATGAAACCAGCTGGTGTGGATGCTTTTTGGCAAGTTCAACCCATGAAGACTTGGATTGCGCACTTTGAAGATTTGTATAAGGTTGGGAAAGTGGGTACCATTTTTTTTTTCCTTGCACTGCATAGCTGATGCGGCTCTTTAAATTGGGCTGTGAATGATATCATTCTGATAAATTGCAGTCAAAAATCAAACGCACCTGGTCCCGACGGCTTGTCAGTAATTACATTAAAATCTGATGTAGTCCTATGGGCAAACATTCTCTCAGCTTTGTTCTCTAGCATAATAACTTTGCAACTTGGAAGTTGGCAACAGCGGTGAGGGGGCAGGTTTTCCCTCCTGAACTATAGGCCTATTTCGCTGTTGGATGCAACAAATAAAATGTTTGCGAAAATGCTGCTGAACGAGCTCCAAATCTGGGCCCTGAAATCTGGCAAATTGGATCCCTACCAGTCAGGATTCAAGAAGGGAACGGGACAGGCCTAAATTCTTTTGTAGTCTCGCTGTTGCAAAACAAGTCCTTATATCTTGCCTTTTTAGATGTGAGCAAGGCCTTTGCTTGTGTAAATGGATAATTTTGTGGGAACAGCTTTTTAATTGTGGTTGTCCAGTACCCCTGATTGGCATTTTGGTGGCCTTGCATAACAAGACTAAAATTAGGGTCAGACTTGACACTCAGGGGTCCTGCTCACAATGTATCAACACAAATCAGGGACTCCACTAAGGTTTTGTTTTGGCCCCTTTTTTGTTTAATTTTTATATCAAGGACATGGGTTCTTGTTGGGGCCAAAAACGCACTAACCCTCCACATTTGGGTCCTGCGATAATCCAGTACCTAAGCTACACAGACTATACTATCATCTTCGATCTTTGACTACAATGGGCTCTTGATGGTATGAAGGAGTATTTATTTAACCTGGAGCCTCAACATCAATAGTTTGAAGTAAAAAATGTTGATTATGAATGCAGGCATATCCAAATGGAAATCCTTTAATTGGAGTATTTCATTTTAGGTTTTGGAGGTGGTGAACTAATTCAATTGTCTCTGTATCAGGAAAGGTGAACACTATCCCAGTTGATGCAGTTTGACCACAGATTTGGGAGGTATTCCGTCCTACCGATGGTTAATCTGTATACACAGGAAGTTGTCCCAAAGTAAATTTTTGGTGCCGAGACCACAACAGGGGATATACCATGGTCCAAATTTGAAGCAACTCTGTGGCGTATGGTGTTACAGCTTCCCAACTCGGTGCCAATGGTGGGAATTCGCCATGAATTCCCCATCCTACCTTTAGGAATACTGGGGGAATGGAGGGTCCTTCAATTATAGGCGTCGGTTTCGTTGCCTCCGCAATCCTCTTTGTGTCAGTTTGGCCCTCGAAAAAGTACAATGTACAAGTAAGGTCCTTTCGACTTGGGCCCAAAATGTGAAGTGGTGCTGGCTAATATAGATTCCTCTGCCGTGAAACGTACTACACACCCAAAGAAAGTAAAACTGAAACTCCTCAGAAGTGAATGGATCAAGTGCAGGGAGCCCCTAGTGGAACACTGATGATTTAATGATCATTTTAATCGGAATATTAAGAATGTTAACATCGTTGCTCCATTTCTGACCAAACACCCATCGAGAGATATCGGACCCACAGTGCTAAGGTTAAAATTAAACTTGCTGCCAACAATGGAAGTTCTCGGTAGGAGGCAGAGGCTTACAGAGGACCAAAAATTATGTAACTATTGAGACCCTGAAACACTTGTGCTTGGAGTGCCCTGTACACGATGATGTACGGCACGAATGCTGAGTAGATTCATACACAATGGCGAGGTGAACTGGTCTTGCCAACTATGGGTGCAGATTTTAAACACAAATTAAATTTCATTGCTAATAGTTATTTTAGAATTTACGGAAATAGTGCTGCTTGGTGTTAGTATTGTATTGTAATGTCTTGCTCTGTTTTGTTGGTTATCGCATATGAATTGACTGTAGGTTTTAAAACTTCTGTCTGCTTTGCCTATGAATTGACTGTATGAATTGCAAACTCTTTTTACCAGTTTTTATTTTTTAAAACGTGTTTATTTTTGTTCGATACACGAGAGAGCATACATCATAACAAACAAAATTATAGCAAATTATTAAGCCCAATCAGTCCCTTTTCTTTCTGCTAGCCCTCCCCCCTCCTCCCGCCAACCCTCAGTCTTCACTCAATTCTTGGTCGTCTGCCCGCCGTTCCATGTCTGTGTCCTCCACCGATGAGGCGTTTGCCACCGCACATGGCTTGAATGTTAGAGCCGGATAGCTCTCGTCGTAGTCTATTAACGGCGAGCAGATGTTTGTGAAGCGATGAAGTAGACCCCTACTTGCAGCTGTGATTTTCTCTGCTATGAAAATGTCCCATAGTTTTAGCCACCACAGGATCATTAGGGGGCCCTCCGCAGATATCCATGTTCGCGCTACCGTGATCTTGGCTGCTAAGAGTAGCTGGGTTAGGAGGGCTGCTGTTCTGCCAGATCTTGGGTATATGCCTGGGATCGGGGCTCCTAGTAGGATTGATTCCGGCTCCAGGGGCAACGTGATCTTCGTTATGTCCGCTATCGCCAGCGTGCATTTGGACCAGAACTTTGCGACCACTGGACACGACCACCACATATGTATGAATGATCCTGGGAGGCCACATTGGCGCCAACAGCGGGGGTCCAAGGACTGGTTGATGTGGTGTAGTCGGAGTGGAGGATAGTACCATCGTGAGAGT
The DNA here is from genome assembly GCF_040938575.1 of Ambystoma mexicanum. Lineage (NCBI taxonomy): Eukaryota > Metazoa > Chordata > Amphibia > Caudata > Ambystomatidae > Ambystoma > Ambystoma mexicanum. The sequence continues at coordinate 673,148,869 of NC_090935.1, read as the reverse complement.
AGTTTATGGGCACATTCTCGATTAGTGATGCAATAGGAAGAGCAATGGGCACGAGCCCAAATGTCTATCCACGTCTGGTCCTCTATCGGATGATCCAGGTCCGCTTCTCATTGAGACATGTAGGTCGCTCTGGTGGTGAGAGAGTTTGTCTGCAATAGCTTGTATATCGTCGAGATCCGACCTTGGTAAGGGGGTCTGCTAGAGTCGGCTCTATAGGGTCCAATTCTCGAGTAGCCGCCACGCGAATTGATGGATGGGAGCACCAATGTCGTAGCTGTGCGTAAGAGAATCTGTCTGTTTCCCTTAGGTTGAAGGTGCTCTTACATTGTTCAAAGGTGAGAGGGCAGCTCCCTTCAAAGAGCTGGCCCAGGGAGCCGAGACCTCCTGCGATCCAGTTGTTAAAATTCGCGGGGTGGGCTCCTGATGAAAATGTCGGGTTATGGAAGACTGGGGCTGATGGGCTCAGGTCCCTTGAGATGCCCCTATATTTGCGTGTCCATTCCCAGGCTTTCAGGGTATGCTTGGTGGAGGATAGCAGTTTTGATTTGTTATTAACTGTAATGTTATAGAAATGTATTTCTATTCTAATTGTTTAGGTTGTGTGAGAGGTTCGATGTTGTAACCAGAACACACAATAAATAAATTAAAAGAAATATCAACAATACTGCCGACAAAAAAATCGGAAACCGACGCATAGAACCTCTTGCCCCCGTTTTCACTCACACAACTCCATAGATATGTTTGTACCAGTAGTGCACGTACTACCACAGGAACAAACTACTTTAATAAGTGTCTGATCGAAAGAAGTAAACGTGTATCTTTTAATAAGCATGAATAACTAGGTGCATAGAAATAATTATTCCAAAAACATTTCCATTTTTCAGGTAACACATGTTTACACGCTTATATAAAATACTCCCATTGGGAATTGGATTCCCTAAAAAATTATTTTACTCCCAACTTTAAAAAATAGGGAGTAAAATACTCCCACTTCCAATCTTTTCTGGAGCACTGAACTCGGCATTTAATATCAACATGATCTGATTTAATCTATCCATGTCACTTGTGCTATCTGAAAAATCAATGTTTTTAAGGCTGGTTTACAAGTACTGCAGAATCAGCATGGGGAGTGGGTGTTCCTGCATGATTACCTAAACAATTGAAAGGGTTCCTTAGTTCCACATAATGACTTTTCGTAAGAATGTCCCCCAAGCTCCTGCCATAAACCTGTGGTTTATTTCCTATTACTGTAGGAAGGTTTTTATCCTTTCTCAGTAAGTGCCAATGTTTATTTAAAATCCCATTCCTTTTACTTGATTGAAAACCAAACGTAGTTCTAAATCTGATGCGTTTTGGTGCAGAATATGCTGGGAAGGGAACAAGCCCATCCCCCCCTCCCTAGGCGCTTTAAGGTGAGGTGAGCCCCATTGAAAGAACTATAATAAACCAAGGGGGCATCCTAAAAGTCCCCACATGATCATAATATTGTATGCAATTTAGACAGAGGGAACGTATACACCATTTTTGTAGATATTAGCACGCATAGGGCCTGTACGGCTATGCAATATTTAGTGTGTTAGACACAGGCAGCGAGCATGAAGGGGAAATCTGGATAGGTCCAAGCGCTGATGAGAGAGGCCCACACCGCTGACTTTCACAGAAACCCTTCTTTGTTTTAAAATTGTTGCCAATATGTTTGTTCTAAAAAGAATTTGCCCTGCAAGGCCACGAGACAGAACTGGGCTCCTTGGTATAAGTGTTATCACAAACAGAGAGAAGCAGGCCTCCAGCCCCCATCCGGCTAACTACGAGTAATAGCCCCTGCAACTGCCCTGGTCCCGAAACCTCAGAATTCCAAGACACCAGTTGATCCCAGCTCACCGACCATAAACCAATCAACCATAAAGATCTAAGCGTATGGTCGTTCTACCTTTATTTTACAATGACATGGTTTGTAGTGCGAGGTACAGGGAGGCATATAGTTCAAAAGTGAGGGTGAAAGCATTGGGAGCTGATGATGCAATCGGAAATGAGTGCAGTATGTGTGGGTCGGGCTGACCTCGAGACTCCCCCTGTTCCAGTCTTCGGTGCACTGTATAATGATAGAGTAGCATTGTTCACAAATGTAGCTAATTGTTTCTTTGGCCTTCGTTCCTTGACGAGCCCAGGAGAAGCCATGTGATGGATGGATGGATGGATGGATGGATGGATAACGGACGGACGGATGGATGGACTGGGCTGGGACCAATGACCTGGCATCTCCTATGGAGCAGGCGGACCAAGTTAGGGTCGCACCAACCAGACATGCAGGTTTTCACTGTATATGATGACATCACTTATGATGCTGTGTCTCCTTAGAAGATTCTGCTTGTACAGTTTTTGACAGAACGTTCCGTGACAGCAGAGTTCTTTGCTGATGCACTTATTTTTGTAGAAATAAATACTTGTTTCACTTGCAAGAGCATATTGGGCCTTTTTCCGTAGCGGGTTGTATTTTTTCTGGTGTGAGCGTTTAGGGGCGTGCCTTCAAATATTTCCCTTATACTTTTTTAAACAATTCAGTTCTTGGAATTTTAGAAACTTTCTCTAAAGCTTGCTTAATTTTGGTTTGTAAACTCTCGTATTGAAACACATAGTTAGTTCTCTCTTTACAACTCGCGTATATAGAGCAATTTTCTGTTTGCCCTTTAAAATTCTGAATAGGGTACATTGTTACTTGATGGATGAGAAGAGGTAGCATGCAAATGGAACTACCAGCTATGACTCTTGTGGTGCTTGTTAATCTGTTAATATTTTGATACTATAAATATTCTGCCATCTAGTGGTAGGTCCAGATATATTATAACTTTTTGACTTTCAGTGTAAAAGTAGGATTCAGCAGGGGCTTTCCCGTCAGAATATGCTTACCATGCAGTTACCCATAGTGCCTCTCGGTGCCTATGCCCTTAGAGTGATGGTTTTCCACTTTTATGACTATTACTGGGTATGTATGTGTGTATATATGTTTTAATGCATTCTTGCTTAGAAAAATGAATAGAAAATGAACAATGTTTTGTTACGTTCTAGTTTGTTTCAGTGATTTATGTTTGCCTGTTAGGGAGCACAAACACTATGGGACTCATTACGAGAAGCGCAGTAAAAACGGGGTTATTACCGGCATGGCAGAATGAGCGGGTCCGTGCTCGTATGACGCTGCTAATAGCGGGTGATTACGAGTGTGCGAGCACGCGCAAACTCCCTTGCCGGTAATGGCCATACCGGCATGCCGCTAAAGGCCCTCCAACCCCCCGATAGCGCCATCACGGGACCCGCCGATACCGCCACCGCTTAGGAGGAACCCCTAAATACCGACCCGGTAATACCAACATGCTAATACCGGGCTTGTAAAACCGGACCCGGAAATAACGTCATCGCGTCGGAACGGGAAATGGGCCAGTGGCCATCTTTAAAAAGACAATCCATTGCAATCCTCCCAAACCACAAGTTGATTCGTGGAGAGCTATGTGGCAATACTCTCAGGATCTCCATGGCTACCCGGAAGACCACTCCCCGGCTGCGGAAACAGCGTTTCTCCGACGCTGAATTGAATATGTTAGCGGACACTCTTGCTGCACATGCAGACCTCATTAAATCCCATGACATTACGCGTGAGGTCCAGCAGAAGAAAAAGGACATCTGGCAGAAGGTAGCCCGCAAGGTGTCGGCTGTGGGGACTACCCCACGTACTGTCTGGGACTGCCGGAAGAGGTGGGATGACCTCAGCTTGAGGGTCTGCAACATCATGGCAAGCAACAGGAGGGCAGCCATGGCCACAGGCGGGGGTCCCCACTCTCCTGCAAAAATGATGCCCTGGGAGGAGACTGCAAGCAGCTTCATAGATCCAGAGTCCATCGAGGGATTCGGGGAGATGGAGATGGGTGCGGCATCATCCCCAGAAGGAGGTGAGTGACCCAGCAGATCCCTGTAGGGGAACCATGACACAAGTGATGTGGAAGAGAGTCTAGGCAAGGCAATGCATGCCCCAACACCCACATTAACATATCCAAGTCCAGATTGCGGCACAAACCCTGCCAGACAGAAATGCATGCTGAGTGTCAATCCCAAAACCAACACACGGCCAACACACCTGGACCGTGCCCATGTAACACATCACACAAACCCCAAATCAACGGCATGCCACCTGCCATGCAGTGAATGCCAGAATGCCCCCTCAGAACACCCTGTGTGACACACCTGTAAGACATGAATGCATGATTGAATGAATATTGAACAGCACAATGTTATGCTTCTGGCATGTAACACCATCACTGATGCCCTGCATCTCTTCTACCCCCCAGGCACCGATGAGGAAGATGGCAGGCAAGACAACACCGCAAGGGCATCCACGTCCCACCCAAAGAAAAGGGCTACCGCCACCACCGTGGCAGCCAAGCAGGCCACACCCACAGCCGGTGTGCCTGACCGAACCAACACACAGCCAACAACACTTGCTGCCAGTGTGCCTGACACACTTCAGACCCAGCAGCCCACACCCACAGCAGTTAAAGGGGAGTCCCTACATGCATCGGGCACCACGGAGGCTGACGTGGATGGCAATGTGGAGCAGGCGGGAGTCACAGAAGTGACATGTCCACCCAGCCCAAGCCCCGTGTCCAACCCCCCTGCCCCATATCGAGCCCTCACCCACCTACAGCAGTGCTGATCCCTGCCTCCATGACTCGGACCTGAGCACCATCGAGGAGGACAGCACCCAAAATGCAGGCCCCGTGACTGCACCACCCACCACTCCAGCTCCCACCAACACCCTCGAGTCACGTCTGTCGAGGGTGGAGGCCCGACAGGAGGCCATGTTGGAGCTCCTGCGGCAGTACATTGCCGATGGAGAGGACACCAGGCGGGGAATCGCCACTGCCATTGCGGGGACCACAGCAGCCATTGCAGCAAACACAGCCGCTGTGGATGCGTCGGCTGTGCTGATGAGGGACTGTCTGGGGGCAGTGACACAAGTACTCACTTCAATCCTGCTCCACATGCAGCGGCCATGCCTTGGAGCAGGCGTGGAACCTGCCACCGACTCATCATCATCCACCACACCTGCTTCCTCAATCCCCACCAGACCTGTGCGCCAGACCCGAAAGGAGTGCACGGCAATGCCGCCCCTGGACAGCAAAAAGTCCTGCAAGTAGTGTGGGTGGACAATGGGAGTGGGACACATGGATGGGGTTGAAGGAGAGCATTTTGAAGACTATATTGTTTTTTTTTTTGGAGTTTGTTGGGTGGGTTTGGGAGTTCACTGGAGGTTGGGGGGAGTGGTCACATTTTTGCTGTTTGAACTAATACACCTGTTGTGTGAAAAAACATTCAATGGCTGGACATTGTTCATTTTGTGTGTATCCATTTAATGTGTGACAGTGTTCAGTGGCCAACTCCCAACAATCCCTGTGTGCATGTCCACATGGACCCAGTGTGTCACTGACACATGTCTATCATAGTCCCTGTGGTTCAGAAGTATTTGTGATTCAGTGCTTGGCGTACTGCATGGCCATCCCATGCATCACGTACTGGCAGGGGGGCTACTTCACCTCGGTTTCCATCCTCATCATCCTCACCCGGTGCATGCATGTCAATGTCAGGTGGCAGTGGTACATTTCTCCGGACGCACATGTTGTGCAGCATGACACAGGCCATGGTGATCTTTACCACCTTCTCAGGCCTATAAAGGAGTGCCGCACCAGACCTACTTAGGCTGCGGAAACGCGCCTTCAACGGGCCAAAGGTCTTCTCAATCTCAACACGGGTACGGGTGTCAACACGATTGTACTCCTCTTCATGGCTGTACTGCGGGTTCCGCACAGGGGTAAGTAGCCACGGCCTCAAAGGATATCCTCCATCACCTGCAAGCGAATACAAATAGGTGTGTGTCACTCTGAGCTGCCACCTTCAGGAGGCACAGTCATGGCCGCAGCTATTTGTTGTGGACATGCACATGTCCCTGTACGTATGCAAGAATGTTAACTAGATGCATACTATACTGCCATGAGGTGTGGTAGTCTGGATGGCGTTCAATAGATGATGCAGGGTGAAATAATGCATGCTGAGGCGGATGTACTGTGGTGGTACAACAATGTTTAGCCTCCTATTTATGCTGTGTATTATACACTGTGCATGGTCACACCAGCCACATTGCCACAGTTGCAATCCTGTTCAGTCATGCATTGCTTGACATGCCCTTGGTGGCGTGGTTGTGCCTCTTACTTGTTGTCATCGATATGCATAATTGGTCAAATGTTTGCCAGTGATATGTCATTTTGGGTTTGGGAGATTCAGGTCAGGAGTGTCTAGCTCTGCATGCATTGTCCAATCATCGTCAATTGCCACCCAGGTGGAGTATGCATGCCCCCCTTTCCCACCCAGGTGGAGTATGCATCCTCCCCTTTCCCACCCAGTTGGAGAATGCATCCCTACACATCTGTAGCCCATTGCACTGCCATGGCCCACTCAGGAAACTCACCAAGCAGCCAGACATGTGGTCCAGCATGTCGCTCCATGTGACGGGGTAGCGTGGAGTTACGCAGCACCATGGCATCATGTGTTGATCCGGGAAATCGGGCGCAGCATTGTGTAATGATCTTGCCGGAGTCACATACCATTTGCACATTGATGGAATGGTATTGCTTGCGATTGCTGGTGGTAATTGCTTGCCCTGTCTCGCCCTCCTTCTCCTCCTGCGTCTCCTCTGTGCTGCCTGTTGTTGCTGCTGTAGTTGTTGTTGTTGTTGTAGTTGGTGGTGTTGCTCTAGTTTAACAGTATAGGCATGTCCTCCAGCGCCATGATTGCAACAGCTAGTGGTTTCATTTTGGTGTAGGAAGGGGTGTGGTGTGTGGGTGTATTAATTTATTCTGGCCTAGCCTCCATTGACTCCACCTGTGGTGATTGTGTGCACCTGTGGCAGTTGGCTTGATTGCTGATTGCTGTTTGCGTCCGCGATGTTGCGTCTGCAATGCCTGTATGGCCGGCATCGTGCAGCCCCTGATTACCGCCTTCGGGATGCTGGTATTTGCAGGTCCGCGTGGGTTGCGATGTCCTCCTATTACCGGCATGCCGGTATTTGCTCCCCGAAGGGGCGCGTGTATGCGCCCATGCCGGTATGAGGGGGCACGGTACGGGCGGTGCCAGTATTGGCGGGTTGTCGGGTCGGAATGCCCCGGACCCGTTAACAATGCCGCTATTACCATTCCGCCTTCATTTTTCCATTACCTCCATTCTCGTAATGAGGGCCTATGTTTGGATCCATATCGGAATGAGCTACTTATATTTTTACGCCCAATCTGAGAAAAAGGGCCTCTTGCTGTCTTTTAAATTATGTTAATGTTGAAAAGCTAAGTTAACTTAGCTTTGTTGTGGAAAATGGCAGCAACACATGCATAGCCTCAAGAGAAATGATTGGATGTTATTGTTTTGCTTGAAGCCATAAAATATTGATTGGTACATCGCTAAAGTTCAATTGTAAATTTTAATTACACCTGAGGTTGACACATTATTCTCTCCTCCTTAGAAGATAAAAAAAGTTATATTGAGGTTTCAGCTTGATGCCCTTATATTGTGGATCCAGTCGTAATAACTAATCCCTTTTCCTCAAAATAACATACACGTTTTTCCTGAACGATGAACTGGTGTTTCTCAGGCACTTGTAAAAGCTTGACTTTGTCACATATCTCTCCCTTTTTGTATCTGTTTAAGCATCCTGATTGAGTGCTTTATTCATTTATGCCACAACTGCAACGTTGTTTAAAATCCATGTAATGTGTTCATACAGGTTAGTACGTTTCTTGTGTTTTATTTCATTGAGGTGTGCATTAACCACTGTCTTACAAGCAAGCTCAACCAACCAGAGATGATCATGGAACAATAGTATGTAACCTGAATCATTTTGAATTGTCAAGAGGTTTCTAATTTTTCTTTAACAGAATTTCAGTGTTCGAGATAACTTTTCCTCGAGACAGCCAACACAGTAGTAAAGAATGTTTTTCACAAAGCATTTTGAATTGGGAACCTTTTATTAGGTGAACAATGCCGATACATTGACCCAGTTCTGATGTGAGTTTGTCTAGCAACTTCTTGTCCATTGCATTCTGTTTTTTGACGTTTACGATGAATCCTTTGATACTTTAGTCATTGCAGCAGCACCATACAACATGCAGTTTTTATAATACGTTCATTGCTTTTGCTTAAATTCATCGAAAACTCGAAATTTAGACCCTAGTTGTACACTCGAGTAATTCTGTGCAAATAAATGTTTTGTGGAGCCCCCAGTAGCTATGGCTATTAGTTGGGCTTGGTTTGCGATTTCATTTGATTCAACAATTTTTAAAGAAGGCACTGGCTGGCTACGTCAGTAGAGGTCTTTGCTGGGATCATGATTGGTGGAGCCTTATTGTTGCTGTTCCTTTAAGTAATTCAAAAGCATTTTAAAAAACGCTAACTGGCGCAAGGCGCCGGCTGAGTCAGTCAGAGGCTGAGGAGGAGTGACCATTATGCAGTGGAGACCGCATTACTTCTATAATTCTGGAAGTAAGGAATGTTCATTACAAGTGTTGCTTGTTGCCTCCTACTATTCGCCTGGTTGTTTGACACGATATACATTTTTCCCAGTAGACTCCCATTGCTGCCAGGTTCACTTGTCTATTAACATTGTATAACATTGCTAAGGCTTAAATTGAAATGCCTAATATAAATTCAAACCATTCAGTTGCTGAGCCTGTGCGGCATACTTGTATTTATTTTCAAACTATATGGGAACATGACGGTTTGCACACGCAAGAACCAGAAGCGCAGCCTTCCAAGGAAAGAAGCTGCTAAAACCGTTATTAAACCTGTAATTGAAATTACGGGTAACACCAACATGAATAAAGAAGTGGTATTGGCATCCGTTAAAGACAAAACGAGTGGAGCAGCGGATTCATGTAATCCCGGGAAAATCACTTCCCCTTTCTCCGCTTGGAATAATGAAATAAACAGAGATGGTGAAATGGCTCAGCCCAATGAAGTTGTTGCCTCTTCTCCTTGTGTTTCACCTGTTAATGAAATATTTTATTTATATTGCGCCTGTACACAAGTGTTTCAGAGCACGACCATGTGAAGGGAAGGGAACAGGGGAGAAGAAAAACAACGATCTTACTAGGCCCAGTGACATTGAGAACGCTCAAGTGCATAGGAAAGGGAAAAGGGAGAAAGTGCATGGAAGGGGTGAGAGGTAGAAAGTGTGCAACAGAGAGAACAGAATAAATAAAAATAAGTAACATAAATAAATAAAGGCGATAAACAGTGGTAGTGCAGCTAGCAAGTGGCAAGTGCTAGGTTACGCAGATAGGCTATATCTGATAAGTGCAGAAGAAAAGTGGGTGGGGGACTGTATGGGTACAGATTCAGACCCCAGTGAAAGGGGTGGCCCGGAGGAAATGCAGGAGGGTGGCAGGGTGAGTAGGTACCTAGGCCCGAAGGACAGAGGGTGACCAGGTGCACGGTGCCGAGAGAGAGAACAGATCAGCAGGGGAGAAGAGGGGCAAAGGCAGAAACAAAGAGGAAGGTCTTCAGGTGCTTCCAGAACCAGAGATGGTTCTCCTCAAGTTTCAAAATGGCAGGGAGGCTGTTCCAGCCAAAGACCGAGATCTACCGCCAGCTCGTTCCTTTGAAAAATGACTGACCCTGATGGAGTTGGAAGTAGAGGAGCGAAGGCCTCAAGAGGGGAGTTATTTACAGAGGGATAGTTGAAGGTATTTTGGACCAACGCCCCAGAAAACCTTGTGGACAATGCAGAAGATTTTAAATGTAATCATTTCATCCACTGGGAGCCAATGAAGGGATTTCAGAGCTGCAGAGATGCGATCCCAGGGCTTGAGGCCAAGGACAAGTCTCGCAGTCCTGTTCTGGATTAGTTGTAAAGGGCGGAGGGTGGAGGCAGGTAGATTTAGAAAGAGGCTGTTACAGTGAGAGGCTCTGAGGGAAGGAGAGGAAAGGCAGAGTACCTCTGAGGAGGTGCAGTAAGAAGTTTGACTTTTTAGAGACGTCCGAGATGTGTGCGGAGAAGGAAAGTGTGGAGTCAAAGATGACCCAGAGGTTCTTAGCCTCGCAGGTAGGGGTGGGAGGAGGGCCAAGGGAGGTCGGCCAGAGAGTGAGGCGAATTGATGGTGAAGGTGTACCAATGAGGAGGATCTCAGTCTTGTTGGCATTTAGACAAAGATCATTGGCGGCACACCATTTTTGAATGGCGATTAGGTAATCGGAGATGAGGGAAGGAGAGGAGTTGGCTAAAGGAAGCCTGAAAATGAGTTGGGTGTCATCAGCATAGCACTGGAAATTTGAGCAGAAAATGGAAAGGCAGTAGAGAGTTGCCAAGTATTGGTTGAAAAACCAGGCGAGAGATTAGACCCCAAATGACTTTTTTAGGACATCTAATATTGTTAACAACTGCCTTTTAAATGTTTGTTATACTTTGCAGCTTGATTCAGTAGGTGGGAATAACATGCCACCTCTTTGTACTGTTGATGGATTGACTGGACATAATAGCCCAGGTGACCTTTCTGACCACAGGTTTCCAAATACCCATATCTGGTGATATGTACAGAGTGCTTGCACACCTTCGAAGACATTGACCGTATATCTCAAAGAAATCTGAGCTCTTTGAACTTGTTGCGACTTTAATACTATACTAGAATACTGTTCTAATGTTGCTCAAAAACAGAATGATCAGTCGACTGTATTAGATCGCATTGTGAATTTAATTTTTATTTAATTGCGGCCTTTCCTCCCAAGGTGAATTAATTAGCATTACATACACTCAAAAAATTGACAGGAATACAGCAGATTTGGAAAATTTGGTAATCATTCTAGAACCAAATGATGATTGTAAAATCTCAGAGGTAGAGAAATGGTCTGATAATAGTATTTGTAGATCCAACGTAAGTTATAACTTTGCCACATATACTGAAGATATGGCGATTAATGGAAGGAGAAATAATAAATGTCTCTTACGCCAAAGAAAAGGAGAACCCACCTTGGACTGTATACAAACTCCGGTTTGCTCAACAGTCTCTGGTTTAAATAATATGAATGATATGGAGAGAATGGAAAGGAGTGTGGAAAACGTGGACCATGTTGCAAATGGAAAGTCAAATATGCTTCAACCGCTGGCAAGATTAAACCAACTTTAAAAAAAAAAAGTTGTAACTTTTTATTTGCATTTTATTTTATCACTGTGCTATTAACAATCAATTGCTCAATATCAACGTATTGTCATCAGGAGAACCCCCTCTCCCACCATAGAACCCATCCATCTTAACAAAAAGCAGTAATAACTCACTGCTTGTAACCTACAGAAACTTCATCAGGGTCATCCCACATTCCTCCTTGGGTCTACCTCGATCTGCCATCCGTCTCCTCCACTCCTTCCTCCCCAACCTACCTTCCCCATCCTGCTTGCAATAGAAGTCCAGGGCGGTTTGTGATCTGGTGGGCTAAACAGGGAGTGTACCAGGTAATTCCAGTCTTCTATCTTCTCTGAGCTTTCTCAGAGTCCCCCACGCATAACAACATACCACACTGCAGTTTCGGCTATAGACCAGTGTTGCAGGTCATTCCACCATCCTTCTAACACCCAAGCTAGGTCCAACAGCCTGTTCGCTGGCTTGGCGCTTTTAGGACGCGGGAATACCCTGAGCAAACAAGCCTCTGGCGATCAGGTATACCTAGTTAAGCCTCCTTTTTCTGAGCCTCAATTCAATTTCTTGCCAAAACCTCTGTACTACTGTGCACACCCAGAACTATGTGCATTATATCAGCTCCATCCTCTCTACACCTGGGAGACACTGCCTCCTTCGACCCCGGGAACTGCGAAATGAGATGCAGAGTCAAATAGGCCCTGTGCAGCACGTAGAACTGGATCAGCTTAAACCTTGCATTCCGTGAAACATTTTGCGGGTATAGTTTCACTTTGGACCACTCCGATTCCGTAAACACCCTGCCTATGTCTAATTCCAACTTAAGCCTAATTTTTGTAATATCTTCCGCCAATGCTGCAAGCAGTCTCTGGTACTGCCTGGACACCCCGTGTCCTCCCTCTGATACATCATACAGTAACCCAAGTGTGTTATCCTCTTCTAGGTGACCCGGGAAGCCATGCCATCTCTGCCGCGCCCCATGCACCAATTTGGAATATGTCAGAAACTGTCCTTTCTGCATCCCAAACCGTTCATCTATCTCACAGAACTCTATATTTCAGGCAATGCTGCAAAATTGTCCAGTACCTCTATGTAGTGCGCTAAATTGTCTACCGAGTTATGCATATACAGTAGCATGTCGTCAGCGTATGAGACTGACTTCATGGTGCATCCGATCCACCAGGAGCCAGTGTTCTTAAACTCCTTTCTCAAAAGAAACTGCACGGGGCTCCAGGGCCAAGATATACAACATGGGGGGAAGCAGCATCCCTACCTTGTGTCCTTTCTTATGCGGAACCGCTCCGATACGTGCCTGCCCGTCCATACCCTTGCGACTGGCATAGGGTAGAGTATCCAGATCCATCTCATGAATCCCTCGCCTATCCTGAATCTTTCCAAGGATGCCCGCAACCACTCCCATCTCACGGAGTCAAATGCTTTAATTGCATCCAACGCCACTACTCCCCAACCCTCTGACCATGTTTGCATTCTATCTATGACTGAATGTAGCCTCCTTAGGGTCTCAGATGTTGCCCTTTCAGAGACACATCTAGTCTGGTCCTGGTGAATCACTCTCTTCAGCCGTTCCGCTAGAACTGCTGTGAGGATTTTACTATCTTGGTTAATCAATGATATTGGCATATACGATTCACAATAATCGCCCTGCTTTCCCCGGCTTGAGTATCGGAACAATAATGGCCTCTTCCATGCTGGGAGGTAGTCAGCCTACCTCATTCGCCTTCTCCAAACAAAGTATGCAGCTGCCTCTGAGCTATCTTATCCACAAATTCTTTATAAAACTCAGCCAACAGGCCCTATCGCTCCCCCCCGGCGTCTTACCTGTCGGCAGTTCCTCGATCACTGCCCTCAGTTCCTCTATCGTGAGTGGTGCTCCCAGCACCTCTTCCTGCTCTTCACTTAGGGTGGTTAAGTCTATCTCTGCTAGTGTTTCCCTCATTTCTACCACGTCTGCCCCATATAGTTCCTGGTAGAATTTCCTTAAGGCTTCATTGATTTCTTTCTGTGACCTCCAGAACTCCCCACCCTCCTCATCCTCTATCTCAGTGATCCCTTCTCGGTTTCCTCCCTCCGAGCAAAGCCACTCTAATAATATGCCCGGTTTATCACCCTGCCCGTGTAATTTATTTGTTGTATATTTCGCATAGCTATGTCTTCCCAACCACTCCCAGTATTCCAGGCATTCTTGTCTGAGTCCAAAAGGTTCCCATCTCAGTCACCCTCCTTTGGGTATGCTCCCTCCTCACGCTTAATTGCTGTCTCTGCTTCTCCCAACACCCACTATATCTCTCTCTGAATCGCCCGTCTTTGCAATAGCCGCTCCCCACACGACCACCTTGAAAGCGTCCCATAAGGTCTATCTGCTCCGCCATGTGGTCTCAGAATGGCCCATCCTGTAAATCCTCTGCCCGCAGCCTCCACATTGGCACTGTGTCGAGTTGACTGCTCATTACCCATTCCACAACTAAGGGAGATAAAAGGGCATCCTGCCTTCATATGATGTTCCCACAAATACCCCATGCTGATCTACCCCTGTAAAAAAGTAGTCAATACGTGTGTAAACCTTATGCACACCTGAGTAGTATGAGAATTCCCTCTTGGTTCCCATCAACCATCTCCAGACCTCCTGCAGCTTCGATTCCTCTAGTAGATTCTTTAAGACCTTTGCTGGTGGGATTGGTGAATTATGCCCACCATCTGACCGGTCCATTGTTGGGTCTAAGTTACAGTTAAAATCTCTGCCCCAGAGCCATGCTATCCCTCGAAAGGGGGCTGAACTGGTGTACAAGGAGCGAAAGAAAGTAGATGCATCATGGTTGGGGGCGTATGTGTTTGAGGCACACCTTCCTGTTCAAAAACCTGTGGACCAAGACCATCCTCCCTTCACCCCGAAAAGGCACCCTTGGAGCTACCCAAATGAGTACCCACCTTGCATAAGTAGAGAAGGCTGACCCATAGCCCACTCCGCCCATTTCATGAGAACCTGGGCCTATCTCTCTGCATTAAGATGCGTCTCCTGTAGCATCGCCACCCCAATCCCCATCTGGCACAGATACGAGGCAACTCTGACTTGCTTAATGTAATTGCTCAGTCCCCTGACATTCCAGTAGGACACTTTCAACAACTCAGCCATTTAGCCCTATCCAAACCCTCTTCCCCCTCTTCCTGCCACTGGAACCTGAGGGCCTCCCCTTTGCTATCTCTCTCCCTTCCTTCCCCGGTGAATCCCCAGCTCCACTGGTCATATAATGCCAAGCCGTGTTGTAACCATAACACATTGTGTTGAAATTGAACCAACCACCCACCAGAACTTGTCTGTAGAGGTGTAACCGCCATTTGTCCCACCCCCACTTGTGGAACCTGAAGGTTGGATACCGTCCAGTATCCTTGATCCCTACCAAGAGGCTAAGGGACAAGTCATGTAGACTGGGTTCTCAGCCGTTCTCGCCCTCCAAATCCTAAACCAAAAAGAATAAGTAATTCAACCTAACGTGCTATTCAATGCAGCTCCCCTGTATGCCAACCTTTGGTATCGGTGCTGTTACGTGTCTTATCGTTCAGTCTTTCGTACCCGTGGCGATGTATCAGGTGTTGTCTCTTTTGTCCTCTATTGGTGTCATCGATTAGCATCTGTCCAGGTGTTCACTTCCTGCGGGGCATTAAACTTTATGCCATGTCACCAGAGTCTTTCTTTTGTTGGAACAAACTGCCCTCCCCCTCTGAACTTGCAATGTATAGACAGGGTAACTTGCTAACGTGGCCGACCCCAGACGGATTTTGCCTCCTTCTACGGAGAATACTAGGATCCTTTCTTTATCCTTGAAGTTTAGGATCTTAGCGATAATCGTTCGGGGAGGTGCTCTGGGGGCTGGGGAGGATTTCACCAGCGACCTGTGGGCTCTCAACAGTTAATCCAGGCAACAACATTCCTGGACCAATCTCTTGGAGCAACATGTTCTCTACATATGTAGTGGGGTCTCTACCTTCCTCTCCCTCCGGCAGACCCAGAATCCGAATGTTGCTTCTCCTCGCCCTTACATCAGTGTCTTCAGCCTGGTCTTGTAGTATACGCACTTTCATTATTAGATCCTGGACCCTCTCCTGCAGCTCTTTTGTGGTGACTGACCTTTTCCTTCGGTCTCTCCCACTCTGCCTGCCAAATTATGCACATCTTGTCTGAGAAGGCCAATGAGCAGCCTCCTCCGTACATCTATTTGTCATCTGGTTTTCCTGACCACACCTGCCACCTTGGATGCGGCCGGCCTGATCATTCCTCTCGGTTGTGACCTCGCAGCCGTCTTAGGTGATTGCCGTTCATTTGTAATCCCCATGGATGACCTTGGAGCTCGACATCACTCCACAGGGGTTTTTCAAGGCAAATAACTGCACGGAAAGCTCATCAATTTAGGATCATCGGGGAGCACAGAGAAAGCATGTCCGTCTTGCATCCCTGCTGGCTACGCCCCAGCTACGATTAAACAAACTTAATGTGTCTAAGATAAATAATAATTAAACCTCTGGCTACGGATGATATCCACTTTATGAATATAAGCCCTGTACTTCATATACTCCATAATATCCCTCAACTACAGCTAATCATCTCTGATGATATTCTAGCTATCGAATTGCCTGAGTTTGGAAGTCATACTAATTGGAGTAATGTCTATTTTTCTTGACCAATATTTGTTGAATATGTCTTGCTATATGCACCTACCCTTTCAAATATGGGTTTTGATATTGCACTGATACAGGTCATAGAAGCTGAACTGGAGGCTGACCGACACTGGCAGTTTAAGGGGCTGCTTAACCTCTAAATGGTTAGATCAAGGGATAGCAGTGAGGCAGAGGCATTGCTAGGAGGGACTGAGGCTGCTATTGCCCTGGGTCTTTCGGTTGTAGCCCCAGATCGAAGCCTGGGGGCTACAACCAAAAGGCTAGATAGCCCTGAGTCCAGACAGTTCTGACTTAGCATAGCTCCACATTGTTTCCAGAACTAGCAATACCCCTCCCATGTGGTGAATCGGCTTAATACAAAAGTTTAAAATTTCGAATTTGCTGAGTCCCATGACAACTGGAAATGGCTCCCAGCTATTCTGCAAACTAAAAGCTGATTGGCTACACATTCTGTTAGTCATGAGATACTCAAAGTCAAAATCATCTTGTGAAATTCACATGGTCATCAATCTTTCATGAAACAAACCGAAGGACAGTCAGCGCTTCTGAATTCCGATATATTTTGCATTCAAGAGGCGTGGCTTAGTTGGGTACACATTAATTCAGCAATCTGCTATCAAGAAAAATCTTGGAAGAGCCTGGGGGTGGGGGGGGGGTGTGGAGGGGAGTTACTGATTGATGTGGCCACAGATCTGAATGTTAAGGAACTTATGCCACATCCCTAAATGCCATTTCTGTAGACATAACTGGTTTCGATACTATATTCATATCTCAAATCTGAATTTCTTTTTTTTTCCTTTTTATTGTGCATTTGGTTACAAAATAAAGCCTTAAGCACACATTTTAATACAATAACACATCAGAAAATGACTGACAATCCAACAATATGATAATAATAATTATAGAAAAGATATTAAAATTACACATCCATTACATACTTTTCCATCTTAAAAACCCACATACTAATCACATTTCATACTGGAGACTTGTCCAACTACCCGTATACTCATATGTGGGTAGGATATTTAGATGAAGGTAGGTGATGTATTCCCTCATTTTCATATTACACCGTTTCAGCAGGTATGGGGCCGGCCTATCCACCACAAAACCCTGGTGAATATATTCTGTGTAATGTCAGTTTTTTCATCCGTTCAGCCCTGTCCCATACCCAGGTCTTCTTCTTTAACTGTCTCTCATAGTGGGGTATTTCTGATATCTCCTCTAAGGGAAAATGTTATCAGTGACTCCTTGCATAAACAACTCAAAGGAATTCAGTGGCTCTACTTGAAATGTTGTCAGTGTTCCCATGCCTCCTTGCATAAACAACTCAAAGGAATTCAGTGGCTCTGCTTGTAGTCTTTTGGAAACTACCCCTACTAACGTATTGTCTTCTTTTGTTCTGATCACAAGAGAGCTGTACAACTTACAACGCTTCAGTAGCCAATGTGCTGTAAGAGAGCGGAGGCCCATCTCACACCGTACTGCCTCTATCGGGATCCCCTTAGGTACATTTAGCATAGATTGAATTTTCCCTTACAGTTTATCCCGAAATGTTGTCTATCTGGCCGAGAGCAATTCCATTCCATACAGCAGGGCTGGGACAATGCTACTTTGGTATATTTTTTATAGCGCCTTCTATATTGTTTCCACCCACACTAGTAATGTACCGTTTAAATAGGTACAATTTCTTTAAAATGCGGGGAGTAACATAATCCTTATAATATGAGACCCTTGGTGCCACATCAATCGGAATCCCCAAATAGATATAGTGATCACTAACTTCAAGCTTTATGCCATTGAGTTTCCAGCTAAAGGAGTCTGGCCTTTTTCCTCTTTTCCCAAACACCATGATTTTCGAGGAGTTAATTAGCAGAATGACTCACTAGGCTACGGAGAATAATTAATCAAGGCTATGCTGAAGTCCAATAGGCGTGTGATCCATTAATATTGTATCATCCGCTTACACAAGCCACGGAATTGGGTCATTACCTATCCTGGGGGGAGCATTTCTCATGTCAGACAAGTATAAATCAAAGTGCGACGTATACATATTGTATAAGAGGGGTGAATATCTGAATTTCTTGTTATATATATATGACTTACCAGGTAAACAGATCAGTAAATCATTACAGGACTACCTTGATAAGATTTTGTATGAATGGGTGCATGAGTCCAGGGACGAGGCTTTCATGATCTAAGTGCCAAAAACTTGATGACAGATATTACCGAAGTTCTGTTAGTGCCCTGTTAGGCATCAATACATGAATTGATGGGGTTGTAAAATTCTTAAAGGCAACAATATTTAATTATTTATTAGATTATATATACATTTAGCCAAAAGGCTTTGTATAAAACATAAACATACAACATTTACATAGTCATCAAATCAAAAATGTAAAACTAATTTACAGTACTAAAATATATCATTCAATACATTTTAAAATACATAATTTAATACACTTTAAAATCACCACAATCTTTAAATAAAAAAAACTACAAAATAATAGATAAGATTAATATCATTTCCTCTCATAAAAATCATCCAGAGTTCTGTAGTATCCGTCATGTCAACTGCATTATTGAAAGTTTTAAAATACTTAGTTCTGATATCAATTAGACTTTCACAATTTATAATAAAGTGGTGAAGTGACTCAGACATTATTGCCACATAGACGACCTTTCCTCATTTCATGTGGAATTCCAAGTCTATAACCTTTCGTCTCTAGTGCCTCCGTCATGTTAAATTTCATCAATAGGTATGTGCGAAACGTGCTAGTGCTCGGATAAGCTACAATATACTTGGGGGGCATGGTTCGAGTTAAATACTCTTCAAGGTATACACCACTATTTGCTTTCGAGGCAACATTAATCATATTTTGTTTGTGCCAAAAGTCATACACTTTCTTTTTTAAGCTTCTTTTTAAGACCATTATTGTTGTGGTTCCGGGATCACACCCAATTGTCCATTTTCTGTTCAATCTTTGCAGGGTGCCTATAGTACCAATCAACACGTTACCTTCGAAGCTAAGATGCGATTTCACGTATGGTACAATGATCGTGTCAGTGGATAGAGTAACCACCTTTTCGTAGGACAAGACACATTGGCATGTATATGCATGCCAGATACCTTTTATGGCAAACTCTAAATACAAATATTCTACACTAAGATTTTGTGGTAGCCGCAATAATTTCCTCAAAAGTTTAGCTTCAAATACCACTATGCGTTTGACAAAAATATGTCCTCATATCTCTACAGCATAGAGTAACATTGACCTAATTTTCGCCAGATAGATATTCATGACTGCAGTAACTGAGTAACCGATGTTTCTGCCAATAAAAGCACTCAAAGCATTCGCAGACAGTAAACACCGATTCTTAAGTGCAGACCATTGTGTTTCCCAATTTAGCTTCTCATCAATAATGATTCCGCATGGTTTAGGAATACACATTTTTCCTGCATAGATTATATCTTTGTATCATGGTCAATCGCTAACGTGATACAAAAGAATAGACTATGTTGGACGGGGAAGAATGTTGTGAAACTTAACGCTCAACTATTGGATCTTTTTCGAGATGCAGGGTTCGTAACAGAGCTATTTGATTCCAACTCTGCAAATAGCAAAACAAATATTTTGTCAAGAATTAACAGCTGCGACCGCACTTCGCGACTCAATAAATTGCCTATGCAAATTCATCTAGAAATGGCTGTATAGATACCATGGTTGATACTAGAAGAAATAGATATTGTATGAAACTGAGACATGCTAAAAAATGTACTTATGATGATACAGGTTTAAGATCAAAAGGCATTCGGAAGTATACAAATTGGATTAGGCAGCATAAGCAATCTGAACATAACAAGAACTAGTCATTTGTATTTAAAGCTTTGGCTAATAATGATAGTCTTAGATTTTGCCACTATTTTAATACATTCAAAAAAGTTAATGATAAAGCAGACATTAATGTAATTTCGGAGGACACTTGGAAAAAATAAATTAGCAAACAATATTATATGGAAGCTAGTAATAATAACACACTGAAGAAACACAGTATCTGAAGAACTGCAGACAATAATAAGAGCGGCCTTTGGTTCACATTTGATGCACAGGACATGTGCAATATTATTACATCTTTAGAAACCTTCTAGGGCCCCTGGTCCAGATTGTATTCCTAATGTGGTCCTGAAAGTTCATCCTGAGCTATGGGCCTTTATTCTTCAAAATCTCTTCATTGCTGTCATCAATACTGGAACAATTCCTTTATCTTGGAAGAAAGCTAATGTGGTCCCTGTATTTAAGAAAGATGATCGATCTGATCCTAACAACTACCGTTTATTAGCTTTATCTGATGCTATAGCCAAGATATTTGCCTTATGCGTTCTTAAGAAACTGAATGCATGGGTTGAAGATCGGAAATGATTAGATCCACAGCAAACGGGATTTAGAAAAGGGTTTAGCACTATGATTAACATCTTCACAATAACAACACTCTGACTTCTAGAGCAGAGAATTTATACATTTGTTTCATCGATTACACAAAGTCGTTGATACTGTCCCTTGCACACATTTATGGCAAAAACGTTTGGTTCTATTATTGGACATGATTGTTCATTTGTATCAAGATATGTCAGTAAGCATCAGACTAGATCAAAATGGCGGCATTTTTTATAATATTAAAACAAATATGGGTGTCAAGCAGGGATGCGTTCTTGCGCCGCTGTTCTCTAACTCTTTGTGTCAGACATGAAGAACTGTCTGAGGGACTTTAGAGACTTTCCACCAAAAAATGTATCCTGTCCTTATGTATGGTTATCATATGCTGATGGTACCATACTTATGGAGAGGATGCCTATAGGACTTCAGAGAATTGATGCTGTCTATAAGTACTCCAATGACAATATGTTGATCATAAATGTGGCAGATACTAAAGTAATGGTAGTAGTGGACTATAAAAAGAAGAGATGTGGTTTTGTTTGGAATATTGACAAAGTTCCTATTGCAATTTTGTGGGAGTACATCTATTGAGGCACTTCTATCAACTATAGAATGGACATTAACATGCTGACAGGCTATGTGTTGACAAATATTTAAACATTAGAAATGTTAAATCATTTATTGTGGTGGTAATTCAATCACTGCACTAGTAAAATGATACAGAAGTTGCATTGTAGCATGCATCTTATATGGTACTGAAGCTCTACTAAACTCTGAAGCACACTGAATGCATTGTTGAGAAGGTAAGGCCTGGACATATTTAGTTTGTTGCCAAACTGTCTGGAAGATCAAACGTGGGGTATTTTATCTGAATTTGTTGAATTCTGATATTAAAGGGGAATCTTCTGAGTTGTTTTACTCTAATGGCTAAAAAATAGAAACTTAAAACAAAAGTTTTTAGAGAAATGGGAGAGTGAGAATTTAGCATTTTTTAGGGAGATTGATTTTATAAAACTCAGATTTTTTTTTCCCCACACATTTAACTATTTGATAAAATGTATTAATTTTGCACTCAGATATTTTATAATAAGGAAGGTATTTAATCATTTTCCTACCTATGAAATAGTACGAGCCTGGCACGACATAAAACGGGGACAAGGTTTGTGCGGGGTCTGCATGCAGGAGGTAGAAACTATAAGGCTTGTACTCACAAACTGTTGTTGTATGATAGGTAATTATATTAATGGTTATAGAAGGTGTTTGCACAATATTTGTGATGTTTCTTTGAATCAATTTTGGAGCTCAATTTTTTCAAGTGAATTTTTAGTTATTACTTCTGCTGCACAACATAAATGGCTTGAATGTTTAAAAAGGATTTAGGAGAAAGACTTAATTGGTTTGTTAACTATTAGTTTTATTGTATTGCAAATGAATGCTATAAGTGTATGTTTTCTATAGAAGAAGTTGTATTGATGAATTCAACTGTGTAATCTTTGCTTGTTTTGTAATGTGTCTAAGGTTTGTATTAACCAAGCACACAATACATTTAAAAAAAGAAGAAACGTGAGCAATTCATAGTTTTTTCCTAATCATCAGACACATCTTAAATATCCCTCTTAATACTATTTCTTACCTTTTGCCACAATTATGAAGGTTTCACTGATGAATGAGTTGTTTTCATCCGTGTGGTAGCTAGCTGTGTCTTGCCTTTTGATTTTGCAGCTGCTTGAAATAACTGTCATGTTTTGTGGAGACAGGAAGTTGTGAACAACTGTGGCCCTTCTGTTCCTTCATCTTCTTGAGTACTATAGCTTTGTGCAAGAGTTTCTCGCCACAAATGAGACACGCCAGTTTAGGATTTGAAGACCCGGAACAACACAAAATGCCAAACATGAATGCTCTTTCTTGTATGGTCTATTGACAATGCCATGGCTGTACCTTCACCAGTTCCAGAAGGCCGGCCACAACATTTGCACACACCACTATCCCATTAGTGTATGATAAATAACTGCTGGCAAAATGGTGTGATGTGTGCATGTGGAGAAGTGGCATTCATAGATTAGTGTAAATCATTTTCATGCGTGGCTCGTAGCTCAAATTGTGCTCCTTATCGGAATTACTTTAATCTTTAGAATATATCTCAGTTTTGAAGATTTGTTTTGCAGAGAAGTATCCCCATATCTAACAGCACTCCCCCCACCACCACCACCAAGACAATACCACCCAAACATTTTGTGATAAGAAACATGCAGTTTTAATTTGAATATTCCGTTTTATTTAAAATAATAAATCCAAATTAAAGGTGTCCCCCAACTTGAAAGGCTGGGGAAGTCACATTTTCCACGTAATTAGAGGCAGCGTGTCTACAGAAAAGAAACACAACCTGCCTACTATTAGCTCATTCATATTTTACATTCACAATGAACACAGAAGTCCATTTGTATAAGAGCAAGTCCGAAACACTATTCTAGACAAAAATATACAAACTTTTGCAAATTGAAAATTCTAAATATCACCACTTGTTGGCATCACATTTCAAATAAAACACAACACGTTTTCATAGCTTTCAATATACAACAATTCACTTCATTTTCTCTGGCACTATCAACTAGTTTTGACATTGGAGAAAAACATTGGTTTCACAGATCACCATCTTGTTCTAGGGCTGCTTCTACTCTGTTCGGCATGCTGATTTCTAGTTTAGACATTGAAACAAGAATACTGGGTATGGTTTGTTTGGCTACTTTTGCCATCTACTTCCGGAAGCAGCTCTTTGACTCAGGGATCAGGGTAAGCAAGAAATACAACATAATCTCACTGTACGCCGACGACGTCCTTCTATACCTAAAGAACCCGCAAGCGAATGTCCCTATAGCGCTAGAAATCCTAGACAACTTTGCTAGATACTCCGGAATACAATTTAGCAGACAGAAATCATGTGCATTCCCACTGGCCTGGCTAAGGGGGGATGAAAACGGAAGATCTACCCACGGTTGGGATCAAATGGCACCCAGAAGTATTCCGGTACCTGGGAGTCAACATCAAACACACACCAGAGCCTACATACGAATGCGACACAATCAGTGATGGGAGGGCTACGCAACTCTATAAAATTGTGGTCTAAACTACCACTCTCCATGATGGGCAGAGCGTCCATCACCAAAATGATAATACTTCCGAGATTCCTATACTGCTTCACCAACATAAGCCACTACATACGACCGCCCTTCTTCCGGAAACTAGAGACTCTGATAAGAGAATTCCTATAGGGCACGTCCCGACACAAACTACCTCTGAACATACTGTCACTTCCATACAAAGAAGGAGGGATACAACTCCCCGATCTCCAGAAGTACTATCTAGCGGCCCAATTAAGCCATGTCATAAAGTGGCTATCAACAGAAACAGATCTACTACAACAACTGACTGCCCCAATTCACCCCAAAGAGATATTCTGGAATCCGCAGGTTGGGCCTCCAAACCCACCCATGATAGTGAAGCTAGGAACGCAAGCCTGGAACAAGACCAGCTCGCTGCTCGGGCTACACCACCCATATGCACCCAAAATCCCTATGCTGGCCGATGTCTGTAGAACTCCCACTGACCTACCGTTGACGAGAAACCGGGAAACGGCAGGACTCTACACATGGGGAGACATGTTCGAAGAGGGAGTCTTCAGAGACTTAGATTCATTACAAACACGGGACGGCCTCGCAACTGGCCAGTTCCTATGGTACCAACGGGTAAAACGCACAGCAAAGAAGAAGTGGAGCATGTGGCCTGAGGAGCCTGAACCAAACCCCCTGATACAGGAGATGTATAGTTTGAGCGATGGATGGAAACCGGTGACCAGACTATACACCCAACTGATAGACAGACCTAACCCCCGCAGTGCGACCCTGAAAAGAAAAACGGGAGAAGGACCTGGGAATTAACATGACCGAAAATGAATGGAGCAGAGCCCTACAATACCCAAAGGAGGTGTCCAGAAACGGCAGGTTTAGGCTCATCCAGATGAATGTTCTTTACAGAACCTACATGACCCCACAACAAACAGACCCAGCCACAATGCCCATGGTGCTGTAGCAAACACGCCGGCATGTTCCATATGTTCTGGACCTGCTTGAAAACATCAAAATTCTGGGGCAAAGGTGAACAAACCTGCAGAAAAGCGGGAGTGCACAGATACAAATTGTCCCGGAAAGAATGCCTACTAGGCACACACCCCAGACTGAGCAAGATCAAACCTATCGTAAGGCTAATAGACATGGCGTGCATCCTCGCGAAGAGGGCGATCGCAATGGCGTTGAAATCACCCAGAGGCCCAAGGTATAAAATCTGGATTAAAGAGATGGAGAGATGGTCAGCAGCAGAAACCAGAGCCTGGAAAGCTGGGAACACGCAAGGCGGGGGCAATACAAGCGTAACACTAGAATCCTGGAAAGCCCTAATGAGAGACATGATCTTCTCAACAAACTTTCAGCCCCCCTGATCTTCCTGACAAACTTTCAGCCCCCCTGAGCCAGACAGCCATTCACTGCACACCAGGGACATTGCCACCCAGACAATGAACATACCCCCCCAACAGGAATTCCCCAAGACATTGAACCCGCATCTCACTATATACCACCGTGTAAAAGGCGCGAAAGGAGCAACAGTAATAAGGCTGAAGGACAGTTACAGTAAATTGTTGTTCAATGTTTAAAGTTCTAATAACAAGGCAGAAATAAGACACCACCAGATGTTATGAAAGTAATAACCTGTGTTTAAATGCTCTATGTTTAACTATAAATGCCAATACATTTTTTTTTGTTGAAAAAATGTTTTTTTGGCTACTTTGTCTACAGGCTTGGGTTTAGGATAGAAGCTTTTATTTTGGAGAGCACAATATCTTGATTCATTTAAAGAGTCACACAAGCACAAGAGTATATCTTTAATGTAGAAAAGGATTTGCCACATAATTTTAATTGGCATTAGGAGCCAATTTAAGTCAGAATCCTTTCTTTTGTCGACTACTCTCCCCAACCTGTAGATAAGGGTGGCAGTGTGGGGTTCCTTAATTTCCCCAACACTGATCCTCTACCCCTTTGTGACATCAGCTGTTCCTCTTTTGAATAGGCCACTATTCAAATCTTCCCTCCTACTCCTCTCACTGTTCTGGCTCTCTATCTGCACCGTAGTCCTATTAATTCCTTCTTCCCTGAACTCAATCTTCTAAAGTCACTTTCTACTGACATCCCTAGCCCTCAAGGGGATATCTCGGACAGTGATAGGCCCAGAGAATCAGCTGATTAGAGTAGCCGGTGGGAGCAAAGGGAAGCTTTTAGGCAGGAAGGAGAGGCTATAGAAAGTCAGCAGAGTCGATTGACATTAAAAGGTGTACGGGTCAGGTCAGAGCAGGTGAAGGAGGAACAAAAGACCAAAGAGGAAGGTGTAGCAGCTTAAGGAGAACTTGGAAAAGACTGGAGTGTTTACAGAGATAGGAGGTATGGTGTTGGACTTGAGAAAGGGGTACCAATTGGGGTTGAGTGGTTGGAGGTAAATTTGAAGGGCAAGTAGGAGGCGGGTTGAGTTAAGTAGGAGTGTGGTTGAAGGTAATTTTGCAGTGTTTTTGCAGAGTGTATGGGGGCCGCTGAGAGTAGGAACGAAGTGGTGATGGGGAAGTGAGAGTCAGGAGGGTGCAGGACAGCAGATGCACAGTATTGTGCGGCGGAATGAGATTTGGAGAAAATTGAATAGAAACAGGAAGGAGTTTGAGATTAAGGGTAGTGAGAGGGCAGAAACCAGGAGTTGGTTAGAGTGTGGAGCTGGGAGAACTAGAAGATTGGGGACAGAGTGGAGAGAGGAGCGATCAGGAGGGGGCTGGAGGATGGAGACAGGCGAAGGGATTCATGAGACCAAGAGAGACTGAGAGGGACAGTCTGTCATCTGGAAGAAAATGGCACTAGGAAGATTTGAATACCCTGCTACGTCACCTAGGAGGTCCATGAGTGAGTCAGAGAGATGCGGCCATGGCCTTTAGACCCACCCTAAGACAGGGTTAGATCAGACCCTAGCGGTACCCTGGCACTTGTGAATTGGCACTGCACTACGGCCTGTTGGATTAGGGAGACCGTGCTAGGGAGGTGGGAGCATCCTCAAAGTTTGTGGGAAAAGTGTACAGGGATTTCACCTGGACTGCAAGCTCAAATTGTCTAATTTTCGAACACCAAATATATTGGATTTGTCTTGTGACTAATTGAGTACCTTGTCACATACGATATTCAACCGTTATATATTCACCCTCCTCTTTGGTTTTGCATGTCAGAGCTTAACATGCATGGTGTCCTTTTTCTGCTTTCAGGACTGGGAGCTTGCCAAACAATGAACCTTGCAGGTTGTCTCTTTTAAGGGGTAAAAACACAATCCTGTTAGCGCCTTACCAGCTTTCCCGGGCCTGACCAGTGTCATGGAAGAAGGAGCAAAGGATGACAGACACAAAGTGTGGAGAAACACAACTGTTATGTGTATGTGGCCCACATGCCTTTAAGCAGTCTGCAACACACTAGGTTTACCCTGGCCGACAGAACGTTATCCTATCTGTTAGATGGGATCAAGGTGAATGGAAGGATGTCACATGTGCTTTAGAGATTTGCCTTTTCTTGTTTTCCCCTTCATCACTCTTACCTGATTTTCCCTTCGCCCTGCCCAGTAGATTCTGTTAGCCCTGGCCATTTGATCAGCTTAGAAAAACCGATATACATTTTAAGGCATGCTAAATGAAACCCAAAAGAAGATTTTTGACAGTGTCAGGATGGAAGAGTAACTGAAAGTTAATTAAATTGTTCCTGTGCTACAAGGACCCTAGAGTGCATAGTCCACTCGACAAAATTACATGTCAGTACCTAGGAAAGAATCCTATACAATCAGTCTCATGGTGTTTTTGAGTGCCCCAGTATAATTTGTGGCTTTATCAGATCTCAAAAGACCAAGGGATTCTTCCTTGGAAATGCCTGCTCACTAAGTGGTCAAAGTAATCACTCACATGTAACTTAAATACTCAACAGATAATCATTGGTTCACTTTGAATCATTCATTGAGGAAACAGCATATGGTTATGACCAATAACTGGTATGGTGGTTGTTACCATTTGGTGTTACTGCTTGACGTTTCCTTTATTTACTGCATTTAAAATGATGTCACATTGAGAGGGGTCATTGATTAATGTGTTCACGTTTTTGTTTTAACAGACGTTGCCCTGAAGACTGACTGTGGCCTGAAATGCATTAGCTACATTCCTTGTGAATGGTTACTTTTGCCATTTAGTGAGCATGCGGTTCCAAGGAAGAATTCTTCCAGGCCTCAATCCTTCCACGCATATTCCAATTCTAATGACGGACTCACGACCAGCTCCAGGCAGACAGCATTGAGTAGGCTGTCTGACACAGCCTACTTAAGGCCCTACCACTCAGATGCTCTGACCACCACCCATTTTACCAGTCCATTTTACCCGTTTTATCTTAGGCTTCCATAATGCTGGTATCCTCTGCAAAGGACGAACGAAGACAAGGACATTACTTGTTTGTGCCTGTTCAGGCATGATGGGACCAAACCCGCTATCCTGCATTTCACCTCCAAAGCAGTCGCTACTACTGTTAGTCACCAAAAGACATCACCATGTGTCTCCTCCCTCCACAGGCCAAACCCACTCTCACTAGGGTTTGAATGGCCAATCACCATGAGCAGTCCCAGCAAACTACTCTAGCATACCTCAGCAATAACTCCCTTGCCCCCATCCAACACCCACCAACCACGCGCTCCTATCATGTTGATCAATGCTCACTCAGCAGTCGATCACGCTGCAGAGATTGCTGACCTCATCTTGCACAACAATGTTGATGACCTGTTCATCACTGAAGCGCCACCCTCCAGCCCCATCCCTCCCCCTTATCCCATGTTTTCAACATCCTCCTATGGCTACTGTATCCAGCATGCTGACCGGTCAGGAACGGCAGGTGTCAGGGTGGCAATCAGAGTTTGGCCATTCTCCATCATCCCCTCTCCCAGAACGAGTTTGTTTGAATCACTCACCTGCGGGTTCCCTTAATCACACAAGGAATCTGTCATCTTCCACCTCATCTGCAGATCACCTCACAGGAGTGACTTTCATTGCGTACATCTCCAACTTACTCACCTCTGCAATACTAATCATGCCCCCTCCCTAAATGCAGCTCATTCAAAACCTTTCCAGTCAATGAACTAGAAGCAAACTTTGCAGACTTCGCCACCACAGGGAAATCCTCGGGCCTCCTAGAATTATTCGACAGCTCTACTATGAAACTTGTGGACACTTATGGCCTCCTAAAAATCAGCCATGCTAAGACCAAACCATTGGCCCCTCAGTACACCCCCGAGCTCACCTCCATAAATTGCCCAATCGGAACCCTATAGAAACAGTGGCCCAAAAAACGTAACCCTGGAGACCCCACCAGCCTCAAATCACTCTGCAACAACCCTAGGATTCTGATTACCTAGGCTGAAACTGCTTACTACACTGCCAACATTGTGGAAGCCTCTACCATGTGCACAGCTCTCTTTGAAGTAGTAAAGCATTGCACCAAACCCTCACCTGACCATGAGGAACCACAAATCGGGGCTGGGAGAGGGTGTGGGGGGAGGGGCATGAAATGTGGCAGACGCAATACATTTATTGCACAAATAGACAAAATCTGAAAGACCATCAAATCAACCTCCCATAGCATTAGCGCCCCATGTGCCCTGGTATGCAAACTGCCCCTCTGCACCAAATTATTTACTCTCTCTTCCCTGGATCTCCTAAAAACGATTGGCTCCCTCAAAGCCAATTCTTACTCTTGTGATAACATCCCAGCCTCCATCATTAACCAATTGAAGGACCCGTGGCTCAACGTGCTCCTCCGCATCATTAATGCCTCAGTCACAGAAGATCCTCAAGACTGGTCTCATATGGCCTCTTTTGAAAAAATCAACCCTAGATCCAGACGACCTGGTCAACTACTGGGCCATTGCAAACCTCCCGATTATTGGCAAAATCTTGTAAAAAGTAGTTGCTACAAAACTACTTGCCAGTATCAAACAACTTCACCTCCTAAAGGACTATAAATCGGGGGTCCGCTCCAAGTGTATCATCGAAAAAACCACCATTCTGGTGGTAGATGATGCCCTCCAAATCATGGATAAGGGTGACCCATGCCTACTCGTCCTTCACCTCTCTCGCCTGCATCCAAACGACCACTGCATCCTCCTCTCACTCCTTGCCAACAGGATGGAATTCTCTGGCACTGTCCTGAATTGGTTTCTTCCTACCTCTCGGGTAGACACCAGGCAGTCAAGATGAACTTGTTGCGTTCTAACCAACTCCAAGTCTCCTGCGGAGTGTCCCACAGCTCCATCCTCTTACCAGTCCTTTTTAACCTTCCTCTGGGCACTCTCCTCAAAGATCCAGATATAGCCATCCACCAATCAGCGGATGATACTCGGTTGTACATGAGAGTATATGTCACGCAGGATATCATTCGTCTCATTGATTACCTAATCATCATCCAGTCCTGCATGTCGACTGCCTACCTCAAATAAACCCATCCAATGCTAAACTTGTCCTCGTCGCTCGGCCCGCTAAATAACTACTTGTCCAACAATGACGTGCGCCTTGAAGGAAGTGATCCACAACTCTCTGACTCAGCATAATCCTTAGGCTTCACCATTGACAGCAACCTTTCTTTCTAGAAACTCAGAGCCACAAAAGCCCAAACAGCCTGGCTTTGCATCTCCACCCTTTGCAAAGTTAAACCCTTCATCCTGCTGGAGGGCTTCTGGACCGTAGTGCAGTCCCTTATCGTCTCGCTCTTCGATGGGGGGGAGGAGGGAATGCCCTCCTGGCTGGGCTTGCAGCTTTTCACTTGACTCCCCTAAAAGCAGTCCAGTATGTCTTATTACAGGTGCATGGAAATTTGACTGAATCACCCCTGTCCTACACTAACTAAACTGGCTTCCTCACCAGGCCAAGCTACTGTTCAAGACTGCACCTATCATCTACAAAGCATACCTGGTGGCAAAGCTCCACATATCTGTTGACACACGCTCTTTGCGCAGCATATCGATAAACCAACGTGGATCACAACTCATCTGCAAAGAGAGGACCTGCAAACAATCCTTCTCTTGTCACTCACCTACCCCTGGAACTCGATCCCGGTGTCTGCTCCGAATGCCTCTTTTTTTCACGAATCACTCAAAACATGGCTTTTTTAACAACACCTAACCAAGGACTAATTCCAGTGGACGCATGTACCGACACACAGACCTCAACTCACAGTACTGTGCTACTCTTAGAAGAGACTAGC
The DNA here is from genome assembly GCF_040938575.1 of Ambystoma mexicanum. Lineage (NCBI taxonomy): Eukaryota > Metazoa > Chordata > Amphibia > Caudata > Ambystomatidae > Ambystoma > Ambystoma mexicanum. The sequence continues at coordinate 673,118,170 of NC_090935.1, read as the reverse complement.
CCAAATGCTGTCTACTCACGCTCTACCGCACTCAGCTGCTCTCAAGCTAGGTCCACACATTAAACAATGAAATAAAAAAATAAAAAATAATCTGTTTGTGATTGTTGCTTAGTGCCATTTCACTACAGTGCACCAATATTTGCATTGAATATTAGTTACCATTATAATGGTACCCACTTTCTGTTTGATTGCCTTAGCAGATGATTCCAACATCGTGGAGTCCTCTAGGTCTTTGTTTTCTTTTGACATTCTCGATCTGGGGAAAAATCTTGTTGTCCTAGAATTCTATTTTTAGACCTTACTGAGGGAAAGCCATGTAGTAGTCCTTCCTCTTGCCTTAGGGTTTCTTAGGTAGGGTTTTCACTCCTCTGCCCGGGTCCTTTTCCAGCTGCAGTAATTATAGCCTTGAAGCCAAAGACTTCCCTCCTAGGGGCTGCGCCAAAGTCAGGTTCTAATCCGATTCTCTGGGGCAATGCTTCTTTCTAGCTCTGGTGGCTTTGCAGTAACTGCTAGAATCTTGGATGTCACCCCCAGCATGTGACATATTCTCTGCTGGAAGGTTGAGCTCTTGCCCAGGATGACCTCCATGGTTTACCCACCTCATGGTTCTATGCTTCCTTACTATGTGGCCACTTGGGCTTGGCATCCTCCCTTTTCTCAACTCTCACAGTTTGGTGTGTTGGAATTCACCACCTTCCTGTGCCCTGGCTTCTTCCAGCTAATGGGTCAGTGCCCCTAGGAGGCACTTAGCCTTGCTCTGTCCTGAGTTTGAGCTCTCCCCCCGTGCAACCTATTTGGTTTAGCCACTTCTAATTTCTCAGTGCTCACAAAGGGGCCTATGGGCTTTACCACCTCTGCTTCTCCCGCTCTTATTGAGAGAGCATCCACATCTGCATCAATGTCGTAGCTCCCTCCCTGTCAGGAAGTTTCTTCCTTCTATCGTTTGGCTTGGACACTAATTGTTCCAATATACAGAGCAAACTATTGGGTCTGCTTCACCATTAGTGTGTGTTCATGTGGTTGCAAACAATTGCATATCCTCTCCGGTTGTAGGTCCTGTTCTCTTGGACTTCTTTTCAGATGCTGTGGGTTTTCTAATGAAGTCATTTGGTTATTGCCCTGTCCTATGGCTTGAGGCCATAAAAGGCCAGTCTGCATCTTGAGATCAGGCAGCAACATTGATTGCTGGGCGGCTCTGCGGTTTAGCTGGCAAAGCTGTGGGTCAAATGTGTTGTATCCCCTCAATAAACCTACACAATGAGCATTCGGCCTGTTGGCACTTCTGTCTTTTCATTAGGTTTCAATCTAGATCGGTTGTGGGACCCATTCCAGTTATTTCCATCCCTAGCTGAGCTCATCCTGAACTCCCATTCTGTATGCAGATTTGCAAACAATGCGCAAAGTCAGACACAACTCTCTGGTTTGAAATGTATTGAGAGCAAAACCTTCCTGATGCTGATTCTTCACAGGGTTTCATCTGCAGTACTGGCACATTCACTCATACTTTGAGACACATCTCCTTGTGGTACACACTGTAGATAATTCCTTCAAGGGATGACTTCAGAGCACAAGATAAAAGTGCTCTTAAGTGCTGACTGGAGATCTTTGCAGAAACTTCCAAATACCTCCTTGATAGGTTGCATCATGCAGCTGTAGGTTACCACTGGCCCACAAATGTCTGTCTCTCCCTAGGGAACCACTATGGAAAACACCATTACACAAGCTACCAAGACATATCCGAAAAAGACATTAATCCCAGAAAAGAAATTCAAATTTAATTTACATACACAGGGCTTAGTACGCTCTTTCTGAGCATTTAGAACATGGCATACACAAATACTGTATACAAGACTTGCATGGTGCATTTCCTTTTGTAAATACTATATGATTTGTGTAGCTTTGCACCAGTGAATAGTGCCCCCAATGCATGCAAAATATGGAATAGCCGTCAGGAGCAGGCATTATATGAATGCCAGTCAAAAAGACTATAAAAGTTGGAGCAAATTGAATGCTTTCCTTGGAAATAAAAGCTTGTCCGAGATACAAGGAGAGTGTGCCGTCAAGTGAAGAGCGGAGTATGGGGTAAACTCTGGGCCTCATTACGAGTTGGGCGGTATTCAAGCAGTAAGTCCACTGGACTACCGCCCACCTGAATGACTGTTATCACTGCATGGTCCGGTGGAATTACTGCCGGATTACAAGTGGCTGTGGCAGTGTAAATTCCTGTTTATTATGAGTCCATAGGAATTCTACTGTGGTAATTCTGCCGATTTTGCGGCAGAGAGTTGGTGGATTCACCTCCAGCACAATGCTGGAGGTAAATCCTCCACTCCATGGCCATACTCGTAGTACACTGATGGTAATTCTGTTACCGCCAAATTTTTCCCATTCCGCCATACTTGTAATGAGGCCCTCTGTGTTGAATTGACTTGTTCCCTGCCAAACCACACTTCCCTCCTCCCTCCATAGGGGCCCTGCCCGGCCTCACTAGTTTGCTCCAGATTCCTTCTATTCTTCCCAGCAAGTGCCCCAGGATAATAGGTCTCCTAAACCCCATTGATGCATCAGTTTCCTAAACAAAAGAAGTGTGCCGGGAGAGGAAGGTGCTTGGGGGGGCCAATAAAACATACTGGACCTAATCCGGGTGAAAGAGTTCTGTAAATCTGTCACTATTCCCCTTGGTACCATCTTGCTAGTTCCTGATCCACCCATCTATCGACTTTGGGCGAGAAAGGGACCTTCCTTGGTACCCCTCAGCCTCTCATCCATGCCCTAGCCTAGGACTTCCTTCCCAAACCAGTCCCTGCTCATCTATGGATCTATGCAAGGCAGGGAGGTACTATCAATAATCTTTCTTGTTGGAGGAAGGGTATGACAAAAGGGGGACTAAAATAGTGGCCACTAGAAATAAGGATGGGCAAGGAAGAGTACCATATGTCTTTTATTTGGAAGTATACATACATTGAAAATAATTGTGCCACTAAACAGTGTAATTGACATTTCATTTCACTTGACAATCAGTAGAGGGACATAGTTATGGCAGAGTATGCAGAAATGGGTGTGGGAGTACCTCTACTGGCTCAAACACAGCCCATTGACCTGTTCTTGTGGGGATGGCCCCTGGGAGAGTCTCAACCACGCTTTAGCTCACTTTGCTTTTCACAGAAGAGACATTTCGATATTCATATCAGTCTTTGTCCCACCCAAAGGCAGCCCAGCACCGAAATGTAAGCCAATCTCTTCTGAACAAAGTACCAACAGCAACCCCAGACACGTGTTTCAGCCTAGTCGGGCCTCATCAGTGAGGTGGAGCTGGGCCTCTCTGAGCACAGTGAGCAAGGGGTCCACGTCTGGATTACCCTGGTAATTTAGGGTGAGAACTCAAAGTACCTCAAAATATGCAAAAGAAGGACTGAGAGTCCCTCTACCGGCGGAAACACAGCCCATTGACCTGTTCTTAGGTGGATGGGCTCTGGGAGAGTCTCAACCACGCTTTAGCTCACTGTGCTTTTCATCCAAAAGTGGGCCCTTTGCCATAGCATTTCGGTGCTGGACTGCCCATGTGGGTGGGACAAAGACTGATATGCAAATGGATATTTCCCTTCTGTGAAAGGTACAGTGAGCTAAAGTGTGACTGCGGACTCTCGAGAGGGGACCTTCCAAAAGAACAGGTCATTTAGCTGTGTTTGTTCTCGCAGAGGGGCGCCTATGGACTATTTTTTTGATCATTCTGGCAGAGGGCTTATAGGTCTTGGTGTTGCTGTGAGAAAGCCAAGAGACAAATGCGTTTGCCGTATGAAATTCATGGTCACCGTTATCAGTATGATCATTCGTGTATCAAGCAAAACACAATTTGTGCAGAGAAGGCACAGTGAGATTAATTGATTTTCCTTGGATCTGTAAGAAAGGCATGGTATCAAACAGTGAAGACGGACACAAGTGATCATGGTTCAAGGGCGTTTATTGAACGTCAATGGATTGGTTAAACGCCTATCTAATCCTAAATCTAATGATGGGAGCAAGCTATGACCATCAAATCATAACACAGTCCTAGTGGAGTCTGTCAAAATAAAAGGGCCTATACCAATAAACCTATTGCCAATCCTTACTTCTAAATACAAATGGAGTTGGACAACAATGTAGGCAAAAAGAAAAAAGTGTTCAAGAGATGATATGTCAGCATAGTTGAGCAGTTGGCTTACCTTCTCCACGTTTTCAGCACGGGACAAGGCAGCACGGTTGAGCTTCACGCACACTCTGGTTTCTTTGCCATGAGGAAACAGTTCAAAGCATAGGTATCAGGGCTTTCGGCCAAAGTCTCTCTTCCAATGACAGTCTCTTATTGCAGAGGGCCTGATATAACCAAAAAACATCAAACTACCTTTCGAATGGATTGTGTCCTCCCACGTTATTCCTCATCTTAGATATATCCTTGCCTTCAGCTTTGCTGCTTCGGAAATGTTTTCTCTCTCCACCAGAGAGCGCTCCACTCGAGGCTGCGGCGTCGATGTCCCTCGGCGGCCTCCGTCGAGCGTCGACGCCATCCGCTGTATAAATGCCTCGAGCGCGCCCGTTGGCCTCAGTTCCGTTTTTCCGTTCGCTTCGGATCGATAAAACAGCGCTTCAGTTTGTACGAATAATGTCGTCTTCATCTAATCCTTCCACACCGAAGACTGGATTCAAGAAATGGCAGAAATGTGGGAGAAAGATGTCACTAACTGATCCCCATAGGAATTGCCTCTGGTGCCTCGGTTCCGACCACCGTATAGATGAGTGCGGTTCCTGTCAGTCGATGACCCATAAGGCCTTAAAAGAACAAAGAGGTAAATTGGCGGTGGGGGAGGAATCCTCAAAGTTTTCTTGAGAGGGAGAAAAGACTCGGTTGAGCCTTCAATAAAACATCATAAACAATTTAGGTTGAGAAGCAGATCCAGGAAGTCCTCTTCTTCTTCCTCTAAAAAGGCGAAGAAAAGACGACACTGGTCTCCCTCTTCCTCGACGGCGTCTGAGGAAGTCATAACATGTCCGACGAGATATGACTCCCTAAGAAAGTGGGAAGCTTTCAGAGCATCTATGTTAAAAGAATTTGAGAATGCGGCCCAGACCCCCTCAAAAAAGTCTAACAAAGACCATGTCCCTGCTCACAACAAAAGTGACGGGGGAAGATCTAAAATGAGAAAATCGGACAAAAAATCGTCCAGGGTGTCGTGCAGGGAATCTTCCCAGATACCTCATAGAAAAAGCCTACCTGTGCATAAATCAGAGGTAGAACTCCAGAAAATGGCATCAGACTCTCATATGTCATCAAATTCCTCGTCTAAAACGTCCTTGAAGCCTCTATCGAAAGCGGTCGAGCACAAGGTGTCAATGACCCAACCTAAAAGGTTATGTTGAGTGCACAGTCGACAGTATCGAAGGCTCCTTCGATGGTGTCAATGGTCTCGACAACTCCTTCGACAGGGTCGACGATTTCTTCGAGGGTGTTAAAAACGACCTCTACAATATCGAAAGTAATGCCTACAACATTGACGCTATCAAACGCTTTTTTCAACGTCTTTGTCCATTTCAATGCAAAATCGACACCAGTGGTAAAGTCTATGCCACCTGAAAAGGTGTTTCATCCAGAAAGCAGACATGACTTTTTTAGAACTATGTCCTCCATATATGAAGGAGATTCATCAGCAGAAGACGTTTCACCTGCTGGTGTTAAATTTCGTGTAAAACAAGTACCAGAGGAGTTAATTGACCCTCAGTCTAAGATGCAAGACATTTACTGAAATGTCCTTCTCTGACCATCCGAAACAAATTTTTACGCCTTAGGTTGAACTTATGGATGACCAGAGAAGTTCTTGTAAGGAGAAATGTTATACCATCTAACATGAACTATTGTCGTTATTGTAAGATTGTTTCGAGGGGATTGGGTCCTCCAACGTATTCCATATCTATGACAGGTAATGTCCACAGCTGTGCTGCTTCGGAAAATCTTCGGCGTCTGCATCCTGCGTCGATGACGTAGATGCGCCGTCCCCGAGGACCTCCTCCGACGGCCGACGTCACCCGATGAGATAAGTAGGACGCACGACGCCCATAGCCTCAGTTCCGTTTTTTCCGCAAACGTGTTTGCTTCGTGAATCTTGGTACGCCTCGACTCTCTGGAGTTTGCTGTTTTCTTCTCGGTTCGTTGAACCTGTTCGGTTTTTTGTGAAGACCTGTCTGTGGCGATGTCTACTTCGTCTTCAACCCCGTGTCCGGGCTTCAAAAAATGCAGGGACTGTGGGTCCAAGATGTCGGTCACGCACTTGCACGACGCCTGCCTCTGGTGCTAACTGTGTCGACTGCCAGTCGCTCACGGCAAAGGCCTTGCGGGAATGCAAGAAGAAGCTGTCGGTAGGTCGGGTGTCTAAGCCCCGGAAGTCGAGGTCTGCGGGGCTTTCGACGGATGACTCGAGGGGCGACTCTCCACGTCATCGTCGGAAGTCCAGTGGGTCTCCTTCCAGGAGTCGGTCTCGCCACTCCTCCGCCTCTTCGAGGCATTCCCGTAAGCGCCGGCATCGGTCGCCTTCCCCGTCCTCTTCCGAGGACTCCGTCCGTTGGCGGGTCGCTTATCCCTCCATGCAAGCGACACCGGAGGAATGGGCTTCCTTCGGGAAGCAGATGCTAGCAATTCTTGAATCGCAGGGCACCGGTCCATCCGCGCCTCCAAGTGGGTCGGTCGGCACCGGTCGAGAGACACCGCTCGTACGCCTTCGGGCTCGGGTGGTCGGCAGAGGTCCCGCTCGGACAAGGGTAGCCGTTCTCGCCATGCCCGTTCCAGGTCCCGGTCCTCGACGCGCTTGAGACCACGTGATCCTGTGCCGTCTTCAAAGAAGACGAGTCGGCGCCTGTGGCGCCGAGGATTTCTCTCGAGGCTCTGCCTCCGAGGGGGTCGGCGACGCGGTCGGCGCCTAGGTCGTCGAGAGACACGCTCGGAGCTCCGGCTTCGAGGCCTGTGTCGATGCCGTTGATGCTGGCGGCGCTGCAGCTGACCTCGACGCCGATTCGCTCGACGCCGTTTGTCGACGCCGGCGCCGATTCGTTCAGCGCCCTCGACGCCTTTCGAGGCGGTGGTTTCGGAGGGGCCCCGTGGCACGGGGTTAGCCCCTAGAAAGGCTCTGGCTAAGGTCAGGCACTGCTTTGGTCCCCAGAGGTCTTCCTCGCCCCGCCTGGAGTACATTTAAGAGGGTGATGAAGGCTCTGATGACGGCTTGGTTCTGGTTACGGTACCAGATGAGCTTATCTCGGGCCATAGCCAGTTTGATGATCTGAGGCAGTCACTGCAGGATGCCAGTGGACTGGACACCTCTCCGGATGTGGAGTTTTGTAGGCCGGAGCCTGGCACTCATGCCGATTCTTCATATCGGTGCCTTATGTCTCGGGTCACCGAGTACTTGGGTTGGTCAGCTCCCCTAGGGGAGTTCGTTCAGGATGATCTCACGGACATTCTTGATCTTGGTCCCCCCACTGACCCAGTTTTGCCATTTCATATGGCTCTGCAGAGAAGGGTGGCGGCGGCTTGGACTGCTCCGGAGAGTCTCCCGGCAGTGGGCAAGTCTTTGTCGCGAAAATATCGTCCAGCCAGTAGCGACCCCTGCTACTTGTCCTGGCAACCCACTCCCGAGAGTTTGGTGGTGCAGACGGCTACGGCCCCGGCAAAGCAGGCGTCGTATCCTACCATCCCTCCGGATAGGGACGTTTTGACGGCTGGGCGAAGAAAGTGTTTTCTTCAGGGGGTATGGCGCTTCAGGCGGCCAACTCCATATGTGCTTTGTCTCGTTTCACACACACTCTGTGGAACTGTGTTGCATTAGCGGCTGAACGTATTCCCGAAGGGGACGAACGGGATGGTTTCCTTGCTATGGGTCAGGATGGCAAGGATGCCATGTGGGAGGCTGTTCAGTCGGGTTTTGACATGGCAGATTGTGTCAGCCGGTCCATGGCGGCGAGCACCGGAATACGCATGTTTGCGTGGTTGCGGAAGTCTGGGTTCGCTCCTGATGTGCAGTCCCTGCTCCTCAACATGACCTTTGACGGTGAACATCTTTTTGGCAGCAAGGCTGACGAAAGCCTTGAGAGGTTGCAGACCTCCAAAGCTGCAGCAAAGTCGTTGGGCGCTGCAGTTCGCCAACCTCTGCCTTTTCGTCCTAGGAGACAGCAATGGAGGGGAGGTTCCTTTCGCTATTACTCGTCCTTCAGTAAAGCGAGAGGAGCTAGCAGTCAAAGAGGCCACTGCAAGAGTGCCAGAGGTGGAAACAAGGGTACTCGAGGTGCCAAGGCTGCTCGGGCAGTTGCCTCTTTGCCCTCAGGCAACGCCGCAGCTGCTACCACTCAGTCATGAGGCCAGGTCCCATGGTTCTCCGGTTGGGGGAAGGCTGGCGCAGCATCTTGTAGACTGGCGAGCCATTACTTCAGATGTGTGGGTTCTGGAGATCATAACCCACGGCTACTGTCTTCCTTTTCAGCAGATGCCTCACGACAATCCACCTGGGAACCTCTCTTTGAAGAGTCCGGATCCGCTCCTTGCGCAGGAAATTCAAACCCTGCTGGAGAAAGGCGCCATAGAACTGGTGCCTGTAGCGGAGAGGAACAAGGGATGGTATTCCCCTTATTTTTTGATTTTGAAGAAAGACGGGGGATTGAGACCCATCGTGGACTTGCGCGGTTTGAACAAACTCCTCAGGAAGGACAAGTTCAAGATGGTTACTCTCAAGTCCTCCAGGCCCTTCAGCTTCAGGACTGGTTGGTGTCTCTCGACCTCAAGGATGGTTACTTCCATGTGCCAAACCATCCCAAGCACAAGAAGTACCTGAGGTTCACGGTTGGCGACTTGCACTTTCAGTTTCGGGTCCTGCCGTTCGGATTTACCTCCGCCCCGAGGGTTTTCACCAAGCTCATGGTGGTGGTGGCAGAGCATCTCAGGAAAGGGAGGATTCATGTCTACCCCTACCTGGACGATTGGTTGATCAGGGGGAGCTCTCCCGAGCAAGTCCTGGATCATCTGTCCGTCACCTGCCACTCCCTTCACAAGCTGGCCTTCTCCCTCAATTTAAAGAAGTCCCATTTGGCACCAACGCAGCGGCTCCAGTACATCGGAGCAGTGCTCGATACGTCCCTGGGGCAGTGTTTTCCTCCCCAGGTGATGGCTCTTCACATTCAGCAGATGGTGCACAAGTTTCAACTTGCCCAGAATCTCCCAGCGTCCGAGTTCTTGAGACTGCTCGGCCTCATGGCATCCTGTATTCTTCTGGTGCCAGAGGCTCGTCTGCGGATGAGATCTTTGCAGTGGGCACTCAAGCTCCAGTGGTCTCAGTCCTCCGGCAGGCTGTTGGACCCTGTTCAGGTGCCGTCCTCGGTCGCCCAGGACCTTCTGTGGTGGGCCGTCGAAGGCAATCTGATGAAGGGGGCCCCATTTTGGCTGCCCTGGCCAGAGGTGACGATCGTGACGGACGCATCCCTCACGGGATGGGGAGCTCATGCCAACGAGTTGACAGTCAGCGGTCGTTGGTCTCCGTCGGAGTCCAGACTCCATATCAATCTGTTGGAGCTGAGGGACGTCGGGCTTGCCCTGAAGGCTTTTCTGCCGACTGTGCAAGGAAAGAGTGTCCTGATTCTAATGGACAACACGGTGGCCATGCACTACCTCAACAGAAAGGGGGGGGGGGCAGGGTCACTTCCTCTGTGCAAGGAGGCGATGCAGCTCGAGTTCTGGGCCATCCAGCATGAAGTTTCGATCTCGGCTGTTCATCTGGCTGGAGACGACAATGAGACGGCGGACGCTCTGAGCAGGCAGAGCACGATCTCTCATGAGTGGGAGCTGGCTCAGGAGATTCTCCTGGAGATCTTCGCCCTTTGGGGGACCCCTCAAGTAGATCTCTTCGCCTCCAGTGTCAACCGGAAGTGCGAAAGGTTTTACTCACGGGAATTTCCTCCAAAAGGAGCCTTAGGAGACGCGTTCGTGGTGGAGTGGTCATTCCCACTGCTGTACGCGTTTCCTCCAGTCCCCGTCATCCCGCAAGTACTGCGGAGGTTACAGCGGTTCGGTTCCCGGATGATCCTCATTGCTCCGGCGTGGGCACGGAGGACATGGTACCCGGACCTTCTCGACTTGTCCATCTGCCCTCCATGTTGTCTTCCCTACCGAGACGATCTGCTCTCACGGGTGGGGGGTCAGGTTCTCCATCCAGAGGTCAGATCCCTCAACCTACACGCTTGGCTTCTGAAAGGTTGAGGTATAAGGATTGGGACCTCCCTGAAGATGTGATGGAGGTGTTGCTCTCGGCCAGGCGGCCGGCAACAAAGTCTCTGTACCGTTGCCGTTGGAGAAAGTTCTGCGACTGGTGCAGAGTTAAGAATGTGGATCCTTTTGAATGTGACATTCCCATGGTTCTGTCTTTTTTGCTTTCTTTGGCCCACAGGGGCTTGCAAGTGGGGACCATTAAAGGTTACCTCGCGGCGCTGTCCATATTTAAGCGCTCGTCTGAAGAGTGTTCCTATTTTCAGATTCCTTTAATTTCTCAGTTTTTGAAAGGGCTCACTAATGTGTTCCCTCCGTCACCTTTTCTGGTGCCCGGTTGGGATTTGAACCTTGTTCTTAAGTTTCTTATGGGTGCTCCGTTTGAGCCTTTGCATTCTTGCCCTTTGAGACTGCCAACTCTTAAAACTGTGTTTTTGGTTGCAGTTACTTCCGCTCGTTGCGTGAGTGAGTTACAGGCAGTTTCAGTTAAGCCACCCTTCACTGTGTTTCATAAGGACAGGTTTGTCCTTAGAGTTCGTCCTACTTTTCTTCCGAATTTCATTTGAGCCAGAAGGTTTTTTTTTTTCCGGCGTTCTATCCTCCTCCACATCCTGGTAAGGAAGAGGAGAGGCTCCATAGGCTTGATCCTAGGAGAGCGTTGAGCTTTTATATTTCGCGCATGTCCCGGGTCAGAGTGGACGATCAACTTTTCATTGGTTACGCTGGAAAGGGTTTGGGACAAGCTGTGACAAAACAGACTTTGTCTCTTTGGATTATTTTAGCTATCTCCGAGTGTTACCGCTTGGCGGGTAAGGACCCTGCGGCAGGCTTGCGGGCCCATTCGACCAGGGGAGTGGCTGCGTCTACTGCCCTTCAGAGGGGTGTTCCTATTCGTCACATCTGTGATGCAGCCCCTGGGCTTCAGTACATACTTTTGTACGTCACTACTCCCTCGATTCCATCAGAGGGCAGGACATGGCCTTTGGCAAGTCAGTCCTATATTCCCCAATTTGATTGGGCATGCTAAATTTGTGTTCTAAATTCTTTTCCCACCTCCTTGCTTGGTACTGCTTTGGGAGTCTGTTATAGATATGGAATACGTCGGAGGACCCAATCCCCTCGAAGAACAAGTTACTTTCTTACCTGGTAACGTTCTTTCAATGGGATGGTCCGACGACGTATTCCATATCGCTCCCTCCCTACCTTCCCCGCTGCAGAATTTCTTTTGCGATTGCAGATTGCCTTCCGCAAGGCCTTGTGTGTCTGACTGGCAGAAAACTGGTGGCACACGTTCTGGGGGGGAAAAACTATAACTGAGGCTATGGGCGTCGTGCGTCCTACTTATCACATCGGGTGACATCGGCCGTCGGAGGAGGTCCTCGGGGACGGCACATCGACGTCATCGACGCAGGACGCAGACGCCGAAGATTTTCCAAAGCAGCACAGCTGTGGACATTACCTGTCATAGATATGGAATACGTCGTCGGACCATCCCATCGAAAGAACGTTACCAGGTAAGAAAGTAACTTGTTCTACTGAAAAGGAGACGCTTCAACATCTTGTGATATCTTGTTTCAAATGGAATGAACCTGGCAAACATAAATCAAGGTTCACAACAGGGTCCCCAAACCACTAGACCACAACGCAATAGACGCAGAGTGGTCAACTTCTCAGGATCTAGTAGTGGATCATCCTCAGACGATCAAACTCGCCAACCTCCTAGAGCTGGTCATCCGAGCTTCCAATACCCACCACCACAGTTTTTTCCTTTTTTAGGGGGTGGGGCGTTTGGCAATCCCCCATGGGGATATCCCCAATGGGCACCTACCCAAAGAGGAGGAAGGCAAGGGTACAGACCAAGACGAGGGAGACAGAGGTAATTGCACCAAATAGAGAACAGCAGCAGTCACCCATTTTTAATTTAGCCAACATCAAACTTACACAGGGCCAGATATCGGTCCTCATGAAGGGCATGTCCTTCGTCCCTACCGTAGAAACGGATTGGTATGACTCAGAGATGGAGATCCGTAAATTTCTGAGGAAAGTCAGGCTCCACCCCCTGGATCAGGGGGACGAAACTACGGACACAGGCCTCCATACACCCCCGACTTTTACTCCAGCAGATGGACAGATTCCCAATGAACTGCTAACATTCGAAAGATGTGTTCTACAAGATTCCGAGAAATTAAAAGACAGCAAGAACACCAGACTTTCGGGTAGATACCACAACCTTACAAGGGCTGAAAAACAAGCACTCCTGTATTTACGTAACAACAAGGACATTATTATCAAGCCAGCGGATAAAGGGGGCGGGATAGCAATTATGTCAACAATGCAATATAAGAACATGGTATTAGCCATTCTAGGAGATCGTGAATGTTATTCCCCTCTTCGCAAAGACCCGACGAATGCCCTAGGTCTGGAAATATCGCAAGCAGTGAATAATGCACTGGAACGGCATTGGATTTCCCCCAAGGAAGCAGATTTTCTTACAACACGGGGAGGTAGGACTCCATGCTTTTACGCCCTACCAAAGATACACAAGGACTCAATCAACCCACCAGGGAGACCGATAGTCTCAGGGTGTGGATCGATATTAGAACCATTGAGCAAATTTGTGGATAAATTCCTGCAACCACTTAGCATCCAAACAAATACGTACCTGAGGGACACCGCACATACCATCAGCATATTCGAGAACTTACCCTTCGATCCTGACACCCATTACCTGGTTACGATGGATATAAAAGCACTTTACTCCAACATCCCACAAGAAGAGGCTATAGAGTGCATGAGGGAGTGGCTTACCAGCAACCCTACCCAAGACAGGGTCCCAACAAACTTTATTATTGAACTGATGTCTTTGGCCCTCCAGCGCAACTTTTTTACATTTGACAAACAAATATATCTTCAAACTAAGGGCACGGCAATGGGGGCAGCATTTGCGCCCAGTCTGGCCATTTTGTACATGGCGAAGTACGAAGAACAACATGTTTTCTCCCAACAGAACCAATGGAAAGAACAGATACACCATTGGTATAGATACATCAACGATGTGATCTTCATTTGGACAGGGCCACTGGACCAACTTTTACAATTCTGGGAATGGTTGAACTCGTGTAACAGCGACATACGGTTCACCATAGAACACAATAAATCCCAGATAAATTTCCTCCAACACCACATTGGCAGACTGATTTGCAATCTACACCGGAAAAGCACAGATAGGAATACTCTTCTCCACCACGTGAGCGACCACCCGATGCACATTAAACAAAATTTGCCCTACGGTCAATTCTTAAGGATACGCAGAAACTGCGCACAGAAAGAAGACTTTCAAACGCATGCAGAGACCCTATCCGTGAGACTGAAAGACAGGGGGTATCCTAAAAGACTTTTAAATCAATCCATGAAGAGAGAACAGCTCATTCAAATAAGAGAGGAAGAACTCAACAAAGGAGAGGACCGTAACACATGGCAAACACACTGCAGCAATCAAAAGAATAGTGCAGAAACACTGGCACATTGCCAAACTAAACCTCCCGGAGGAAGAACCTCCCAGATTTGCCTATAAGAGGGCTAAAAACCTGAAAGAACACCTTACACACTCACTATTTCAGGCCGAACCATCCCGCACAGGACAGAGAACACTACGACCCATACAGGGACATTATCCATGTGGTAACTGTGTGTCTTGTCGTTTTACCATGAAAATGAGATCTTTCAAGATTGGACAAAGGAACTGGATTCTAAAGGACTTCACAAACTGCAAAAGTGCCCAAGTGATTTAATGTATTGAACGTCCATGTGGTCTTAAATATGTCGGACAGACAATGAGATCTGTCCATTTTAGAATCTCTGAGCACAGATCTAAGATCAGGTGCAAAACACTGACAGCACCACTTGTCCCACACTTCTTAGAGTCTAGACATACGCCCAATGATATTAAGTGGTGGGTTCTAGAAAAAGTCAAAGGAGGACCGGATCTTACACATAGCCTACTGCATAAGGAATCGCGGTGGATACACCGTTTAAATACATACCACCAAGGACTCAATTAAATCTTCCATCCGGTCACTTAGCTAATAGCCACAGAGTACACAGGGAAATTTAGCTCCCACACACAAATTCTTGCACACAAAGGCACAAGTTACTTGCCCACCTACAATAGGAGAGGACACATATACCAGCCCCTCCCTTTATCCCCGTAACCGTAGGTTCCACATTCAGTCTCTTTACCACTAGTCAATAGAGCTCTAACGTGTCACGCTCACTGGTACACTTGCATCTACCGTTATTGCTTCCCTCAGGTAACCTGCTACCTCGGATAAGCAGGATGCGAGTGAACCACGACGCTTTGGCAACCACAATAATCAAAGCTACCACTTAGCTCCCAGGCAGCAATCACAGTGCCATAGGCTCTCACACTGTCCACCTGTGAGTTGCACACACCCGCAGCGCCCAGTAACAAGTGTTCACCGCCCTGGGCTACAACTCCCAATGAGTACTGTAGACCTTTCGCCACCAGGACCTTCGGGAACACGTGCCCCAATCAGACACGCGTTCCCAGTTCTCATGGCAACGAACGCCGCATACGCGGCTTTCGTTTACATGACAATGCAAGCCGCTCAGCAACACTATAGCTGACGGCCGTAGACAGAGACACGGAAAGGCTTCGTTCCCCTCGCGAACAAGTTACTGCCACGACAAACAAGTAAGTGATATGCCCGCGGCAGTCTCTATGCGCACGAACACAGAGGCAACATGTAACGAAGCACTCTCATGGGACTAACACTTCCACGCTGAGTTCTGCGTTGTCCTTCTGCTGCAATAAGCGATGCACACGCTCACAGGGCAGATGTACGTGTACTCCTGGTCACCTCGCCGGTTCACTACGCCCGGTCACAACTTGTAATTAGCTGAATACGCTCCGTAGTAGTATGCGCCAAGGAGACCCACACTCCCGCATTTAAGCACTGCCGCCAGCTGCTATATTATTTACCAGATAACCACCGGCTGACAAACTTTTTTATATATATTCATATACATACATACCCTTCTCTCAGGCCTATGCAGATGCGAGTATCAACCCCGGGAAAATCAAGAATCCCCACACAAGACGCATACACAGCGCCAGAGCCACTTGTCGGACCTTAACGCCCAGCATATCGGATCAACCCCCGAACAAGGGCACAATTGTTGACTTGGGAACAGGTATGTCCTTTATGTGCACAATGGATTCCAGTTACCTACACGCAGAAATCAGTGTTACACTAGGCGTTGACCAGCATTCCTCTTTCATTGTTCTTTTTCTTCTCTTTCTTCTTCTTTTTTCTTTCTTGCTACCCCCTTGGTCCCCTACAGATCCACACCAATCTGAACCAGAACCAAGGAAGGGATTATGGACATCTCACTCCAGACCACTAGTGCCTACATTAGGCATAGCAGTAACTCCACGGGAAGACAAGGGGTGTCTCGTCTCTCCAGTCCACTCTACAACCCAGGCCTTGGGATTAGCTCAAAGGCAGGTAAAACTACTGTCATTAGAGCAGAGAAATATTTGTTTAAGTGTCAGTATTATTCTGACAGGTAATATGAGGGATTACCTCAACCTTATTTTTTGTTTTTTCCACACCTACACAGGGTCCCGAAATAATACGCCCTGACGAAGGCGGATGCATGCGTGAGCTGCAAGACCGCCGAAACGTGAATAGCTGGGACATTCCCACCCAGCACCACGTTGGCAAAGAATTCTTTTACCGCACAAAGACCCACAGGTTGGGCAAAACTGAAGCCCAAAGAAAATAAATGTAGCCAACCCTATGGACAAAGGATCAGTTTAGTCATACCTATCCATACAGGGAATCAAGGGAATCCAACTAGAGAAGAATTTCCCATACACCCAGGGGCAACTACCGTTTGAGTTTCCCCCTAGTTTTGTTGTGTGTTTTTCGCCCCCCCCGTATTTTTCGTTGGATTATATTTAGACGCACACTTGTTGTAATTTTAACTTTTGTTTGTCAAGTTGTTCTAATGTTTTGAAACAATTTTATTATGTTTCTCTTATTTTTCTTGCACAATGAATCATGAAATTGAATGATCTCTGTTATGTGTATTCGTGTACTATACTTTGAAGCAATCAATATAAAGTTTTTTAGAAAATGTACAAATGTGTTGAACTAAATTACTTCTCTGAATGAGTATTTTACTTATGATTTTGAATCCTTCAATGATTATAGGCCAAATACAGGATTGTTGTTTTCTCCCTCAAACCAGCTCAATCTCACTAAAACGAGGACAAATGCCAGCATTAGTGAATTGGGACAATTTATAGCACTCTCGAAAAGAAATTGTCGTTTGTTTGCTCCCCCAGAATTTACTTTAAATCAGATTGAACCAAGGGGGTAGGGTACACTTATGGTTTATCAAATTGAATGAACAACGTGTCAGATTCTTTTCAAAATTGCTAAATCTGAATAATGAACTAGATGAAACACAGATTTGGAGTTTATTATTCTCGAACACAAAATGTTCTGTGATAAAAGCGTTAGTGCTATTCTTGGAATTTATTCTACCAATCGAAATTAAGTTGCAAGTGTACGACAGAATCTAACCAGGAAATGCAGAAGCATAACGCAGGACAAGAGAAATGTTATCGTGGAAAATGTTTTTTCTGTTCTTTTCTGTTTTAACTTTGCATAATTTGTGGAAACTCACATTTTTAAAATTTGTGTTCACTGTATGGTATATCAATGTAGAAATTGAAATGTGTAATAATTGTTTTGACTTTTTTTTAAAAGTTGATTTAATCAGCTATATCAAAATAAAATAAAAAATCAAAAAAAGATGTATGACTTGTATGAGTGCTTGCATTCAGCAAGTGGTCTGGATACATAGCCAGAATATGAATTTGAAAAGCCTGACCCAGCTGAACATGCGGATGCAGGTTATAGAATATTGATGAACAGGGTAACTGAATTCGTGGGATGGGGTAGAAATTCACCTGTCTATCAGGATGATGACATGACTGACATCTTTTCAGGAGGACCTCAGCAAGACCCCATACTTCCTTTTCATATAGCCTTACAAAGGAAGGTTAACACTGCATGGGAAAACCCAGAAACTATTCCCGCAGTAAATAATAAGTATGTTTCAAAATATAGACCCTGTCCCTCAGATCCCGAATACTTAAGTAAACACCCATCTCCTGAAAGTCTGGTAGTTCAAGCAGCTACCTCTACTAGAAATGCTGCATACCCTACAATTCCACCTGATAGGGATGATAAAAAGGTTGATGCATGGTCCAGAAAGGTCTTTACGTCAGGGAGCATGGCTTTAAAATCCACAAATGTAACTCGCACCCTTGCAAGATTTACATATACCCTGTGGGACTGCATGTCAGCGGCAGCTGAACACATCCTGGAAGGTGAGGAACGTGAACGTTTCCTATCCATAGTAAGGGATGGGCATGCCTCCAATCAGGTTTGGGCACAGCTGACAGTATCAGTAGGCCCATGTCATCTAGTACAGTGCTACGCAGATTTGCGAGGCTAAGAAAGTCAGGTTTTGCACCGAATGTGCAATCCAGGCTTCTTAATATGCCATTTGACTGCTCGACGTTATTTGGCAGCAAGGCGGATGAATGTTTGGAGAAGCAGCAGACCTCCAAAGCGGTGGCAAAATCACTCGGTACCGCTATATGACAACCTCAACAAAGCCCCTACACAGGCTCATCTTCCTGGAGGGGTCGTCCCTTTCGATTTTATTCCTCAATTGGGAAAGGAAGGGGACAGGCCAGTCAGAGAGGGCAAAGGAAATGTCCTCGGGGGAGAGGAAAAGGTGCTAGATCTGCCCCAGCAGCGGCATCCGTCCCTTCAGCCACTGCTGCAGCTGCCGCAAAACAACTCTGTTTTGCCCCACAAGACCCCAGTGGGAGGCAGGATCGCACAGCATCTGGAAGAATGTCGGGGCATTACTTCAGGTGCTTGGGCATTGGAAACAGTAGGCCAAGGTTACTGCCTTCCTTTTCAAAAGAAACCTCAGAATCACCCACCGGGATACAACTCTGTCAAAAATCCAGATCCGCTCCTGTTGCAGGAAGTCTTAACCCTGCTACAGAAAGGTGCAATAGAACATGTACCTGTAACAGAGAGGAGCAAGGGTTGGTATTCCCCATATTTCCTCATACCAAATAAGGACGAAGGACTGAGACCCATCTTGGACTTGAAAAGCTTGAACAAGTTCCTCAGGAAGGACAAGTTCAAGATGGTCACACTTTCTCAGATTCTTCAGGCTCTCCAACTCCAAGACCGGTTGGTATCATTGAACCATCAGGATGTTTACTTTCATGTGCCAATCCATCTCAAGCACAGAAAGTACCTGAGGTTCGTGACTGGCAATTCTCACTATAAGTTTCGAGTTCTGCCATTCGGGTTGACCTCCGCCCGAGAGTTTTCACCAAGTTGATGGAGGTGGTAGAGAGTATCAGGAGAGGGGAGATTCACGTCTACCCCTACCTGGACTATTGGATCATCAGGGCACATTCTCCAGAACAAGCCCAGGAACATCTGTCCAAAACTTGCCACTTCCTTCACAAACTAGGGTTTTCTCTGAATTTAAAAAAGTCAAACATGATACCATCTCAGAAACTCCAGTTTATTGGAGCAGTCCTGGATACTTGTTCGGGCAAAGCCTCACCTCCCGAAGAGACCTCACCACATTCTGCAGATGGTAATAAAATTCCAGAATGCCCAGTATCTACCGGCCTTAGATTTTCTCAGGTTGCTCGGCCTTGTGGCATCCTGTCTTTTTCTGGTGCCAGAAGCCAGATTGAGGATGAGATCCCTTCAGTGGACCCTCAGGACTCAGTGGTCCCAATTTTCAGGAGAAATGTCAGATCTGTTGCAAGATTCAGTCAGGGTAGCACAGAATCTACAATGGTGGGCTTGCAGGGAACATATCCTCAAGGGAGAATCTTTTTGGCAACCATGGCCGGAAGTAACAGTAGTGACGGACGCCTCACTCACAGGGAGGGGAGCTCACATCAACGAGTTGACAATCAGCAGTCGTTGGTCTCCATCCAAAACACACATCAACTCCATCCAAAACACACATCAACCTATTGGAGCTGAGGGAAATCAGACTAGCGCTGAAGGCCTTCCTGCCCTCTGTACGGGGAAATAATGTCCTGATAATGACGGACAACACAGTGGCCATGTACTACCTCAACAAGAGAGGAGGAGTAGGGTCATTACCACTGTGCAGAGAAGCAATGCAGCTCTGGTTCTGGGCAATACAATAAGGGATCTCTCCGTCGGCAGTTCATCTAGCCGGAGAGCAAAACACAGTGGTGGACGCTCTGAGCAGGCAGAGCACAGTTTCCCACGAGTGGGAAATAGCTCAGGAAGTCCTTCAAGAGAACTTCACCCCTTGGGGAGCCCCGCAAGTGGATCTGTTCGCGACCAGTGTCAACAGGAAATGCAAACTGTACTGCTCAAGGGAATTTCCCCCAAGAGGAGCTCTAGAGGACGCGCTCGTAGTGGAATGGGAGTTTCCACTTCTGTATGCGTTTCCTCCAGTCCCGGTGATCCCTCAGGTAATCAGGAGGTTGAGAAAGTTCAGGAAAACCATGATCCTAATTGCGTGGATTGGGCCAGGAGAACGTAGTACCGGACCTTCTGGACATGTCCATCTGCCCTCCAATACGTCTTCCAAGAAGAGAGGAGAGGATCTTCTCTCGCAAGAGATCAACATATTCAACCTTCACGTATGGCTTCTGAGAGGTTGAGATATAAGGATTGGGACCTTCCGGATGACGTCATGAAGATCTTGCTTTCAACCAGGAGGCCAGCACAAAATCTCTGTATCGGTGTCATTGGAACAAGTTCAGTAACTGGTGCAGAGATAAGAATGTGGACCCGTTTCAGTGTAATATTCCCACAATATTTTCTTTTCTATTACACTTGGCTAATCTGGGGCTCCAACTTGGCACGATAAAAGGTTACTTAGCAGCGCTATCCATTTTTAAGCGCTCCTCAGAAGAAGAATCTTACTTCCTCATCGACCCTCCCAGCCTACCCCACTGTACAGTTTACGTGGTTTACACACTAAATTCTTTTAAGGCTTGGGTCAAAAGAGGCACGCAATTAACTACAATCCAGTGGCTAAAATATATGAAAAAACAGAACTGAGGCCAGCGGGTGCGCTCAAGACATTTATACAGCGGATCACGTTGACGGAGGCCACTGAGGGACATTGACGCCGAAGCCTCGAGTGGAGCGCCCTCTGGTGGAGAGAGAAAAAAATTCTGAAGCAGCAAGGCTGAAGGTAAGGATATATCTAAGATAAGGAATACGTGGGAGGAACATCCAATCCAAAGAACGTTACAGTTGGTAAGTAACTTGTTCTTCTCATCAGGATTTTCACATTCACAAGTTCAAAATTGGTCTCCCTCATTCGGGCTCAGACACCTTTGTTTCAATTTCGATCGTGCAATGGGTTTTGTTTAAACTGTTGCAGGATTACTTCCGTTCACTATTACTCTTTATCTTTTACTTTCGTTTTCACCACTTCTTGGCTGAATACCACACAGAGACCTTCGATTGAGCACACTTGCAGTGCCAGACCACTCTGTTGCGAATATTGTATCTTTAGCAAAATGTTCAAACATCCATCAGCCATTACGCTTTCCTCGTGTCTTTCATCACAGATGAATGTTGCCGCTTGCAACCTTGACTTCAACACAGATCGGTCTCCCCAACTCACCGGCTGTGCTGATGTCTCTTTGATCTTGGAGCCAAGGACGGTACCACGGCGGCTGCTACTTTTCCCTGATCCGGTCAGCTGTGCAGGATGGCTCTGGGTATCCCTTGCACATAATACAGAATTCTTCAGTCTAGTTTCCTGGCCTTAAGCTTTTTAATCCGAAGTTTTCTAGAAAGTAACGGCTTTCCGCCGGAAAGGTCAAGGGTATATCCTTCCTTGTGCATCCTTTTTGGTTTGCCTTCTTTCTTCCCATTGTTTATCTGCCCTCTCGAAACTGCCTTTCCTTTGTGTGCTTTGCCTCACTCGGTGTGCTCTTGTGCTGCGCCTTTTGTCCATGTGGGGAAGCTTAATAGACGTCAGGTGTGAATGGTTACCAGTAATTGCCTGACCTGGCCTGATCATAGCAGTGGGACATGTCAGATACACTGCTCGGGTGTGATTCTGTTTTCTCCCAGAGGGGGCTGTCTGTGGGAAAGTGTGAGTCCAGGGAAAGGTAGTGGGAGGGTAGAATTCTCATATAACCTACTGTGTAGGATGGGGTAAAGGAGTTGCAAGGAGAGGGATATCGCTCCTCGCCATCAGGTGTCTCACTCCTGAAGACCCCTCACCCTGGTGATTGTCCCGCATTGTTCCAACCCCAGGGTTTGGATCCATAGGCGATTGCCATGCCCTGGCCACCTGAGAGCGGGACCCCCGGGCACTAGCGGGTGAGACACTTTCTGGTTTCTCACAGATCACACACTTTGGATGAGTGGTGAAGCTGTGATTTGCACACAATTGACAAGTTAGAAACTTGAACAAACGCCTTTAGAGCTCTAATTGGTGCAAATATTTAAGTTATGGCTTTCAGGAGCTAAAACAACACTGTTTCATAACGATTACTGGCAAAGTTCATAAATCATATAATAAAGCAACCTTAAAATAACTGAATTGGTTGTAGTTTCAGGGTCCACATTCTGATTGCAACCCTTCAAGCATCACAATGCCAAGTAAAGTGACAAATGTTTTACCTCTTATTCTTTCAAGTCTTAATGGCACACAACAATGGAACCTGTCGCCTCCCTATAACCACTGTTCAGCGCAGACTCTTAGTTTGGATTAGACTTGATGTTAAAATCCTTACACTAAAAAATATAAACATTTTGTTGCATATCAAACTAGCTGACAATGTGGGGGGGCGCTGTTGCGCGAATGGCAAGATGGCCACGTTCGCATAAGCTCCTTGGATGCTGTGAACTTGCCGGCATAATTTTTGCAGTTTCCATTAAGGGCCAAGCACAGAAACTCAGCGACCAGGCCTAGGGAAGCTTTTGGTCACATCTACAGAGCAAGGACAGTGGTCTCACCACAGGGCATAGGCGACTGCAATAATAGCAAGATTAGGCGACCCACACCAGGTGCCGGGTTAATTTACTCCCCCTCTGGGACGGCATATGACCCCCCAAGAGTAACAAAGGTTGGGGCTGAACGGCAGGGGGCAACCTGGCCACTCCACAAACCTGATAGCCACACATTGATCCCCGCCCCCTTCTACCTGCCTTGGACAGTGGGATTTAGGCAGACCAACTTGGATATCTCCTGAGCCAAGCATATCAGGTATGACAAGGTGAACCAGATGTGGCCCAGAGGCAGGGTGCATGAGGACATCAACAAGTGCTGCAGCACTGATGAGAATTGATGTGACAAGCTCCTGAACAACGGAAGGGGACCTTCTCTCCCTAACGAGGTTGCCCTAGCCACAGAAGGAACTTGGCTTGCTCTACCGATGCCTTTGAGTGCATTGTGTTGCGCACCGGGGAGACCCCAGAGCCCTTCTTTAATGCCGAAGGGACAGCCCCCCAAAAAAGCGGGATAATGGACAAGTTTACCAAACCCTCAGCCAAACAAATAGACACCAGGAATGAAGCAGCAAGCGGCCAAGAAATACCAACAACGACCTGAATGTCACTCCCTGTGGACTTACAAGGGGTGGTGGCCGTTATGCAACAGGGATTCGCAGCCATCAATGCCAAACTGGACAGCATCAATCTTACTGTTTCCACACTGTGGGCTCAATTGGAAAAAGGTATTCATATCACGGAGGCTGAAACGTGAAGAAGCACACCGGAAGATGCCATAAAATCACTGCAGAACACGGTCACAACAATGGCAAAAGACCTGGGCAGTATTAAGATGAAGTGGGAGGACCTGGAAGCAAGATCACAGTTGAACAATATCTGTATTATAGAAGTGCTAGAGGAGGCCCTGAACGGTCCCATGCAAATGGCTGTGGAAGGACAGTTAAACGTACTGGTAGACCCTGGTTGGTCCTAAATGTTCGTGGTAGAACGTGCCCACAGGCCTCTGGCAGCAAAACCTAAACCAGGTGCGTTCCCAAGACAGATCATTGCAAGACTGATGAACTATCGAGATAGAGACATGGTGCTTAAGGTGGCACAGGGGAAGCATGACCTCAGAATGGGCTCAAGCCTGATTCGCGTTTTTACGGACTTCAAGCTGGGGGTACAGCAGGAACGACGTTCATTTATAGGGGTCAAGAGGTTCCAGCGAGGCTATGAATGAAATTTAAAAATAAAACCTACTTCACGTTTCCGGAAGAGGCTGCTTCGCTTGTAGAGGCCAATATTCCCTTACCAGAGAAGCAGCCGCTGGAAGAAGGACAGTGACAATGAGGAGTGGCGCAGTATAGCTGCACAGACGTCCAATAAGTTGGTAATGTGGCTCTGTATCAGTGACTGTGGGATATGTATTGTGGTCTTAACAAGGGTCGATTATATGTCATTCAATGCTCTAGGTCATGGCAGGCGGTACAGTGAGATTGAGACAGTGTCAAGCAGAGTGTCTTTGCTGACGTTGAGCGTGGACCATGCAGGCCCTCTGTAGCAACCATGTGATTCATTATGTGTTTTGGGTAACGTAAGTTTGAATATTCACAAATGGTTGTGCCCAGCTTAAGCTTTAATAATGAGCGAGCTGGTAGTTCTCGGCACCACGGAAATAGTAGTCCCCAATGCGAGTACATGTTATGATTAAACAAGGCAGGGGGGAAGGGGGGAAAAGAAACTGGGGGATTGCATAGTCAAAGTTCGGGGCACTATGAGGGAGGGGGAGGTGGGATTCAGGGGAAGTTGGGGTGAAACTGTTTTGAAAATGCACAGATTGATCGCAACACGCTATGGTCGATTTGAGAGATAGTACAGGGTTGTGAAGGTCACAATGGGGCACGAAAGGAAAGATGGCTAATAATGGTCAGTCTGGAGTGAAGTTACAGAGTTCGAATGTGAGGGAACTAGGCTCACCTATAAAGATGCGCATGGTAATGGCGTATGTGATTAGGCAAAGGGCCCAATTGTTATTCTTGCAAGAAACGCATTTGCAAGAATCCCAGGCATGGAAGGTGGCCCCAGGGTGGGGAAGTCAATGCCATTACACCTCGTACTCAACTAAAGCCTCAGGGGTCATGATCCTAATCCACAGGTCAATACCATTCATACACTACACAACAGAGCGAAGAAAATGGTAAATGCATGATGGTGTATGGGAAATTGGGGAGTTCTGAAGTATTATTGATAAATGTATATGGCGCCAATATTGACTACTCAGTTTCGAATGTGCACTAAATACTCCACTGCATTAGTGATATGTGGCGGTGACTTCAATACCATTCGTGATACAGTACTCGACCACACATCGCTGACTAGGAGCCTGACGGATGCGGCATCCGCGAAAAACACACACACATGGTAGATTTGGGTTTGAAAGATGTATGGCCCTCGTTGCATGGGTCACAGAGAGGGCTTTCACCCTTTACTCGTCGGTACATGAAATGCATTCCTGCATACATTTCTGGCTGACGTCACAAAGGGTATTAGGTTGGGTGGTCTCATCCCAAACACTCAAATTGAATATTCCCGAAGTGGCCCCAGTGGAGGTCCCAATGGCAATTTAAGGCCTCATCCTTATCAGACCCAGTATTCCAGTCCAGTATGATACAACACTTTACTAACTTCTTAGAAAACAACAAAAGGTCGGTAAACACACAAACTGTTTTGTGACAGGCTTTTATAGTTTATATGCGTGGGGTTGCGATGTCCAGGGTTGCGAAGTCCACAGAATTTGGAGTCCTCTGAGATATCAGCGGGGGAGCTCAAAAGGAGGGAAGAGGCCTTAGTGAAATTACAGATGGAATACGCGAGCAACCCAGCACCACACATCAACAAAGTAATTAAATTAAAACTGGATGTATATCGAGAAGCAGCGGATAGAGAATTGCGCTATTTGTATAGGCCAGCAGCGGCACGTAGATATGGGGAGCAAGAGAGACCTGGGAAACTCTTAGCTCAGCTGATCCGTAGTGAGAAGGCTAACAAATCCATTCCATGCATAACCAGGCGAGATGGGAGGGTGGTAAACAAAGTGGAAGAAGTCTGCGAGGTGTTCTACGACTTCTACGAGAATATATATTCACTGCAAAGCGTGGCCACGGAAAGCGAGATAGACGAGTACTTAGCCAAGATACCTACAACGCAGTTATCCCCTGATGCCTGCAACGTTCTCGAAACACCTAGAACGCTGGGTGATATTAAACAAGCGATTAAGAGTTTGCCGGGAGGGAAAGCACCTGGCTTCGACGGACTGGACTAGGGGCAGAATTTTACAAAGAATTCGGGGACGTCCTGGCCCCCCACTTGCTGGCGGTCTCGGCGGAGGCATTGGAGACTGGCATTTTGCCAGAGTCAATATGGGAAACGGTTATTACTTTACTATTGAAGCCTGGGAAACCACCAGAAGATTGTGGGTTGTATTGACCACTGTCTCTGATAAATACGGACGTGAAAATATTTGCAAAGATACTAGCCTCCCGGCTCAATCCACTGATGCCTTATATGGTCCACGAAGACCAAGTGGGCTTCATACAAGGGCGATCAACAGCATCCAACATACAGAGACTGTACAATGTCCTGGCGAGGATACCGCAAGACTCTGAAGGAGTCGCACTCTCTCTGAACATGCAGATAGCATTTGATACATGATATTAGCCATTTCTGTTTAGGGTACTGCACAATTATGGGTTTGGCCCTAACTTTATAAAGTGTATGCGGCTCCTATTTATGCAACCATATGCTAGGGTGTGTGTAAACTGGGTGCTATGATTTGATATATTATAGTTTATTTATATAGCGCCTGTACACAATGTGTTTCAAAGCGTTCAAGGCAAGGGAGGGAACAAGGGAAAATACAATGACATTCTTACAGGCCGTGAACAGCAAGGATGTGAAATTAACTATTGTACTCGGCCTGACGACATTTGAAATGGTGCAAGAGCTAAGGCATAGATAAGGAAGGGAGGGGGAGAGTGGGAAGGAAATCGAGACAGACAGGCAACTACCGTACTAGGCCTGACGACATTTCTGGTAGAGCCGGAGAAAACAATAGGTGAGGGAGAGGGGTGCAGCAAGGGCAGGGAGGAAAAAAAACAAGCGACTATCGTATTAGCCCTGACGACATTTCAGAGAGTGATGGAGGGGGAGGGAGGACAAGAAAGGGAAAGAGGGAGGAGACAGACGAGGTTGCTATCATACTAGGACCAGGGACAATTCCGATAGCGTAAGTGCATAGATGAAAGTAAGGGGAGGAGATAGGAAAAGGGAGAGGAGGAGAGAACAGAGAGTAAGCAGTCAAAAAGAGTTGAGAAGCAAGAGGGGAGAGTGAATACAATTGCAGAAGTCAGTTGTAACACATAATGTTGCAAGCCTGGATACAAGATGAAGATGGGAACAGCATGATTCAGGGCCACCATGAGAAAAGGTGATGCAGCGTGAATCAATGAAGTCCATAAAAGTCAAATCCTGCATTGGCCAAACCAGAATGTATCAGGACAGACTCCTGCAGAAATAGGCTGGAGGTGTGGGGGGAGCTGGGTAGAAGAATCAAGCAACGAGGCAACACCTGTGTGCGATTAGGGGGGGCACAAGGGATCATCACAGGGGGACTAGAGGTGTGGGGATGGCCTGTGGGGACAGAGGGAGTAAACACATGTTGGCGCATGCTTACCTGCTGTCCGAGTAGGGGTTCGGGCCCTGGATCTTCCTGGTCTGAACAGGTCCAAGCAGGAATTGCCCTTTTCTTTGTCTGCCCTTCGCTTTGGATGCCCGGGCGAGAGACATCCTTGATCTAAGAGTTAAGACAGGAAGGAAGAGGCAGGGCTAAGAAGGTGGGTTGTGCTTAGGCCAGGTGACCAAGATCCACTTGCACCTGCTCCCCATCTGCAAAGGAAAAGAGGCTTGAGGGCTCCATAAGTAGGGAAAAAGAGCGGCAACCAGAAAGGTACCAGGTGGGCGGGGCTTAGGCCAGGTGACAAAAATCCACTTTCACCTGCTCCCTATCTGCAAAGGAAAAGAGGCTGGAGGGCTCTGTAAGTAGGGAAAAAGAGCATCAACCAGGAAGGCGCCAGATGGGGTGTTAACATTTGCAGGGGGTACCAGGTAGGGATGCCCACTCTCACCCTTACTATTCACATTGGTGATCGAACCCCTAGCGGATCTTATGAGGGCACGCCATGCCAGAACTGGAATAGTCATAGCTGGCCGGGTTGAACTGATAACACTTCATGCGGCTGACATTCTGATGTATGTGAGGGAGCCTGAGGGGTACCTTCAGGGGGCGATAGCCACGGTCTAGGACTTTGGGAACTACTCGGGCCTCGGCCTGAATAGCAATAAGTCTGCAGACTGCACAAAGGAGCCTAGCAACCTTTTTGGACTGAGGTGGTCACCCGGACAGGAGAAATATCTGGGGGTTGAGGTTGCACGCTCAGCGTTGCTGGTACGTTCATTGAATTACGACACACTGGCCAGGGAACTTTGCCCTAAACTTGAAACATGGAAACAGCTCCCTGTCTTGCTGTTAGGCCGAGTGGCATTAGTGAAGATGATTATCCTACCTAAACTGTTCTATCTCTTCAGCACTATACCACTATGGCCGGGCATGTCCCTCTTCACAGAAATGACCGGGGAATGCTCCGTGTTCGTGTGGAAAGGGCAGGCAAGGGTCAGTTGGAAACGTCCAAGACTACGAATTGTATTATTTGGCGGCCCAGGCATACTCTGCGGCACATTGGGTGGAGGAGGGACCAAGCACATCATATTTGGAACTAGAAAGAAAAAGGCCACACTTCTACATGGGATAGTATCGAAAGGACGATGGGGCGTGAATCACCTCAACCCAGTACTAGCTACACAACAAGCATGGCGGAAACTGATCAAAACACCCTCAAACACAATAATATACTGTCCAGCGATGTCAGTCTGGGATGCCCCATATCTAGACCAATCCAGAGATGCAGTACTGGCTACACACTGGCACGAAGCAGGCATAATGTGTTTCGGTGATCTGTATCGTGACGGGGTATTTGTAACTTGGGAGGATATCAAAACACAGATAGGGGACAACCCGCTTCAGAGGCTACAATACTACAGACTCTGATCAGCCATAGCATTGGTGTGGGTTGGATTTCCCCAGGAACCCTTCTCATATCAGAGTTTAAATTATACACTCTCAAGCGGGGCGGCCAAAAATCTGCCTCGGCTATATATAAACTGGCACTGTCGACAAGGGAGGTTCACACACCAGATATCAAGGGCGATTGGGAGAAAAACCTGAACACAACCTTTACGGGTGCACACTGGTTCCAGTTATGCAAGTTAATAAAACAAGTGTCATACAACTCCAGATACAGACTGATTCATTTAAAAATACTAAATAAGGGTACATTTTACCCTGGCCCGTCTTAAGAAAATGTACGCTGCATCTAAGTGGCGGTGTCCAAGATGCCGAAATGAAGATTGGTCTTACGGGGAATCACTGAATTTTGGCACAAGGTGTGCGATGCACTGGAGGAGCTGTCGGACCAGTCAATAAGATGTGAACCTGCAATATGTATGCTGGGATATGTGCTCAAAATTAACCCCTTGAAACCTAAGCTTATAAGCATTGGTCGGCTGATTGTGAAACGAGTTATATTAATGAGGTGGAAAAGTGCTATGGCGACTGCAGTGGAGGAATGGGAGAGAGACATGATTTGGGCAAATGATAAGGAGGAAGTATACACCATTCTCCTACCCATTACAAATCGGCCAAAAGACATTTGGGAAGGTTTCCGTCAGTACATGGTTAATAAAAAGGCTAACGAGGAGAACGCAAATGAGACGTGACAAAGTTGTACTATATGTAACCAGATCACATACTACTGTAATAATTCCTGTATGAATGACACACGGAAGTATGTATAACCGAGGTTGGATCTCTGTGCGAAGTTAAATAAAGTTTTTAAAAACATTACCAGCTGACAACGTGGCTTTGTATTACACAATTTAAAAAGGACGTTTTACTTTAATTGGGCCTCATTCCAGATATGGTGGTCCGGAAATAAGGGTGCCGTGAGCAACATACCTGCATCCTTTTCGGGCCCCCATACCACAGAATGTCGGTAGAGGCACTGATCCCCCGGCAAGCCTGTCCTTCCAGGAAATCTGTTCCCTACCGGCATTCTTTTCACTGAAGCACTGGCACTGTTACCCATGGAGTCTTACAGGACTCCGTGGGAATGGGGATTTTCTTTTCTGCCACCACTTGTGATATCATGGTGGCACCAGGCTATCAGGCGGCAGAATCAGTGTTAGGGGGTTGACGGCATCTCATTGGCAGGGTTACCACCAGCCTCGTCGTGAGGCCCATTGTCTTGGGAAATGATGTGGTAATGATTGGAGATGTATGTGGGCTTTCACATAAACATATACTATGGTTCAAATTTCCTAAACATTCTCCCACAACATAATTCACGAAGGAATGTGTTCAAGAAATATTTGCCAGCCCATTTGTTGAGGTGCTGTGGGAGCAGTGTCCTGGACACTATTACTGGCACCATTGTCCTAACTGCTCTGGAGGTGAGGGAGCCTGCGAGAGACAGCCCGATGATTTGGTAGTGGGTCTGAAGCCCAATTCTCCAAATGATTGTGTGTGGTTACAGTCAGGGCTGGTGAAAGCTCGTAGCTGGCTGGGGAGGAGAGGTTTATGGCGTGTGACCCACCCTTTGTAAAGAAGTTGCTCACATATGTACTATAGTTAAAGTAAGTGTTCTGAAAAAGTGCTGTATAGTTAATGTTTCCATTTTAGTGGGATGCTTATGTTAGGGAAATGGTTAATGTGTACTGAGTGTTTATACCTTAATATGTAGTAGCCTTAATCTGCTGCAGAAAGTGTGTGTGTAAATCTATTTCTCCAGCATGGGGTCTGGCATGGATTCACATGCTCATGAATATTCCCCGTTGTCAGGCTGGGAATCCTTGGTAAAAAAAAATCAGTTTCAGTTTCAGTTTCGTTTCTGAACTGTCTTTCTACTAATAACCAATCACTGGTCTCTGGGTCATACTGCCCCCACCTAATGACTGCCCTCTACCTAGGCCCCTCTTCTGGCAGCCATCTTCAGATTTTTACCGCACGTTCAAGTGTTGGGAGTCCTTGTGCTTAGCTCTCTTGCGTTTACTGCGTGTTGCATTTTTTTCTAAGAGTTTACTCTAATTTTTTGGTCAATTCGAACCTCAAGCTTCACCGATTCATCTTCCAATTAACGGGGACCCGTTTCGGAAATTTCTACGCCCCAAAAGGGCGATTTTTCATTGAATTTCACTTCTTGGAGGATTCTGGAGGATCTTTGAGGCCTACTCCGAATGGACATGTCCCAGGACAAAGGAGACTCGACGCCTGTTGGATCCAAGCTGTTTAGGATCTGCCCAGGATGTGGACTACAGAAAGTCTTCAAGGAAGATGAGCACTCCCGGTGTCTCTGCTGCCTGCACTCTGACAGGTCGCACGTAGAGGATTTTGCGTTCTGCAAGAAAATGTCCATCCGGACCATGAAAGACCGTCGTAAACGACTCACTGACTGGCTGGAGGTGAAGAGCCCAGCAGCAGGTGAGAAGAAGTCGTCTGAGTGGTCTTCTAAGACCTTTGAGGGCGCTCTGGCGACAGGAGCCCAACAGAAGGCAAAGCACCGCGAGTCTGCGGACACCGGGAGCGCCGTTGGTTCGAGCTCGTCGGCTGCCAGGCCGGGCGCAATGTCACCGATGCCGTCAACCACAAGTCAACGCTCCGGCTTGGTGAAAAGAAAGTCTGAGAACCTGGGTAAGCTTTGGGAGAAGCCCCGGCCGATCCCGACGGAGAAAGCCAAGGGGGAAGCGAGGCGGTGACCACCCCCCACGGTGAAGGCCTCCGACGCGCCTAAGGTCGTGAAGGCCCAGATTCACCCAGCTAAGGCCTCGATTGAGGGAGTTGTGGCATCCTTGGTGAAGCCCGCGGAGGCGACCCCAGTGGAGATGGCCTCCAGGCCTAGAGTTTCCCTACCATCCTGGAGGGAATCGTCTTTCCAACCGATCGAAAAGACCCCTGTGAAGCCCCGGGCTCAGAAGGAGGGGGGCGCGCAGTAGTCCTAGCAGACTCAGGAGGATGGGCGGTTGGTCATCAAGGCAGTCCTGGACAAGAGGTTCGACGAGGTCAGGGCCTGCGGGAAGGATACCGACGAGGCGGACGTGGAGAGCGAGGGTGGAGCCGACGAAGAACGGCAGGTTGACGAACACTCCCGTTGCAACCAATCGGACAGGTCGGAAGACATCTTGCTGGCACTGCACACCCTGTGCACAGAGATAAGGATAAGGTTGCCCTTACCGCCGATGGACGATCCAGCGGCGCCTGGACCGTCGGGGAGCCCTCCAGCCAAGCAGAGGCGAGTCCATCCACCCCCACCCTTCCATCCTTCACCTCCATCCCCCTCTGCCAAGGGATGAGACGGAGACTGAGACAGCAACGACTGGGACGGACGACGGCAGAAACGATGGAACAGATCTCCAATCGCCCCCTCCCCGGGCTTCCCCTCCTGACGAAATTGGCTCATTTCACGCCATGATCGCCAGGGCCTCTGAGCTTTTCCAGCTATGCCCCAAAGAGCAGAAGAAGGAGGGATTCCTTTATCAGCGACGAGAGGCCAAGAGGAAGACCGTACTCTCAGTCCCGCTGTTGGATGACATCTGGGATGAGGGACTGTCCCTTCTGAAGAACCCGTCCACGGCCCCTGCGAAAAGAGGCCGGTACGAGAAGAAGTACCAGGTCCCAGAATCCGCTCCTATGTGCCTCAGGGCACAGCCGTCCCTGGACCCAGTGGTCTCTGCGGTGGCCAAGAAGAAATCGGCAGGGGTGACGGCATCTACTTCCACTTCCCCGCCAGACGGCGAGTGAAAGAAGCTGGACGCCATGGGACGTTGGGTCATCTCGTCGGCAGCAACAACCATTAAGGCGACCAACACTCTTGCTATCGTGGCCCGCTACGATGGGGAGCTGTGGTTTAAATCGCCCCCCTGCTTGACTTCCTACCGGACAAGAGAGCGGAAGCCCTCGAGATCCTGCAGGAGGGCGAGGTGGCTTCTGACCACACCATCACGGTATCCACAGACATCGCCAACACTGGTTTTCGCCAGATGGGCAACAGCGTCTGCCTTCGCCGGTGTGGTTGTCTCAGGGCCACCGATTTCCGTCAGGATGTACAGACCAGGGTACTGGACATGCCCTTTGATGGGAACAACCTGTTCGGCAATGCAGTGGACGACGAGGCACT
Organism: Ambystoma mexicanum; assembly: GCF_040938575.1. Lineage (NCBI taxonomy): Eukaryota > Metazoa > Chordata > Amphibia > Caudata > Ambystomatidae > Ambystoma > Ambystoma mexicanum. The sequence continues at coordinate 673,085,471 of NC_090935.1, read as the reverse complement.
GCAGGCCATCAAGGCGGCCACCGAGACAGTCCGTGTGTTGGGTATGCTTGATCAGTTACGACCGTCCTTTCAGACCTCCGGAGGCAAGTCTCAAGGTGCCTCCAAAGGATTCGGTGGCAGCTCCTTGTCGTACCGTCAGGCGGCCTGTTCTTTGTGGCAGGAAGCCTACCCCGGTGGGAGGCTGGCTGAGGAACTTCGTCGGCGTGTGGAAATCCATCTCCACCGACCGTTGGGTGCTGGATGCCCTGGCCCACCGGCACACTCTGGAGTTCCAAAGGCAGTGTGCCCACTTTCCACCGGTGGCTAGGAAAGAAAACCACATTCCACAGCTACTTCTGGAGGTACGAGCAATGCTGGAAAAGGGCGCGATAGAGCTCATCCCGAAGAGACTCTGGGGCTCTGGAGTGTACTTGCGGTACTTCCTCGTCCGAAAGAAGACCGGCGGCTGGCAGCCTATCCTGGACCTCCGCCGCCTCAACAAATACATAAGATCCCAAAAATTCTGGATGGTCACCCTTGAGCACGTGCTGGGACAGCTGGAAGAAGGGGACTTCCTGTCGTCGCTGGACCTGGAGGATGCATACTTCCACATCCCCATACACAAATGACATCGAAAATGTCTGTGCTTCGTGGTCCAGGGCTGACACTATCAGTTCAAGACACTGCCCTTCGGTATGAAGTCAGCACCAAGGGTCTTCACCAAGTGCCTGGCACCGGTGGCGGCACGGCTGCGCCTGCAGGGGATCCACATCTTCCCCTATTTGGACGATTGGCTCATCCGAGCGAAGTCGAGGGAACTCGCCGTCGACCACACAGCGAGGACCGTTCCGCCTACTCACGGAACTCGGATACTCCATAAACTATGCAAAGTCCTGCTTGGTGCCATCGCAGGACGCCCTGTTCCTGGGAGCCAGGCTCAACACTGTGACGCGGCTGGCTTCACCATCGGAGGAGAGGATAAAGGCCATACTGGGCAAGGTTCAACGGCTGTTGACCACGGAAGGTGAGGTCCATCAAGTCCCTGCTCGGCATGATGTCGTCATGCATCTACCTCGTGTGACTGTGCAGGTTGCGGATGCGGCCGCTGCAGGAGTTCCTCGACGCCCGGTGGATACAAGTGGCGGGAAGCTTGGAAGACAAGATCTCCCTCGACGGGACTTTCCGTCAAGCAATCCAGTGGTGGGGCACCCGCGCGCATCTCCTGGCGGGTATAGACTTCCAGACCACAGCGCATCAGGAAACAGTGACGACAGACGCCTCCCTGGAGGGATGGGGCGCGCACACCAGAGATCTCCACGCAAGAGGCCTTTGGCTCCCGGAGGAGAGGCCACTGCACATCAACGTCCTGGGGCTTTGGGCTGCGTTCTGGGCCTTCAGGTCCTTCCTTCCGTCCCTCAAGGGCAAAGTGGTAAGAGTCTTCACTGACAACAACACCACGCAGGGGGGCACCAGATCCCCAGCTCTCTCCAAGGAAGCACAGGATCTGTGGCACTGGGCTGTCGCCCAGGGGATGTTTCTGGTATCCTTTCACCTAGCAGGAGTAAAGAACACCGTCACCGACTCACTCAGTAGGGAGCTGCGCTCCTGCCATGAATGGGAGCTTTGGCAAGATCAAGTAGATCGCCTATTCAGATGATGGGGCAACCCCCAGATGGAGGTTTGCCAGCAGGTTTCCCCAGCCGGGGAGCATGGGGGATGCATTCTCCTTCCCCTGGGACGGCCTGTTCCTCTGTGTTCCCAATGTTATCGTTGCTCCTGCGACTCATCAGTCAACTCAGACGGTCCCGCTGAAGGATGATCCTCGTCGAACCGGCGTTGCCGAGGCAGATATGGTTCCCGGACCATCTGGACATGTCAGTGTCCCCTCCAGTCAGGCTGTCGATGAACGCGGATCTTCTCGCCAGGGAAGGAGGCGCAATGCTGCATCATGACCCAGGATCTCTGAACATACAGGCCTGGCTCCTGCAGCACTATAGTTTGGAGGCTACGACATCCTGGCGGACTGCAAAGAGGTACTTGCCAAGGCCAGGGCTTCCTCGACTCTTGAGTGCTATGGACATAAATGGAAGAGGTTCTCTGTCTGGTGCTGTGCACTGAAGCTTAACCCTCTACGGATTATGGCCCACCAAGTGCTGCCGTACTTGCCGTACTTGCTGTCACTGGCCAAGGCGGGGCTGGCGCATGCCTCCATCAAAATTCATCTGGCGGCTATCTCCCGCTACACCAGAACTCCGGGGCGGTCATCGCTGTGTGTCCCACCACCTGGTGAAGGAGTTCATGAAAGGACTGTTCTGCTCGTTCCCGCCAGTGAAGGCTCCAGCCCCGGCGTGGGAGCTCAATGTGGTACTGACCAGGCTCATGGGCCCGCCATTCGAGCCTTTGCATTTGGCGCCACTGAAATTCCTATTGTGGAAGACAGAGTTTCTTGTGGCCATCACCTCCGCACAACGAGTGGGAGAGATCCAGGCCCTCTCCTGTAAGCCGCCGTACCTGACATTCCACCAGACGAGGGTAGTGCTGAGGACGCACCCTTCCATGCCCAAGTTGCCGTCAGACTTCCATCTCAACGAGCCCTTGGTGTTGCCCGTTTTCTTCCCGTTGCCTGCGTCGCCGGCTGAGAGGACTTTGCACTCGCTGGTTGTGGCTAGAGTGCTGAAGTTCTACGTGGACCCCACAAAGAGTTTTAGGAAGACATCAAAGCTGTTTGTGAACTTTGGCCCTGTGAACTAAGGGAAGGCCCTCTCCAAGGCTTCCATTTCCAGATGGCTCTCTGGCTGCATCATGCACTGTCACCGGTTGGCAAACCGACCGTTGCCCGGCCGTCCGAGAGCCCATTCGATCAGAGCGACCGCTGCTACTATGGCGTTCTTGTCTGGTGTGCCCCTGTTGGACATCTGCAGGGCCGCTACGTGGAGGTCGACACACACCTTTACGAAATTCTACTGCACCGACCGGGATTCCAGGGAGGAGTCAAGAGTCGGCCAAGCAGTGCTGCGCAACCTGTTCGCTTGAAGGTGAGCCTGGTGAGGAGGTAAGAGATGCTTAACGTTGAGTTGTTGAAATGCTTAATGTTGAGCCTTGCCACCTCCCATGGTTGTGGATGTGTGTACTGCTATGTATTCTTGTATTCATGAGCATGTGAATCCATGCCAGACACCAAGAAGATGGGTTCTATACTAGACAGATAATAGTGCAGCAGTGGTTAAGGAAAAATGAAACTGGGAGTACGGAACAAGTTACTTACCTGTAACTGTTGTTCTCCAGCATGGGTCTGGCATAGATTAACATGCAAACCCTCCCGCCTACCCCTCTGCGGCTCTTCTCTTGGTCCTACTGCCACTTTACGTGCTACCCTAACTGAAGATGGCTGCCAGAGGAGGGGCTTAGGTAGAGGGCAGTCATTGGCTGGGGCAGTATGACCCAGAGACCAGTGATTGGTTATTGGTAGAAAGACAGTTAAGAAACGAAACTGACACTGATATTTTCTTTACCGAGGATTCCCAGCCTGACAATGGGGAATATTCATGAGCATGTGAATCCATGCCAGACCCATGCTGGAGAACAACAGTTACAGGTAAGTAACTTGTTCCGTACTCCCCGTTTAATTTTTCCTTAACCCCTGCTGCACTATTATCTGTCTAGTGTAGAACCCATCTTGATGTACATTCTAGACCTCCCACTAAGTGATTTGGGAACCTACCTCAACTCTGTCCAAGGGATGCTTTGTAAAAGAACACTCGGACTGGCAAACTCAGTTCCGAACCTAGTCATTAGACACAAATTTGGCCTAATCTCCCTGGTAACTAGAGCTAAGTGGAGGAAACTGGCTCAGTTTGCCAAACTACTAAAAAATATGCTAGCGATATCCCTCTATCAGAGTTGGCGAGAAGATCAAACAAGACTGTCAGGTGACTCGATCAGTGTTTAAGGCCCAGATAAACAAAACACTCTTGGTCATTGGCTCCTCTAAATAAGAGCTCACTACCAACATGGTTATGGTAAAGTACAAGCTCTTCAAATATGACTGGGCAACTACTGCAGATCAGTTGGGCACCTATTCCCTATATGGCGAGTATGCCAAATGTCGCAGTAAAAGGGAGGAGAATTCCAAATACATTCTTATCTTCCCATGCCCCAAAAGGCGGGCAATATATTTGTTTTCTAATCATCCAAATTCCCACGTTAGAAAGAGCTAGTAAGTGGGATCTGGTTCCGGGAATCAGAACTGCAGGATTTGCACAAAAATTGTGAGTGACGCTATGTGGTATGGCATGATGGGAAGACAGCGGCAGAGCCTGATTCTTGCATTGTGTGGGGTCCTTGCCTTATTAGTAAGAAGAATTGAAGAGCTACAGAGCATCTTAAATGTCCCCCAGCAAATTGTTAGCCCAACTTGTGGTGATTTTCTTTTAATGATGTAATTGGTTTTGAATTTATTTACGGAAAAGTTTAATGATGAATTGCTATTCGTATTTCTTTCTTCCCTTTTTGTATGTAATAGTGAAAGGTTTGCACACTTGTTGTCTGAACCAAAATACGAATAAAAAAATTAAAAATAAAAAAGAAATGAGAATCCCATTAGAAATTGTTGTGGGGTTGTGCTAGGGTGGAGGTGTTTTGGAGGTGAGTCCTTGTTCGGATAGAATTGGTTGTGAATGCAAGTATTTCAATGTGTCAGAATCATACAATACTGTGGTTGAGTTTATGTAGCAGGGATGCTGCTTATTGCTCAAGAATGTAGTTGTTTAGAGCGCTGGTGGTTGCTCAGAAGTAGATTTTAAAGGTGCAGAAAACCAGGAAAAAAACTCAGAAAGATGAATGGATACAGATTTGGTTAAACTGTCTGCATATGAGAGTGTTGTTCAAGAAGAAAGATCGCTCTGATATATAGGGGGGAGTTTAGTCATCCTTTTGTTACGGGTAGTTTTTTGCGTGACTGCTGTTGGGCTCTGATTTGGTTGTGTGCTTGTGCGCAATCTGTTGTTTTATTTTCCTCGTTCATTGTGGGCTGTATATACAGTTGCTGGTATTTATTGGAATATTTTAATTCATTTTCCTATTGTATTGATTTTAATGACTTGTGGTTTCACTATATTTTATAGAGTTGCGTCACTTAGTTGTATGGGAACTACATTGTACTTCTTTTTTACTCTTTGTTTGATATTATGTTTGTTATATTTGAACAGATGTAAATTAAAATCTATATAAATAAACAAAATAAAAAAAGAAATAGTAATCAACGGTAGAAGGGTTACATTTTCGGATACTACAGACGGAGGCTACTCGGGTGAAGAAAGCATTCCTCAATGTCATCAAAACTATGCTAAATTGAAACAAAATGTCCCTAGATTAACATTACAACCTTTTTTAGGGAGAAGTAGTGGCAGGACCAGAGAAGGGATACAACATCAATATCCCCCAAATCAAGTCGCACAGAGGACAGCGTCAGACAAGGCACCAAACCGATTGTCAGTAGACCCACTGCTTGTCTTTAATGTTGCTGGCATAGACACAACTGCAGTCCTGAATAAAGCGCTATCCTTTGTCCCCAAATTTGCACCCACAGAAACGAACATGGAGATATAACTACTATTTTATTTCTGGAAAGTTAGACTGAATTATTTTTTTCTGAGCTAAAGAAGACAATCCTGATATTGAAGTTACAAGCTTACATAACCTATCAACATGTGTACCATCAAATGCTGTTACACGGCATACCATTCTTAATTGTGAAACTATTATTCTGAAAGGAGTAGCACATATTTTTGCTCACCCTCTCATACTTAGACAGACTCTAACTAGGCACAAATGAACTGAGCTCGACACTCTTAAGAACAACAACGATAATGTCATGAAACCAGCTGATAAATGAGGCGGCAATGCCATTCTTTCAAAAGAAGAGTATGATTCAATAGCATTCAAAATATTAGGTGATGAATCTCACTATAAACACTCATCTATGATCCATCATATGAGATAGAAACCGCTGATTTTATACATTACTGGAGCTACTTAGAAAGCTGGAGTCGTCATCCCTAAAGAATGCAAATACTTAAATTCTGCTGATTACTGCAAACTTGCATTTATATTCTTCCCAAACTTACATAGGTCTCACAGATCCACCATGTAAGCCTATTGTTTTTGGGTGTGCGTCATTGTTGGAACCTCTCTGTAAATACTTTGATTACTTTCTAAAGGCAATAGTGCAAAACATCAGATCTTGCAATGTCATCCACTTAATCAAGATAGATATTGCCCCGGTAAGGACATACTTGTTACTATTAATATCGAAGCATTGCATACTAACATTCCACAAGGAGAAGCAAAAGTTGTAGCTGCTGATGCTCTGAATGATCCAACAGGACTACACCGCAGTGCCAACAGAATTCATCATACAATGTCTGAAAATGTCATTCTACAAAAACTACTTTACATATAACAACCAATTGTAGTTACAAATTTGTGGTACTGTGATGGGGGTGGTCTTTGTGCTCAACCTGGCCGGTTTATGTATGCCCAAATTTGAAGAAATATGTTTAACTTATCCTTTAAAAAAGTTCATTTTAAGGTCTGAAAAAGATGCATAGAGGGCATCCTTTTACTTTGGTCTGGAGAAGTTGTTACTGTTATTTCATGAGTGGCTTAATAAACAATGTAAATCTGCAATTCATTATCAATTTAGCAAAATCTCATTACCATTTCTTGATATTTCCATTAACCATGTACAAAGTGAAGTATGCTCTACTTAACACGGAAAACCTACTGATTGCAACATTCTACTAATGTATAGCAGTCATCAAACTCAATATTTACAAGACAACCTACTATATGGTAAATCTCTGTGTAGCCATAGAAACAGTCATACTAAGGAGGATTGCATAACTGAATCAAGTTCTTTTTTCAGTGGCTACGGCAGAGGGGGCTATCCAAGCACTTTCTAAAACAAGCTGGTAAGCAGCATTAAGTAGAGACCACATTGACTGACTTGAAGTTACTTCAACAAGAATTGCATGTGTCACTACGTTTTGTAAACATTGTACTTATATTTGAAAATTGATATTGGAGCACTGTGTGACAAATTCCGAGATGTCTTCACTTCTCCCCGAGGAGGACTCCCTTCCAATGAGGCCAGGGTAGTGAAGCTGCTGGCTGATAATCCCCTCTGGGTGGTGCTCAGAGGCAGGATCTCATGGGGAGGGACCTCCCCTCTCGGTACAAAGGAGAACATCTCTGGAGAATGCGGTATTACAACCCTGCATACAACCTATACACCTGGCAATCCCCTAAAATCCAACTCCATTTCCCATACATCCATGCATGTCTGTAAGCCTGAAAAAATAATGACTACTGAGACGAGGAAGAGCAGGGACTACCTCAGGGAGACCTACTTATCGTACTGGGACAAGGATGAGGTGCAGAACAAGGAAGAGCAATGCTGAGAACTTGAATAACAGTCTAGTCTTCTATATCTGCTTATGATAAAAACAAAGGAAGGACTTACTATGTTGTCAAACTGACTGTCAAGCCAGCCCCTGAGCAACAGCAGGCGTGAAAGCTGTGAGCAGAGAGACGGCAGACAGCAGAAGAAGCCGGTGAGTTGCAGAAGGCGTCTCTCCAGGATTGGACGCTGGTCGGTCCTTTGACTGTGAAGCCAGGCAGAGGCAAAAGCTCCGTAAGTAGGTGGACCATGGGGTCCCAGAGCCATACTAGCACTGCTGGCCTAATTCATACACTACAAGGGTCATGAGGACAAGGAGGGTCTGGGACCCAACGAGAAATTGTGAAAGATACCCACGCAAATCTGGAGAGGGGACATACAGGGTCTGGGACCCTGAAGAGAGAATTGTGAATATTGGGAGCATTCCCCTCTGGATGACCACCAGGGAAGGGGCAAGGTCCCAGGAGCAAAAGAATAACACGGGTCATCTTCCTCGTGGCATTACTTTGGAGTAAAGTGCACCAAGTACCCAAATACAAAGAAGATGATAAATACGGTTTTGGGATCCACACCCACAAAAGAAGATCCACACAAGTCTTCTTTGTGGCAGTGCCTGGCAGGAGAGTGAACCAGGTCTGCCAAATCAAAGCAGTAGAGAAATACGGATCGGGGACCCGCACCCGCAAGACAAGAGAAGTGGAGTAGAAATCATATTCCTCTTGGCAGTACTTAGCATGGAAATGAACCAAGTCTCCGCAAGTCTGAGTTGTAGAAAAAGCCAAGTGTTGAGAGATTAGTGAAATTGGAGACTTGTGGGGGCATTCCGAGCCAATACCAGGATAGAGTTCTTAAGTGTGGGTGTGTGACAAGAGGAGGATTGTTTACAAGTACACTCTTTGCGGATGAGTTGTGATTCAAGACGATTGGTTGATTTGCTGCACGAAGAGCGTGCACTCCAAATATGTAGAGCTTAGCCGCCAGTTAAACTGGTGTTCTACTCGTGACTTCTTTTTAGATGATGCATGCAGTCTTGAACAGTATCCTGGCCTGTTTAGGTAGCCAGTGTAGTTTGTGTAGGATGGGGGGTGATTTGGTCGCATTTCCGTGCACCATAACTAAGAAGTGCTACAGCATGAGGACTGCTTTTAGGGGAGCCAAGTGAGCGGCTGCGAGCCCTGTCAGAAGGGCATTTCCCCATCGGTGTGCAAAACCACAAGGGCCTGCACTATGGTCTGGAAGTCCAGCAGTGGGTTGATGGTTTGATTTTGTAAAGGGTGGAGACTTGGACCCAGACCATTTGGGCTTTCTTGGTTTGGTTTCTGAAAGGACAGGCTGCTGTCAATGGTGAAGCCTCAGAATTTAGCCCAATCCATGAGTTGCAGATCAAATCCTCCTATGGGCATATTATTGAGCCACCCCTGAACAATTTGTTTTTTACCTGGGGGGAGGGGTGGAGCGATGAAGACAAATTCGGTCTTGCATGGCTTAAATTTGAGGTAGGCAGTCGATACCCAGGACTGGATGACTAGGTAATGGCAGAGGCGGCTGATGTCCTGTGGGCTTTTTACTCTCATGTACAACTGAGCATCGGCCACGTATTGGTGTGTGGCTTTATCGGGATCTTTGAGGAGTGTGCCCAGAGGCTTCATGTAAAGGTTAAACAGGATTGGTCAGAGGATGGAGCCTAGGTGGACTCAGCAGGAGAGTGGGAGTCGGTTGGAATGCAACGTGTTCATCTGGACAGCCTTGCGTCTGCCCGAGAGGTAGGACGTATCCCAATTCAGTGCAGTGGTAGAGAATCACGTTCTGTTGGTGAGGCAGGAGAGGAGGGTGCAGTGGTCAATGGTGATGAATGCAGCTGAGAGGTCAAGGAGGCATGAGTTGCCCTTATCCATGATTTGTATGGCATCATCTACCTCCTGGATGATACATTTGTGGCAGAACCTCAACTGATAGTCATGGCGAAGGTGTACTTTTCACATTCTGTTGAGTAGTTTTGTCGCAACTACGTTTTCCAAGATTTTGCCAATGAACGCAAATTTCGTAATGAGCGGGTATTTGCCTAGGTCATCTGGTGCACACGCACCTCTTTTACCTGATACTTTTAAAGCACCTTATGGCACTATTGGTCACTTTTAAAATTTGATGTCCAATTTATAACTGTGAGATTTAAACTTGTGATGAATAATCAAATAATTAGAAACACTGCTCTGCGGACCTCCTTCATGACAGCACTGCCTGTGTTAAACAGTGGGGTGTTTTATTGTTTTGTGATGAAGTGCGCATATGGGTTAGATACTATGAAACTGTAAAGAATTGTCATGATTTGTTACAAATACACAACCTCTTTAGTGCCAAAGCGTATATGCATGTATATGCTCTGTAAACCTTTTTCAAATAAACACTTTGATTGTCTTGGTTACTGTAGTATGTGAAGCAGGTCTTTCTCTATCACGGTGCAGCTCTTTCTCTATTAATTGCTATTTATGCTTAATACTTATCTGATGACATTTAGTCAATTTCCACAGGTTACCAGTTTTGACAGATAAGGGAACTGGGGCAAATGGAGGTGAGATTAGCCAAGGGTTTAAACATGTGGTCAAGTAGGGAAGGCAGTATTGGAACCAAGGGCACTTGATCGTGGATTCACCACTTTGTCAATAAAACACAGCTCTACACAAGCAGAGACTTTCTAGACTGTAGGGAAAACAGATTTCCCATCTTGTTGCTACCTCTGAAATGTTGGTGAGACTGGGGCAGTTCCAGTCCCATGCTTTTGCAGCTGAATTTGAGAGAATAAGGAGTGCAGAGTCCCTGCTCTGTGCACCCCTATGTGGCCTCCTAGCCCCTCTACGTTTTCCAGGGTTTCTGGGAAACTGGTCAAAAGAGGAAGTTAACAAGACTGCTGTGTATCTCTCCAGACAGGAAAGGGAGAGTAAGGCGGCATCCAGCTCCCCTTCCTAGAATGCAGTCTATGTAACTGGGGATTTTATTACCAGGACCTTACAGACGTGCGCGAGTACCTTGCCATTTGATGTGGATATCTAGCAAATGGTGCACCTGGGCATATGATAGGAATATATGACAAATGGTTTGAGCTAGTGGGCCTATAGAGCTAATATGTGCATGTATTGGAACTACTCAGGCATTTTATGAGACTATACTTGCATATGATGAGACTATGCTGTGAGTACTTGGGCATGTGATGGCAACCCCTTGCAAATGTGGTGCTGGGTGGTTTGGACATATGATGCCAATACCAGGAAACGGACATTTTAACTAGACACGGTTCAAAGCTCTTAGTTTAGTCAACACTTGCAGCAAGCATTCCTGACTTGATGGTGTTCACCACCCTCCATTCTGTTTGCGGTCGATCCAGGTATTCATTTTTGGCTGGCGGGACAGGAATTTGTGTGATGCTGATGTGGCACATTAAGGCGTACAAGAGGAAACCAGGGATGTACTGTGTACACTTTAGGGGGAATAATCACTTGATTGATTTTTGGAGGAAAAGTGTATCCGTAAGATATTTGGGCAAAGAAGTTGAACAACTTCAAATAAACACAGGGAAAATGATTTTTTTTTTTTACTGAACGCAAATTGCTCACAGCGCAGACCAACACTTGTAGATTTATCGATTGACTAAAAGAAGAACTTGGGTCAAAGCCAGCAAAACAACCCAAAGCATTCAAAACTCAATATGATGTCATAGGCATAAACAAAAGGTACATATGTGTGTGAAGCTACTAAAAAGCACTTCAGTGGAAGACTCTTCTGTACCCGACACCAGTTAAGCAACACCATCACAACACTGCATGCGAACATTTAAGAAAACACACACCAGCCCAATGGGTGGTAAAAATAACTAAATAAACACGGAAGTCTTCTTTTGGTCTTATGTATTTCTCTTCTCTGTGAGGAATTTGCTTTCAGTAAAAGAAATTCGTTTTCCCTATGTGTATTTGAATTTATTCAACTTCTTTTCCCAAATATCTTTTGGATAAACGTTTCCTCCTAAAAAACAATCGAGTGATTATTTCCCCTCTAGTGTACAGCCACCCCTGGTTTCCTCTTGTCCACTTGGGTATGATCCCACTTTTTGGGTGTCTTTCTTTCTAACCCATTAATATGGGTAACCTCTTTTCCTCTTGTTACGTGGATGGGCACATTATGTTTTTGGACACTGCTTCAGGTTGATTTTAGAATAATTCTAAATGGCCCCTTCTGTAGAAGTTGCAGGGTTGTTGTGTATCTTACTGTTTATTTATTGCATTTTGGGAACTTTGGTCAGATTACCTTTCGCTTATCTGCTGAGGCAAAAATGCTTTGTGGAAGTGGCTGTGCACAGATGATTGCATGGACAAGTCCGCAACCAGAACATTATGTTTTTATTAAGAGTTTTAAAGTAGCAGTAAAGCAATACCACACCCCTATGGTTATGCCGATGTGCGCAGCTTTGGTGCCATTCGCTTTCTGGGTATTTAATTATACCAACACATGATTTTGACTTGGTAGTAATAATAGCAACAAGAAAACGGGGATCCGTAAGCACAGCATTCCGAATATCCTGGCTGAGAACAATGGGCCCTTTTATGCCTTTAGATATTCAATGGGTCTTTCTTCCTGAATTACATTGGAGGTTGCTGTATTTTTGCTCAGCGATTGCTGGAGGACCGCACAGGTCCTGACAGTAACATCGTGGAATGTACTCTCAGGCAAATTCCCCTCAGACGCAGCCGAAGAGTTAACTCGTCGAGACTTGGGTGGCATTTGGCTCGGATCGAAGGCTTTTTAAAGGAGTGTGCTCCTGTTGAGACAGAGCTGCGTTAGTGACTACGCCTTTTGTTCTTCTACCTAAAGCATTGCAAAACGGATGATGAAATAGTCTGTTCAGGCATTTAACTCTAAAAATGCTGTTTTGTAACAAAATGCAAGCATCACAAGACACCTTTTTTTCAAATGGTTGCATTTGCGCCTTTTTAAGGAGTGCATCCTGAGGCCGTGGTCATTTATATACTGAAAAATAAAATGGGTGTGTTAACAGCGTCAGAAGACCTAGCATGCGCTCGAGGCTCTGACCTGAGGATCTTAAACTGACCACTTCAGTACTTGATCTTTACAGAAAGAAAAGAAAATGAAAAGATCCTGGTGTTGACTGTGTGTGAACAATTATTTTGACATACAAAGTCGGCAATAAAAACAATTTAGAAATATAGACCACTGAATGAAAACAGAAACCTGTCCGAACAAATGTCCACTGAACCAGAACACTGTTCCAAACAGAACAAACATTGGCAAAGCCTGTAGGTTGGGATTGTGTGTAGCCATCCAAGCCATTTTCCAGTCATTGCCATAATAGTACAGCCTGGCCATAAAATGGCAACAACTGGCAAATGATGTTCATACCTGGCCATATTAGAGCAGTGCGTGGCAAATGTCTTTCTAACACGTAAGAGCCAAACACATCTTTGCCAATACTGGTTTTTAACAAAAATGCATTGATTGCAAGGATGCATTGCGTACAAATCGAGTGACTGAAGCACACTTAGTTAAGACATTTGTATTACTCCAGAAGCTGATTTTCAACAGTTAAGCCCATTACCTTTCAGAAGACTTCTTAGAAATATCTCCTTAAAAGCACAGAGCTTGCTCAAATCGATCTTGGGGGCAGAGGAATATTTTTGGGATGGGGCTTTTAGTGGATAGGAATGGCCATTTGCAGTTGCAAGACCATTGGCTGCAACTTGACAGATGAAGTGCCACTCACCCACAGGCTGTGCCCTTCCTCAAATCCCATATCTCTCCTTTGCTCACCCCAGCAATGCAACTTCCCCACATGTCGATTAAATCATGTCAAATCATAGAGAGCCTTGGCGGAATTGGGTAGTTGCCTGTTAGTTGCATTTGGCGTCTTTAGAACTGTATAGTGAATAGTGCTAGTCATCTGCCCAAAGTACATTGGACAACAATAAAACATGACACTAGTCGACAATTATTTAAAAGAAATCAGTTATTTTTGTTGGGAGCATTTTCAACTATTACGTACCTCCCATCTGGGTCAACGTTCACTCCTTAAAGCAGAGCAAGCTTTCTAAGCACCATTCAGTTGTGTAACTTGTAAACCAGCAGTTTTATCCCACAACCTATTTAAATAAGCAGCAATTGTCCTGGCTTTGGCCCAATTGAGTCCCTGTACATTCTGAGACAAGTGGAGCTATTCCCCACCTGTCCCTGTCTCTTCTCACCTAACATTAATTTCTTCAGAATGAATGACAGTGCACACAGTGAGATCCTTATCTGCATCAACAAAGTATGCACCACCACACCATTTTGAACCATTTAACACCTACCACCCTCTGTAACCTCATCATAAGCAGTAAAACCCATACTCAACCCTGTAAAGATCCTCACAATAGCAGCACAAAATACAGGCCGCCGCAAAGGGGCAATGGCCGTAACTCTGCAAACTACTGCCAACCGCTCATACAAATGATGACGATTTCTATATAAAAATGAACCTATTACCTTGCATATTTCTCTGAAAGTGGAGTGCAAAGCAATGGCTAAAATAGTATAAAGCACAGCATTTAGTGGGTAGATTTTTATGAAGATAATATTATTTCTGTCTAAAGGTTCCAACAGTGTAATAACTGCATCTGTAGTGCGTTTAGCATTCCATATTGGTACATCAGCTGAACATGAGATATCTTCTCCCGACCCTCATGTATTAGAATATCAAAGCTTAGGCAGGTGTAAAACATACATTTCAAGATTCTTCTTGTTTGGGGCTGCCATTTTCCAAGCCATCTCCCTTCGCTCGTGTGGTGGTCATTGGAAGTCCCGCAAGGAATGCATCAGTTGGCTAAGTAAAGAAATTATGTTATCTCCCTGGGATTTCATCCTTGCATTGGAGGCTGCCCAAGAGAATGATGAGCACACTTCACCAGAACTGAGGCGAAAAGGGAGGATCTCCTCGAATTTCCTTGAATTTTATTTCCATATACTTCTCCATGTTAACGAACTGTGTAGTGTCAATTCTCAGAAGAGCTGCAAACAGGTACAGTATAAAGTTACAGAAGGATGACAACACAGATTTCCTAGTGAAATAGTTGAGGATCCCTTCTTCCGACACACAGCCACTCACTGCCAGTCATGGCTCAAATTTTAAAACAATGGAGGGATACTATAAAAGTACCGGTGATACTATGGCTGGTGAAATCCAGAATAAGAAAAAAATAGTATAAACCTACACAACATAATCACTAGAATTGTAAAGAAGATACATCTGGTGCCAGATTCAATCATTGTTACCATGGCAAAACCGAGATTGATGATCCCATCCTTAACCTTAAGGGATGTTGTGAATAGAGCAAGCAAAGTGTTATTATCTTGCATGTCTATAATCTGTTGTAATCTGCTCTAAGTCTCCGGTGCCCAGTTACCGCAGGGTTCGGCACGTGGTATAAATAAAGAAACTAAACTAAAGTGTGAAATGCATTAGAACGCAAGGTAGCTACTTCAGAAGTCTGTAATATACCATTGGAAATTCATCTGCATTATTAGCCAGTGGCATACTTTGTTCCAGGGCTGTCAGAAGATGTGGTGAGGCCCGGGGCAAAACATTTGGTGAGGCCCCCTTACAGTTTTTTGCACTCGGCCAGCGGCGGCATATCCGCACACAGGAGACTTGAGAAATCTACCCTTGAGTTTGTGTGCAGGATCCCAAATATGGTTTATTACTACTTTCTCTACTGAAGAAAGGTTCATGCCAGACTAACTTTTTTATCATATGAATAAATATATATAAAATGGCATGAGCTCTCCACTGCGCCACCTCCAATTCTCTGAGGGTCAATCACTTTTCCAAGCAAAGAGTTGAGGGCAGATCTCTTTCTTCGGCTGGGGCCTCCCTCTGGAAACAGCCTCCCTGCCTCGCTAAAAACGAGGAGCACCATCTCCGGTTCCGGAAGCACCTCAAGACCTGTTTATTTGCTTCTGCCTTCTTTCTTCCTCTCCCTTGCTGATCACCTGCCTGATCCATGCACTGGTCACCTGGTCAAGCTCTGAATTCGGGCCCAGGTCCCTGCCTGTACGTCCTATTGCAATCCCGCACTGCCTCTTGGCTCCCCTGCACTTGTGGTCTGTATCTGTAACCCTACAGTCCCCGCTCTTGCTCGTATTGTCCACCCGTTGGCTACACTTATGAGTACTCACACTTGCCACCAGTTGGCTGCACTCTTGTTTCTACTTTGTTCCTGCACTTCTGCATCCTACCCCACCCTCGGCACTTCTCCCCTCCCCATTCCCTGCTCTTGTACGATCTGAATGACACAAGGCCTAGTAAGATCTGTGTTTTGTCCTACTCTTTTGTTTCTCCCTCCTTGCCTTGTCGCGCCTAGAAACACTTGCGTACAGGCACGTTATAAATGCCATATAAAATAATTAAGGAGCACCCTGCCCCTGTTTGCGCATTAAAACACACATCATACACAGTGACAAATGATGTAAGTGGAGGCTGGTACATTTCTGAACTTAAGAGGCTTAAATGTTTGTTCCAATTAGTCAGGATCAACAGAGCACAGTGAGGGAGCCCAAACCAAAGGGTGGATTGGGGGGGGGGGGGGTTTCTCACTCCCAAGAAAATGTTTGAAACATTGGGTTAAAAGTATGCATTTTATAGCACTTTCTTTGCAAAATTGGGTAGAGATCCACACAGTTTGCAATTGGTTTTGTATGGAAGCACATGGAAATTCCCAATAGTTGCAAATCACAAATTGTGCATAGGAACATTTTCCAATACATTTCATGCCGCCTTTCCACACGGGATATGCTAGTATAAACATATATTCATGCTGGTTGTTCTAATTATGTTGAAGCAGGCTGCATCAATATTTGCCATTATTACCATGTACGGATTCCCAACCAGTAAAAATGCCATGCCACAGAAAGTATATCCAGGCTGACTGTGTACCATAAGTGTTATTACTGGCTAGATTGGCCTACATTCAAAGTGGGCCAATTTAGCCAAGTAGTATGTTTGCTTTAACCTTGATGCATAGTCCTGTGCATCAAGGGTAAAGCAAAAAGAGCACTGGCAATGCTAACAGTTTGGGCATTTGTGTAGGCATGGCAAAGGCACTTCTGTATTGGTATTAGCTGGCCATTGATAGTGCCAGTGCAAAATGGTTTGAGTACCTGAGCAGTTAATAGCAGTGCCTCGTAAATGCCTAATACTTATACATAAGCCAAAACTGTTGGCTTTGCCAATGCTTATTTTTAAAAGAATTTCAGCGAAAGACATGCAGGGTGTTTTTAAATTGAGTGGCCAAAGGCAGACCTGATTAAGACATTTTTATTACACCAGTTACGTGTTTACAACTCCAATGAAGTAATGAACTCTTAGAAGACTCCTTTGAGGAAACACTTGCAGGCACATTGAGGGCAAAGTTTGATGGCTAGCCATGTTTAAAGCTAGCCCAAAGAGTTCCAGTGAGGAGTTGTTTTGGGTGGGGAGGACAGGGACTGGGTGAGAATGCCATAGGGATAAGCATGGCCATGAGAAGTCATTTCACTGTTAGCACCTGCATTCATATCCATACACTTTTAGGTAATTGAAATCGTGATGTGGGGTTAGCACTTGCATGCTAGGGGAGTGATTAGAAGGGAAGTGGTGACATGAGACATCTCATTCTCACAGCAGTCCTTAAGTGTGATGTTTCAGAAATGAAGGCAAGAGGTAGCTGCTTGTAACATTGAAGCTTCACCAGAATAGTCTCATTCGAAAAGTGGAAAGATTTTAGGTGCACCCACACAAGGAAGTTTGCCCCTTCCTCACAGCTACTGACGTTAGCACCTCTCCCAAAATTTGAAGTATTAGTCCCCTTTCCCCCTGACATTTTAGCCTAGGTGCACCTCTGATGCCATGAGCCCACCCCTTAATGAAGTGGCCCCCAGGGTGGCTACATTTAGGGGTGGTGCTGAACACACACTCACAAAAAACACTTTCACCCATGCATTCAACCACCAGTTACACAACTCCATACATGCATGTATACATAAAACCAAACACAGCATTGACACAAACATCAACATGCACGCATGCATTCATACATACATACACATATACATACTAATTTAATTTAAATACACATACACACTTTTAATTTAAAATAAAAAACACTTACCTTTCCTCCATGCACCCTTAAAAAGCATCCACGCAGCCGACACGTAGACACGCTGCCTGACAAGAGAGAACTCCTCTCCCATCAGTCAGCGGGGTCACGCTGAGCAATGTGAACACACTGACTGACAATAGAGAACTCCTCTCCCATCAGGCAGCGTGGTCACGCTGAGCAACGTGAACACACTGACTGACAAGAGAGAACTCCTCTCCCATCAGGCAGCGTGGTCACGCTGAGCAACGTGAACACACTGACTGACAAGAGAGAACTCCTCTCCCATCAGTCAGCGGGGTCACGCTGAGCAATGTGAACACACTGACTGACAATAGAGAACTCCTCTCCCATCAGGCAGCGTGGTCACGCTGAGCAACGTGAACAATCAGTCAGCGTGGTCACACTGACAACATGAACACACTGACTGACAAGAGAAAACTCCTCTCCTGTCAGTCAGCGTGGTCATGCTGAGCAACTTGAACACACTGACTGACAAGAGAGAACTCCTCTCCTGTCAGTCAGCATGATCACGCTGACATGAACACACTGACTGACAAGAGAGAACTCCTCTCCCATCAGTCAGCGTGGTCACGCTGAGCAACGTGAACACACTGACTGACAAGAGAGAACTCCTCTCCCATCAGTCAGTGTGGTCACACTGACAACATAACACACTGACTGACAAGAGAGAACTCCTCTCCTGTCAGTCAGCATGGTCATGCTGAGCAACGTGAACACTGACTGACGAGAGAGAACTCCTCTCCCATCAGTCAGTGTGGTCACACTGACAACATGAACACACTGACTGACAAGAGAGAACTCCTCTCCCATCAGTCAGCGTGGTCACACTGACAACATGAACACACTGACTGACCAGAGAGAATTCCTCTCCTGTCAGTCAGTGTGGTCACGCTGAGCAACCTGAACACACTGACTGACGAGAGAGAACTCCTCTCCCATCACTCAGCGTGGTCACACTGACAACATGAACACACTGACTGACAAGAGAGAACTCCTCTCCTGTCAGTCAGTGTGGTCACGCTGAGCAACGTGAACACACTGACTGACAGGAGAGGAGTCCTCTCTTGTCAGTCAGCTTGTCCACGTTTTCAGCTGAATGACGGGAGGCAGCAGAGCTCACTTCTGAGCCCTGCTGTCTCCCATTATTTTGCTGTTTGTTGCGGAGCCAAACGGCTTCACAAGAAACAGCAAAATCATTGCAGGGGCAGCACAGTCCCCCGTGTGAATAAAGGACACGGGAGACTGTGCTGCCTTCCACTTAGGAGAGGGGGCCGCGAGGCCCCCAGCAAGCGCGAGGCCCGGGGCAGTTTGCCCCCCCTGGACCCCCCTCGTGACGGCCCTGCTTTGTTCTATAAAAGTTTAGGAGTACTCTGCAGACAAGGTATGCCATCCTACCAGGGTTTTTAGGATAGTGCTGTGACCTACCTGGAGGTGTTTCAATGGAATCTGAGTCTCCACCCCTTCCGCAAGGTTGTGTTCACAACCCCTGGTGACTCCCCTGTGACCACTGCCTCCGTGACACTTGCTGAAGGAATGTAAAGGGAGGGCTCCTGCGCGCAATTGCCGCAACCCACAGGCGCTCTTTGCTTCCCGGTTTCTGTTCCTGTGCGCGCGAGCCGAGAGGAGTGCATATGCAGGATCCAGACCGGCGATGTCTCGGAGTTAAGTGGAAGTCAAATATAATTCTGTCTGCATGCATGCATTCGTGTGTGAATGAGCGAGTATGTGAGGTAATGTTTGAATGCTTTAATCAGTGGGCGGGAGCGGTGCTCCTATACTTCTTTTAATTAAGTTTTACTGTTCCTATACTTTTATTTCAAAAATAATCTGTTCCGGAATGGTTTCGTTTTTTAAAAAAAAAAAGGGTAGGAAGAAGTTAAAACTGGCACTTTCCGTGCACTGCACTGGACGTTCCTTTAAAGTGCAGGCATGGGAAGGGGGCATGGCGATGAGGTTTGTGGGGAGTGGTGCAGGCCAGTAGTGAACATAGTTCCACTACTTCTTTTCGTACCCTTCGACCACTGGCATTAATATGTTTTTGAATGCTGTGTGATTGCTTGAATGTGGGTTTGAATGAGAAAGTAAATGTGTGAATGCTGCTTGAATGCGTGAATGTGTGTTTGAGCGAGAAAATGCTGTGTGAATGCTTTTTGAGATGAATGCTGCATGACTACTGCATGAATTGTGTTTGAATGAGTGAATGAATGCGAGGGAGCTTGTGTTGGGTTTGTGCAAGTCTGGGAGGCTGACTTGGGGCTGGGGAGGTGTTTGGGGGGGAGAGTGATTTACTGGGCATCTGTGATACTGAATCTATGATACTGTATCATAGATGGCCAGTAAAAAATAACATGCCACAGTAAGAAATGGCTAGACTGCATGAAAATGCATTCTAGCCAGGTAATAACTCGTGCATTTTTTTTAATTTTATTTATTTATTTATATAGCGTTAAAGCCCACGGGCATCAGAACGCTTACATATAGACAGGACAACAAAGAATGAAGACGGGACTAGGCGGAAGAGGCCTGAATTAATTCAACATGGTACAGTGTGTTTCCAGGATTTACTTAAAAAGTAAGGTTTTCAGTTTTTTCCTGAAGATGAGATAGTTAGGTTCAAGTTTTAGTGAAGTGGGTAGGTCATTCCATTTACCGATGACTATTGTCGGGAAAGCCTTGCCGAGGCCATGTTGTTTTTTTTTTTTTTTTTTTTTTTTTAAAAAAGCATGCTTGCTTTAGAATCATGATAAAGCAAGCATTATGAGTGTTATTACATGACTAGACTGGCATTTTGTTGCAATCAGTCTAGCCATTTCTTACTGTGGCATGACATTTTTTATTGAGTATAAATGACCAGTAAAACATGTCATGCCACAGTAAGAAATCGCGAGACTTACTCCACCAAAATGCCAGTCTAGACAATGTGACGAATCTTTGAATGACGTCACTTCTCTCCAGGAGGGATCCCTTCCCTGTAAGGTCAGGTTGGTGCCATCTAAGGGTGGTAATATGTGGGACGACCTTTCAGGGGAGGACTCCTCTCTTGGGAATGAGGGTGTGCATTCTAGGCCACACATTCCTGATTCCATTCTTTCCCCCATCATACAGCCCAGCCCATACCTCCATCACAGGGCACTCCTTCCCACACCCACATGTTGTATTACAATACTGCAACCTATGGTAGTACTGACACGAGCAGGCCCGGAAATGACATTAAGAATATCTTTTTCTCAAGTACTGACACGAGGAGGATGCATGGAGGCATGAAGATGCATCTGTGGAACTGGGAACAGCCTTCTGCGAGGGGATGGACATTAGCAGAGTTTAAAAACCAAAGAAGGACTAAGCACGTTGTCAAACCAGCCCTGGAGCAGCAGTAGGGAAGGATGCTGCCAGGCCTTGGAGCAGAGAAGCGGCAAAGACGGGAGAGCAGAAACCACTTGCAGGAGCAGAAGGCGGCTCTCCCGGACTCGAAGTTGGTCAGTCCTACGAACCTGAGGTGAGGCAGTAGTACAACCTCCAGGGCGAGGTGGACTGCACCGTCCCCAAATCGTACTGATGCTTCAAGGAGTCAAACAAGCAACTGCAGGAAGTAAACTACTGCGGAGAACACAGAGTGCCAACTCCAGTCCAGGGAAGAAACACAGCCATATACAGGAGTCCCAGAAGGTTATAGGAGCTACGAGCGGGCTGGTAGGCACAAGGGGAGTCAAGGAGGGTTGCCAAAGCATACTGTGAGGGTCTCCAGGCCTAGAGAGTACAGAGTGCATCCAAGGTGGACTTCCTCTGCACAGTGAACCCGTTATAAAGCATATAAGGGTCTGGAACCCTGTGAAGTTCAGCAAAGCGAGTTTAAGAGGAAACTACCTTCCTCTTCTCAGTGGGGAGACCAGTGACCACCGGAGAAGGGTCTGGAACCCTGACAAAAGCCAGGAGAGAATCCAAGGAACTCCTCCTTGTCTCAGTGGGGAGGCCACTTACTATCAGAGAAGGGTCTGGGACCGTAAAGAGAAGCCAGGGGAAAGGGATTCATTCCCCCTGGTCCCGCTAGAAACTACAGAAGTGCACCCCAGAAGAAGAGTCAATCTCCTGTGCGTTGGATAAGACTGAGTGAAACCTATGAGCCAGGAGTTATTTCCCCTGGTATTTTCTATTGAGAAAGAACAATTGTTGGACACTGTTAAAGAATCGTGGGAAGAGAACCATTCTCCTGAAGGAAGAACTTTTGGTTAGTTTATTCTTTAGTATAGTGTGAGGTTTACAATAGGGTTTGACATAGGATGGTGGAACTTTAATTTGATGGACGTTCTGACAATTCCTTTAGTTTTAGTTTGAGGCACAGACACCCCTCATAGAAATAGTCCCAGTGAGGTTTCAACCAAAGAAATAAGTCTATAACCAAAACCATGCCACTCTTGTGTCAGTCTCCTCCTTCTACATTCTTACAACACGCAATGACACTTGTCATGCTTGCTTTAAAAGCATGATAAAACAAGCATTATAAGTGTTATTATGTGGCTAGAATGCCTTTTGATTAAATCAGTGTAGCCATTTCTTACCGTGGCATGACATTTCTTACTGGGGATAGTAAAAAATGGCATGCCACTGTAAGAAATGGCTAGACCTAATACACCAAAATGCCATTCTAGCCGCGTAATAATAATACTCATGCTTGCTTTTATCATGCTGTTAAAGCAAACATGATAAGTGTTATTACGTGTCGAGGCTGGCATTTTGAAGCAGTATAGAATGTGTGTTATGTTAATAAGATGTGTAATCACCAGAGCCAATGCATTACCACACACTGTGGTATTTACATTTTAGAAGAAATAGCTTGTGTGTAGCTCAGCGGGTTAAGTGTTCACTGCTGATATTTGTGTGTGTGAATCGCCATATAGCTCAGGAATGTATGGTCAACTCCATTAATGGTCTGCATCATACACGAGTACAATGCTCTGGGGTGAGTCTCTTGGTCATCCTGATGATCCATGTACAGATCGAAACACGTTGAGTTGTTACAAGTTTCTTTCCAATTTGTTTGTTATGAACTTGTGGATTAAAATTTGATTGATAGAGATTGCCTCTATAAACTTGACATTATGGTGAAAGTCTTTGTGGTAAAAAGAAGAAAGAAATTGTTCATTGTTACTTACTACAGTATTTGTAGTTTTGTGTCAGTTGGCTGTTCCTCTGACATTATCCAATACAGGGTGTATAGCGCTTTAACTCACCTTGCGTGGCATTACTGGACATTTGATGATGCACTTGCCATATGGAAGAAGCAACTGGATGTACAAAGCTGTAATTTGCATATTTCAACCATACCTAGGCTGTAGGCGTATAACAGACATGGGATGACTGTATCTTCAGAGGCTACATTAGCAACACTGCATTTTGGCAGCCCCTACGAATGTGGGACTTCATTTGGCATATGATTACTAGAACAGACATGCAGCAATAATTAGTATAAACTATCCGTAAAGGACCATATGAGGCGATAGTGGCATATGCATGGCAGCACCCCTGGCCTATCTTGGTTCTATTTGGCCTACCTCTGTCATAACATAACCCCCTCAACTGCATGCCAAGGCAGCATTCTAGTGAAAATGTGCTTGGTATCTAAAAAGTCTTACGTCTGCTTTAATGCGGTTTGGTATTTTTTTGAAAGTTACATTTCCTTATGTTTTTACACCCAGAGTCACTTCAGGTGATGACATCAGAGTTAAATGTCATTTCAAAGGTCACATGAGACCACATCCTGTGATGCCATCGGGTTTGTGATGTCTGTTCCGCTACCCCTTGCATTTTAGTGAATTGACGTCCATGTTCTGAGTGACTAACCTATCACAATTAGGAATGAGCAACCCAAAGGAATTTGAAGACTCATCTGCCCTTGGAGAGGGAGAAAAGGGTGAGAAAAATGGGAGTGGCAGCAGTGAGGAGTTAGGTGGAACATGGGGAAGCTGAATAGCCTACAGAAGCTGGTGGACCCAGGAGAGCTGCATAGGCTTACAAGGGCTGAATGGCCCAAAGCAGCTGTAAATAATTGTATGTAAAATGTTCTGTGCACAACGCTTTGACAAAAGTGCCATACAAATAACAAATAATTATTATTAAAGCTTGTGAGAACAGAGGTGTGGGAAGCCTGAGCAAGTTGAAGTGGCGGCCTGGAAACACTGAACTACCAGAGGTTTCTAAGACCTAGTAAAACAAGAGGTAGACAAGGACTCGAGTGATCCAAATAGTGGGAACCTGGCCCAGGAGAGCGATCTAAACAGAGGTTGGGGGCCTGGCACTGGCCAAGTAGGGAGAGCCACCTAGAGTGTAGGAATATCTGGTATTGTCTGTACGAGCAAACAGAACATTACAAATCTGAGTGTCGTTCATAGTGATCTGGGCACTGTATACCTGGAAGTGAGTTGACGTCGTCACAGAGAATGTCAACCTGGAAACTGTTAAGCAGCCGAGCACTAGAAATCTGGCAACTGGTTCTCTCTCAAAACTCAGAACCAAAAGGAAACCCGCATGCCTAATGGTGAGACCCTGGCATTCAGTAGGTTATCCAGGGGTCACAACCTGGGGCACTCCAGATGTTTTGAGCTATGAATCCCAAGATATGTCAATATTGACTCTACTGGGGAGGGCTGTGATGGGAGTTGTAGTCCAAAATACTAACTTTTGGTCTGAGTGCTGTTGGTACTCTTGTTTAGAGAGGAATTGCCATAGCATTTCGGTGCTGGACTGCCCATGTGGGCGGGACAAAGACTGATATGCAAATGGAAATTTTTCCCATCTGTGAAGGTACAGTGAGCAAAAAGCGTGTGCTGCAAACTCTCATCTCAGAACAGGTTATCATGCCATGTTCTTTCTGGAGAGGAGCGCCTGCTACCTTTTTTGAAATATTTGCAAGGAACTTGGGGTTTGTCACCCTGAGTTACCTGGGGGCAACCAGACGTGGACTCCCTGCCCACTGTGCTCAGAGAAGCACATCTTCACCTCACTGATAAGGCCCAACAAGGCTGAAACACGTGTATGGGGTTGCTGTTGGTACCAGTGCTCCAGATAAGATTTTGAGGTGGGAGTATTTTACGCATGCTTTTTCAAATTAGAGAGTAAATGCAATTTCAAGAGAGTAAAAATGAGTTTTCTCCTCTGCAAGAGCGTAAAACGTATCCAACATACACCCAATGCATACGTAAAATCGGACCCGTATAATCGGACCCGTAGACCAAAAGAGTTGTAGATCAAAGTTGTCTGGCTTGCCTTTAACCATTTTATTACACTTGTGGAAAATATTCTGCCATAAAATAACTTGTAAGTACATGCTACATACACAGCTTCATTTTTAAAATTCTGGACCCTAGAAACTCTGTTAAGTACTACTATAGATATAGACGAATGTATTGCTTGCAGAGGGAGTGTGAGTAAGCAAGTGTTAGCATATGATTTACTTACAGGAAATTGCACACATAATCTCAGCAACAGTCACAACCTGCTAAGCTACCTTCCCTGCTGTCTGCTGCAGGAAATTAATGAGGAACCCCACATTGTGTACAAAACCAAAAACATGATTCTGGCAATTACAGTTGGGAAGAAATGCAGAAAAGTGCATGCGTTGCAGACTGGTCCCAAATTCCTGCTTCAACACTAAAGTGTGTGATCCTGGGCAACTAATTTTGCCACTGTGCCTTTTTAGCAAAAACAGAAATGTCTATAACAAGTGATTTATTGCCAACTAGTTACTACTCAGAAAAGCCTGACTGACCCCTTTTCCACTGTTTGAACTATACCATTAATAGTAGTGACAATTTATATAATGCACATGACAATGGGTCTAATTCATTGAGCGTTTTCCAATGGGCTGTTGCCATTATAAAAGGTTTCTGAGAATTAGGCCCACAGTGTATATGTCTCGTGGCTTACTCCTTGCTGCTTCTTTAATATAAATTCACATGAACTCCTCGAGTATTAATAACTCGCTTGTACCTTCCCCCATCTTCTACTTCCATCATAGGTGAGCAGTCTTGATTGCCCGGTTTCTTCCAAGATGGTCAAGAATCTGCATCTCTGGCATGACACGCATCACAGCCAATTTAGCCCGTAATTGCTAATCACATCAGGGGGATTAAAGAGTGGTGGAAGTGGAAAAAAAGGAACTACTGGTACTCTGGCTGCATCCAAAAAGGACGGAGTGGGGTGGCCAGACAGATGGGGCAGGTAGGCAAGGGGGAGTGTGAAACGGGACAAACCTTGCCTGAACTGTGTAGCAGGGATTTTAATCCACTCTGCAAATTTGACCACATAGCTTCAAAAGGTTTACTTGGTACATATAGTTTGGATTTCAAGGCCAACAGTAATGATGTCTTGTAGAGTTTACTTACTAAAAACACAAATTGCATAATAACGCCACATGACATGTAAATCCTTACAGCTACGTGTTAAGCCAAAAGAATATCATTGTGGCTTTAATGTTCACGTCGTCCTGAATGGTACATCTCTCCAGGCCTACTTCTATTCTTCCCAGGGACCCACCACATCCCCTCCGCTCCCCTATGGGCAGTAAATTCTTCTCTGCAGCATGACAGCTCCTTGTTAATGCAGACCTATTGCTTTTGGAGTTCATGGTTTCCTGGTTTCCAGGTCCAATCTAAAATCGCCCCACAGCTCCAATAGCACATGGCCCTCTCCCGCCATGGGTCAACTTGCGCTCCCCCCAAGCCAAGGATAAAATATTAAACCTAGATAACGAAAATAGAGGGTACCAAGATGTGTGATGGCCTTCATCCACACAGTCCATTCATTTCTTAAACAAATGCTTAGATCACACTATTGCTCTTTGCCTTAGGCAGTTCTTTTGCCACATCTTCATGTTTTTTTTTTTAAATATTTATTTACAATTTAACCACAACAAGAATATAACAATCACATAGCAAAGACAATAAATACAATAAAGGGAAAGAAAAAAAAAAAGAAAAAAAAAAACCCCACCCAGCAATGTATACAAACCTCAAGCCAATAAATGTTTACATATAGTCTACTTGCTAATACAGATCTAAGAATGAATCCCACACCTTAGCATGTACTTGCATTTTCCTCAATCGCCTATATATTATCCTCTCATTATTTGCCAAGGAAATCATCTCATCAATCCAGCTTTCCGCAGTTGGAGGAATCCGGGATTTCCAACCCCTCAAGATCAGTCTTTTAGACACTGAAGCTCATGTGTGCGGTGAAGCAGCCAGAGAAGTAATTGGCAGAGCTATTCAACAGCATCTGACTTAACTCCAGAGGTCAAACCAGGGAATTGCCAGCAGAATACCCATGCCTGAATGATTAGCAACACTAACCAAGCACAACCAATACCCTAAGGCGTCTTTGGGTGCTAACCACATTTTAGGCTGTAGGATGCTTTTCTTGTGTGTAGGAAAGGAGGTTTGCATGCCTAGTATTGTGCCTACCCAACTCCTATAGTACAAACCCCACAAGATGTTCCAAGTAGAAGACCTGGTACAGTGAAATAAAATGATTTTAAAGGATGAAAAACTTAGTTAAGAGGTGAAGCCAGGAAATCAGCCCGTTTTGGACCTTAGACACTTGACCTCATATCTCCTGATCTCTAGTTGGTACAAATGTATGTTACTGTTTTGCTCAAAATTGCTAAAGTAACACACAGTTCCATAGGGAAAACTTGTATAGTGGACAAATTACACTGTAGACTCATCTATTAATAAACATTTAGCCAGTCAGATAGCACAGTGAGTAGAGCGCGCGCTTTGGCATCCGTGCAGAACTTGCTGAATCCCAGGAGGGCCAAACTCAGCCTTTCATCCTTCCGAGGTCGATAAATGAGCACCACACACCGTGGGTATTAATAAGCTCAAATGCCTGAGGGTTTGTAGCAGTATATAAATGCCAATTATTATTATTGTTTAGCAAAAAAGAATGATTGTATTGCTTCGTTTTCTTTATCTAGAAAAGAAAACCGCAAGTACCAGAATGTAAAGTAATGTTAGCCACCCTTGACGCAACGTTTCAATTTAGAAATCCAGATTCATGCTGATGACATTCAGCTAGTGGTGTGCATTGAATGCATTGCGGAGAGCCATTCTACCAACAGATCCCATGCACAGCTGTTTGAGATATGCCCAAAGCTGGATGAAAAAATTGGACTGCCCATAAGTAGGGAGAGCCTAGGTACATGGTCACAGTGCATCTGGGAAATCATGTTCACCAGGCTAGAATTCTTTGGGGTGCCACCCATTGCAGTGATGCCTTCCTGCGCCATGTGCATAACTGCTCTTGCTTCCTACAACAGATTGGGAAGCATGCTGTGCTTGAAAGGATATGGTTGGCTCAAGAGCAACATGCTTATCCCATTAAGGGTCCCAATCCGCAGTCAGGCCAACTCAGCCCTACATCCAAGGTAGGTAAATCAAACACCATCAATAGGTACCATGACAAATTATTAAGGTGCTTGTATGCAGTAAATTTACCTGAAGCGCTTTGTAATTCACCAAATTATAATTCTTTTTATAGGCTGTCAAAAAGGCAGGGATCTAGTGCACTGGCGCTTCTACATGAGGTGGGAGCACAGTTTCATCCTAGGCACACAGCTATGGAGGCAGCACTGTTATCTGAGGACTATTCATCCTGTTTTTTAGCTATCACACCATTGGGGACTATTTCAGAAATCATACATAATTGCGCATGAAAATCAGCAAGATCGAATTTCCAAACGAACACATTAATTACTCTACCATCCCACCGCCCCTTTGAATGCACCTAAGATGAAAGCAAGTAGTCCCAAATAAAACCTAGGAGAAAACATTCAGTAACCTTACCCAGGAGCAGGCATGCCATTTTATTAAACTTTACAATGAGCAATGCAAGCAGTTTAACACTCTGGAGTCAAAGTGGAAGCAGGCAGGCACTTTGAATGAACAAACCGTGCAGATTTCAAGATAAAGGACGCTGATGTCTTTTTTGGGCTTGTGATTTTAAAGCTAACAAACCATGTGACTAGCACTGTCAGTGTGGGAGGATTTTGTGTTGGACGACAGTCTTTGTGGGTGCTGAAACGCAGATGTTCAGGATTTGTTTTTAATTTATACTAAACGTGCCAGATGCCATTAGCCTTGTGCAGCTCTGGGGGGGAAGAGGAGGCCTGAACAGTGAGGAATACCTGCCACCTCTCTGTACCATAAGCAGAACTAGCGTGCAGGCGAATAATAGTGTTTCACACACACACATCTGCATTTGGTATGCATCTGCTACATGGCTACCTCAAACTGCATATCTTGCGGTTTTGTGGCATGCTGATGGTACCAAGGCGGCTCAGGTTTTCTACACCTACCCATATGTATTCAACTCCGGCAGTCGTGCAACAGTCGGCAAAAGGCTTGGAATAAAACTTCAAGTTACACGTCCTGGAGTGCTGCCCCCAGAAGCCGAAAGAGGTACAGGCTTCAAATCAAATGAGGCCTGTCTGCGTAAAGAATACGCAGAAAGAAAAAACATGTGGCGTTTTTACAGCATTTCCATGCGTAAAAAGGGCAGATACGTCCCTTATCTGGAGGGCTGGTTGGTACTCATGTTCAGAGAGGAATTGCCATAGCATTTCGGTGATGGACTGCCCATGTGGGCGGTACAAAGACCGATATGCAAATGGATATTTCCCATCTGTGAAGGTACAGTGAGCAAAAAGCGTGTGCTGCAAACTCTCATCTCAGAACAGGTTATCATGCCATGTTCTTTCTGGAGAGGAGCGCCTGCTACCTTTTTGAAATATTTCCAAACCTCAGAGACCTGACCTTTCCCAAGCTGTTGCTATTTTGCAAAACTCCTCCAGTCAACAAATGACCAGGGGGCAGGTCAACTCGAAATGCCCTCCCCCCACTATTGCTCATGAAGAAGTCATATTAATATCCGGAAAATCAGTTACAGATGAGGGCAAGGGGAGATTTGGGGGATTCTTCCTCTTCTTCCTCTTCCTCTTCCTCTTCCTCTTCCTCTTCCTCTTCCTAGAAAATGGGAGGCTTTAGACCCTGTACCAGGAAAATACTTTTTCAAGTCTATGGCCTCTATTTATGAGGAAGAACAATCCTCGGAGGAAGAGACTTCCCCTTTTGGGGTGAGATATGGTACAAAGAATGTTCCAGAGGAACTAATTGACCCTCAGTCCAAAATGTCTGACCTCTATGACTGTCTCCAAAAAGCTAGTGGTATAGACACGTCACCTGAATTGGAATTCGACAAACATGACCCAGCTGATCATGCTAACTCAGCATATAGAAATATTATGAATAGGGTGGTGGAGTTCATCGGGTGGAAGAGAAATTCACCCATCTACAAACAAGATGACATGACGGACATTCTCAGTCAAGGTCCTCAAAAGGATCCTGTTCACACAGCACACTTCAGAGGAAGGTTATGGGCGCACGGGAAACCCCAGATTCTGGACTGGCGGTAATTTTTTCTCACCTTAAAATCTTTTTACTGCCAACTTTAAAAATAGGGTGTAAAATACTGCCACTTCAAAATCTTATCTGGAGCACTGGCATTCAGTATTACCTATTGTATACATCCTCTCTTCTCTTTTTAACACACTGAATTGTCCTTCGTTTCTTCCACTATTCTTAATTGCACTATCGGTGGAGTGACTACTCTCGGAACTTCCTTGATACTGAATGCCTCTCTTCTGATTATTGTAATGAGGGAGATTACTCCAAAGGCACTTTTCAATGTTGAGTTCTTCCTTTTGATTCTTCTGGGGACGACGATTATTCGTGATACCCTCCTCACTCTTGGTCACTTTGGCAGTGTTACTGTGACGAGGGAGATTTCGTCCCAATGCATTCTTCACCTTCTCCCAAGCCCCTACCAGGTCTACCATAGCTTGCGTTACCTTCTGTTTGCTGTGCCGCGTCGCCCGTTCTTCCTGTGGTGTTGGGTTGGTTTGATTCCTCCGGCCGTTTGCCGTAACTTCACTCCATGCTGTGCTGCTGCGGTTCCACAGGGTCTCTGGTCTCTTGTAGAGACATCGTTGAAGGACAACGTGGTCCACCTCCCTGAGGTCATGAGCCGTCTGCCTTTCTCCAGCTTCTGCTCAGGTCAGGCCTCCCTCTGGCTTTGGAAGATT
This sequence comes from Ambystoma mexicanum, assembly GCF_040938575.1. Classification (NCBI taxonomy): domain Eukaryota; kingdom Metazoa; phylum Chordata; class Amphibia; order Caudata; family Ambystomatidae; genus Ambystoma; species Ambystoma mexicanum. Next base: position 673,054,702 of record NC_090935.1, on the reverse strand, counting down.
CCTTTGACCTTTCTGTGGCATCCTCTCCATGCAGACATGCTCCTCCTTTAGACTTCTTTGTTCCCAGGTATGAACTCTCTGTGGTTGACGGGATTGATGTCGACTTCCCCTTTCAAGGAGTCCTTCCTTGCTGTCTATGTCCTGAAGCTGGGTCATCCCCAACAGAGTACAACAGTCTTTCCTTTGTGTCTCTGAAGTACTCTTCATGCCTCCTCTGGGCCATCTCTTCCCTGTACTGTCTGGAGCTTTAAAAGGAGTAGTTCGGATAACTCCTTCAATCTTCCTCTTTGTACTATTAGGTGATGACTGAACATTGCTTTGTATGTTCCTTTCATTCCTCTTCGTCTTGGTGTAGTCAAATTTTATATGAGGAAAGGAGGGAGTATTGCAATAGCAGACCGTATTCTTATCAGGTTGATTTTTGGAAAACCTAGTGGACTGCACAGTCTCAAAGGTAAGGGGGTTAGGGAGTTCCTTCAGAGAACGGGAGTCCTTGTCCCCATGAGGTGAGTCTATAACTCTGATATTCCGCATTCCACCACCCTTAGAAGGATTGTTGCATAGCAGGCTCACCTCCCTAGCCTCACAGAGAAGGGCTACTCTCCGGTGAGAAATGACGAGATCCCGTGCATCATTGCTTAACATAAAATGCAACAACCCTCTTTGTTTGCATTGGTTTATATATTTTGATTGTTCATTTATAAGGCACTCCAGTGAAACATTGGGTGCCTCAAGGGATGTGGTGGGCAGAGGGCAGAAAATAAAGGTGGCGGACAGGAAGTGTCAGATCACTGAGTCCTTTGTGCATGCCATATTAAGAGAGTGGTACACAAAAGGAAATGGGAGAAAAGAAAAACAGTGCATACAAATTTGGGTCACCAGATAGTGGGATCTTGACATTTATAAATGCAAGGGCCACAACATTGAGGCAAGGTACATAGTGGTAGTCTTGTTGGTGTTTCTGGAGATGGCTCCTTGTCCGTGTAGGAAGCAAGTGCTTGACTGGGGCCAGTGCTTTTACATAGGGGAGAAATCCTCTGGGTTGTGGACATTGCGTACAGTAAAATCAAATAGCTGCTGGATTCAAAGGCATGGTAAGGCACCTACGTATTAAAGGGGTGGGAGCGAGAATCATACATCAAATGCTCTTTAAATTAAGTCTTTTTTAGTTTTCTGAATTTCAAATGGTTCTCTTCTCCTCTAAGCATGACCTGCAGCCTTGTCCACGGGGTATCATCCACAGCTCCAAAGGTTTTACCACCAAATCTCTTTCACGACTTAAGCAGCGATAAGTAATTAAACTGGCTGGTCTGAGGTTTTTTGTGGGAACAGCATTTTTTTATTTTCTTATTGAAGTATTTTAGGACATATCCAGAGTATGCTGTCCGTTTTCATGCGTACCAGGTGCCAATGCAGAGATCTCAGCACATGCTTAATGTGGTCCATTCATTTCAGACCTAGAATTAGGCTGGTAACTTTATTCTGTATCAGTTGTATTGGGTGAATAATGCTTTTAGGGAGGCCAAGGCCCGAGTAGACACTGTTGCAAAAATCAATGAGGGACAGGACAATGGCTCTAGTGACTTCTGTTTTGGGGATATGTTGAGGAATAGAAAGATTTGTTTCAGAATGTGATGGTGGAAGTGAGGCCCTGGATTTATTTAGTGAAGAAAATTCCTATAAAGGATCATGCTGAGGTTCTTAGTGTGGGAGAACTGTATCATGGATCCACCACATGGCGAGGGATCCCAACAAAAGCTAGTGAAGGGAACGATTGAAGAGCCTGTGGAGATGATCTTGCTTTTTGAGGTGTTGAGGCATAGGCAATTATTGATTATCCAGTCTTGGATGTACGAGAGGCAGGTTGAGATGTATTTGGGGGTTAGGTGGCTGGC